>NC_092246.1:16099373-16234689 GCF_036320965.1 Panulirus ornatus
CCTTTGTTGTCTTTTCCTAGCGCTACCTCATACACATGAGGGGGAAGGGGTTGTTATTCCATTTGTGGCGAGGTGGCGATTTGAATAAATGAAGGCAGACAGTATGAATTATGTACATGTGTATATATGTATATGTCTGTGTGTGTATATATATGTATACATTGAGATGTATTGGTATGTATATTTGCGTGTGTGGACATGTATGTATATACATGTGTATGGGGGTGGGTTGGGCCATTCTTTCGTCGGTTTCCTTGCGCTACCTCGCTAACGCGGGAGACAGTGACAGAGCAAAATAGAATGATATAAATATATACGTTGAGATGTATAGGTATGTATATTTGCGTGTGTGGACATGTATGTATATACATGTGTATGTGGGTGGGTTGGGCCATTTCTTTCGTCTGTTTCCTTGCGCTACCTTGCTAACGTGGTAGACAGCGACTAAGCAAAATGAATAAATAAGTAAAAAAGGTTTTTCTTCTCTCCGGTGGTTTTTCCCTGTTCTGCATGTTATCTGCTATGCATTTGGTGGTCTGCTTCATATTTTCAGATTTAATGGTAAATGAAAAATTCTCTATTTATCCATTTTATTTATTTTATTTTGCTTTGTCTTGATATCCCTCTGTGAACTGTTTCCCTTTCTACATACCCATATCTGTCCCATAGTATTTTTATACATCCATATTTCAGTACTTGACTGGACTGTTAAGACACTTTCATTCTCAAAATTCTTTTAGGAACGCACAACTGCCTTGGGTTTATGTACTTCTGCATTTACTTTTTTGTAAATTTCAACATCATTTGAATTTTCTTTCTTAAACTTTACAAGTTTAAATGTATAATAAGTGATTGATTGTCTTTTTATATTCAGGGAGTATCATCTGATAAGTTGGATGCAGAGGTGAACCGGACTCTTGAAGAGGTAGATCTGTCCAGCAAGCAAGACACCAGGGCTTCTGATCTTTCAGGTAGATAGTCATACCAGGCTTCTTCATTGACAGGAATAACCCTTTATTATAGGATGATTATGATTCCTGGTGATGCTTCTCATATAAATGAAAAAGATTTTGGGATTTCTACCTGTCACTGATATTTCATGTCATGAATGTTTCCCTGTTGTTTGAAAAGTTGGCTATGTTTTGTCCCAGAAGGTTAAAATTCATTTTTTTTGAGCTAGTCCATCAACTGCTCCCCTATCATTTACTTTTCTAGCTAAACTATTAAATTTAGTCAGTGATGTAAATGAAACCATGTCAGTTAATGCCAGAGTGACATTTAGTGCTCACAGAAACCATTGTCCCCAGCACTTCTTTCTTATATGTTCTCTTTTCAAGTTTCTCCTCACTTATTCTTTCCATATATCCAAACCATTTTAGCACACCCTCTTCCAATCTCTCAGCCAGACTCTTATTACCACACCTCTCTTTATCCATATAATTTTTTACTTGAACAACCTTCCTCACAGTTTTGTTACAGAACCACGTCACATTTGATTTGATTATTTTCATAATAAATTCATCAGTTGGTAGTATTTCATGACCATTTTTGTATTTCCAGATGGTAAGATAAACAAGCTGTCCATTGAAATTTCCATAATTACAGTGTTTTGATACTAAATCATGTTACTTATCGTTTTTGTAAAGGCATCTGTTAAGTATATTTCATGATGTTATATATTTATCCAGGTGGTCAGAAAAGAAAGTTGTCCATTGGCATTGCCTTAATTGGAGATCCAAAGGTTATCTTCTTAGATGAGCCAACAGCTGGAGTAGATGCCTACTCTCGGAGACGTTTGTGGACTCTTTTGAAGAAAAGGAAAGAAGGGAAGGTTTGTTGCACATGTTTGAAATCTTTTGAACAAAATTAAGTATCTCAAGATGCCTTACAAACACTGAAATCATAATATTTTCCATTTGGAAGTTATTCTTGAGCTTATAGTGCATTTAAATGCACTTTTTCATTCACTTTCGTAATGATTATTTTTCTTCCTTTATGTGACTTTCCACAGCATGATTTTGTAAAACATTTATGTTTCCAATACTCCTTGTGTCCTTCATATATTATAGATATATATAATATATATAAGGAGAGATAGGTAGTATGTTTGAGGAAAGGAACCTGGATGTTTTGGCTCTGAGTGAAACGAAGCTCAAGGGTAAAGGGGAAGAGTGGTTTGGGAATGTCTTGGGAGTAAAGTCAGGGGTTAGTGAGAGGACAAGAGCAAGGGAAGGAGTAGCAGTACTCCTGAAACAGGAGTTGTGGGAGTATGTGATAGAATGTAAGAAAGTAAATTCTCGATTAATATGGGTAAAACTGAAAGTTGATGGAGAGAGATGGGTGATTATTGGTGCATATGCACCTGGGCATGAGAAGAAAGATCATGAGAGGCAAGTGTTTTGGGAGCAGCTGAATGAGTGTGTTAGTGGTTTTGATGCACGAGACCGGGTTATAGTGATGGGTGATTTGAATGCAAAGGTGAGTAATGTGGCAGTTGAGGGAATAATTGGTATACATGGGGTGTTTAGTGTTGTAAATGGAAATGGTGAAGAGCTTGTAGATTTATGTGCTGAAAAAGGACTGATGATTGGGAATACCTGGTTTAAAAAGCGAGATATACATAAGTATACTTATGTAAGTAGGAGAGATGGCCAGAGAGCGTTATTGGATTACGTGTTAATTGACAGGCGCGCGAAAGAGAGACTTTTGGATGTTAATGTGCTGAGAGGTGCAACTGGAGGGATGTCTGATCATTATCTTGTTGAGGCTAAGGTGAAGATGTGTAGGGGTTTTCAGGAAAAAAGAGTGAATGTTGGGGTGAAGAGGGTGGTGAGAGTAAGTGAGCTTGGGAAGGAGACTTGTGTGAGGAAGTACCAGGAGAGACTGAGTACAGAATGGAAAAAGGTGAGAACAATGGAAGTAAGGGGAGTGGGGGAGGAATGGGACGTATTTAGGGAATCAGTGATGGATTGCGCAAAAGATGCTTGTGGCATGAGAAGAGTGGGAGGTGGGTTGATTAGAAAGGGTAGTGAGTGGTGGGATGAAGAAGTAAGAGTATTAGTGAAAGAGAAGAGAGAGGCATTTGGACGATTTTTGCAGGGAAAAAATGCAATTGAGTGGGAGACGTATAAAAGAAAGAGACAGGAGGTCAAGAGAAAGGTGCAAGAGGTGAAAAAAAGGGCAAATGAGAGTTGGGGTGAGAGAGTATCATTAAATTTTAGGGAGAATGAAAAGATGTTCTGGAAGGAGGTAAATAAAGTGCGTAAGACAAGGGAGCAAATGGGAACTTCAGTGAAGGGCGCAAATGGGGAGGTGATAACAAGTAGTGGTGATGTGAGGAGATGGAGTGAGTATTTTGAAGGTTTGTTGAATGTGTTTGATGATAGAGTGGCAGATATAGGGTGTTTTGGTCGAGGTGGTGTGCAAAGTGAGAGGTAGGGAAAATGATTTGGTAAACAGAGAAGAGGTAGTAAAAGCTTTGCGGAAGATGAAAGCCGGCAAGGCAGCAGGTTTGGATGGTATTGCAGTGGAATTTATTAAAAAAGGGGGTGACTGTATTGTTGACTGGTTGGTAAGGTTAATTAATGTATGTATGACTCACGGTGAGGTGCCTGAGGATTGGCGGAATGCGTGCATAGTGCCATTGTACAAAGGCAAAGGGGATAAGAGTGAGTGCTCAAATTACAGAGGTATAAGTTTGTTGAGTATTCCTGGTAAATTATATGGGAGGGTATTGATTGAGAGGGTGAAGGCATGTACAGAGCATCAGATTGGGGAAGAGCAGTGTGGTTTCAGAAGTGGTAGAGGATGTGTGGATCAGGTGTTTGCTTTGAAGAATGTATGTGAGAAATACTTAGAAAAGCAAATGGATTTGTATGTAGCATTTAGGGATCTGGAGAAGGCATATGATAGAGTTGATAGAGATGCTCTGTGGAAGGTATTAAGAATATATGGTGTGGGAGGCAAGTTGTTAGAAGCAGTGAAAAGTTTTTATCGAGGATGTAAGGCATGTGTACGTGTAGGAAGAGAGGAAAGTGATTGGTTCTCAGTGAATTTAGGTTTGCGGCAGGGGTGTGTGATGTCTCCATGGTTGTTTAATTTGTTTATGGATGGGGTTGTTAGGGAGGTGAATGCAAGAGTTTTGGAAAGAGGGGCAAGTATGAAGTCTGTTGGGGATGAGAGAGCTTGGGAAGTGAGTCAGTTGTTGTTCGCTGATGATACAGCGCTGGTGGCTGATTCATGTGAGAAACTGCAGAAGCTGGTGACTGAGTTTGGTAAAGTGTGTGAAAGAAGAAAGTTAAGAGTAAATGTGAATAAGAGCAAGGTTATTAGGTACAGTAGGGTTGAGGGTCAAGTCAATTGGGAGGTGAGTTTGAATGGAGAAAAACTGGAGGAAGTAAAGTGTTTTAGGTATCTGGGAGTGGATCTGGCAGCGGATGGAACCATGGAAGCGGAAGTGGATCATAGGGTGGGGGAGGGGGCAAAAATTTTGGGAGCCTTGAAGAATGTGTGGAAGTCGAGAACATTATCTCGGAAAGCAAAAATGGGTATGTTTGAAGGAATAGTGGTTCCAACAATGTTGTATGGTTGCGAGGCGTGGGCTATGGATAGAGTTGTGCGCAGGAGGATGGATGTGCTGGAAATGAGATGTTTGAGGACAATGTGTGGTGTGAGGTGGTTTGATCGAGTAAGTAACGTAAGGGTAAGAGAGATGTGTGGAAATAAAAAGAGCGTGGTTGAGAGAGCAGAAGAGGGTGTTTTGAAATGGTTTGGGCACATGGAGAGAATGAGTGAGGAAAGATTGACCAAGAGGATATATGTGTCGGAGGTGGAGGGAACGAGGAGAAGAGGGAGACCAAATTGGAGGTGGAAAGATGGAGTGAAAAAGATTATGTGTGATCAGGGCCTGAACATGCAGGAGGGTGAAAGGAGGGAAAGGAATAGAGTGAATTGGAGCGATGTGGTATACCGGGGTTGATGTGCTGTCAGTGGATTGAATCAGGGCATGTGAAGCGTCTGGGGTAAACCATGGAAAGCTGTGTAGGTATGTATATTTGCGTGTGTGGACGTATGTATATACATGTGTATGGGGGTGGGTTGGGCCATTTCTTTCGTCTGTTTCCTTGCGCTACCTCGCAAACGCGGGAGACAGCGACAAAGCAAAAAAAAAAAAGAAAAAATATTTTTTCATCTTGAACATTAAGATTGCCCCCTTACTTTTATTCATGGTGTCCCCAGGTGAGCAGCCTCATTATACGGAGGCTTTTTTACATTCTTTGGAAATACATGTAACATTTGAGGTGCTCCAGTATCAGTCCAATTAATAATCAGATAACCATATAAACAGTATTTCAGTACTTCATGATATTGTTAAACAATTCTCTTGGTGAAGTAACCTTACCATAGTATCATCTTATGGACTCCTGTGGTGTAGCACCATGATGCAAGTTATACCTCCTTCCAAAACATCTTTTTATTCTCCCTAAAGTTTTATGATATTCTCTCACCCCAACTCTCATTTGCCATCTTTTTCAACCATTGCACCTTTCTCTTGACCTCCTATCGCTTTCTTTTATACATCTCCCAGTCATATGTATCGTCCAAATGCTCTTTTTTCTCTTTCACTAACAACTTTACTTCTTCTTCCCACCTCACTTCTTCTTCCCACCTCTCACTACCCTTTCTAATCTGCCAGCCTCCCACCTTTCTCATGCCTCATGCATCTTTTGCACAAACCATCACTGGAGGAAGTGAAGTGTTTTAGATATCTGGGAGTGGATCTGGCAGCGGATGGAACCATGGAAGCGGAAGTGGATCATAAGGTGGGGGAGGGGGCGAAAATTCTGGGGGCCTTGAAGAATGTGTGGAAGTCGAGAACATTATCTCGGAGAGCAAAAATGGGTATGTTTGAAGGAATAGTGGTTCCAACAATGTTGTATGGTTGCGAGGCGTGGGCTATGGATAGAGTTGTGCGCAGGAGGATGGATGTGCTGGAAATGAGATGTTTGAGGACAATGTGTGGTGTGAGGTGGTTTGATCGAGTGAGTAACGTAAGGGTAAGAGAGATGTGTGGAAATAAAAAGAGCGTGGTTGAGAGAGCAGAAGAGGGTGTTTTGAAGTGGTTTGGGCACATGGAGAGGATGAGTGAGGAAAGATTGACCAAGAGGATATATGTGTCGGAGGTGGAGGGAGCAAGGAGAAGAGGGAGACCAAATTGGAGGTGGAAAGATGGAGTGAAAAAGATTTTGTGTGATCGGGGCCTGAACATGCAGGAGGGTGAAAGGAGGGCAAGGAATAGAGTGAATTGGAGCGATGTGGTATACCGGGGTTGACGTGCTGTCAGTGGATTGAATCAAGGCATGTGAAGCGTCTGGGGTAAACCATGGAAAGCTGTGTAGGTATGTATATTTGCGTGTGTGGACGTATGTATATACATGTGTATGGGGGGGGTTGGGCCATTTCTTTCGTCTGTTTCCTTGCGCTACCTCGCAAACCCGGGAGACAGCGACAAAGTATTAAAAAAAAAAAAAAAAAAAAAAAAAAAAATCACTGCTTCCCTAAATACATATCATTCCACACCCACTCCCCCTCACATCATTTGCTTTCATCTTTTGCCATTCTACACTCAATCTCTCCTGGTACTTCCTCTTGCTAGTCTCCTTTCCAAGCTCACTTTCTCTCACCACTCTTTTCTCTCCGACATTCTTCACCTTTGCCTCCAAAAGATATTGATCAGTGATTAAGTATGATAAAAAAAGCTCCCCCCCTGTGAGGCAGCACCAGGAACAGACAAATAAGGCCACATTTGTTCACACTCAGTCTCTAGCTGTCATGTATAATGCACTGAAACCACCACTTCCTTTCCACATCCAGGCCCCACAGAATTTGCCATGGTTTACCCCAGACGCTTCACATGCCCTAGTTCAATCCATTAACAGCACGTCGACCCCGTTATACCACATCATTCCAATTCACTCTATTCCTTGCACACCTTTCACCCTCCTGCATGTTCAGGCCCCGATCACTCAAAATCTTTTTCACTCCATCTTTCCACCTCCAATTTGGTCTCCCACTTCTCCTCGTTCCCTCCACCTCTGACACATGTATCCTCTTGGTCAGTCTTTCCTCACTCATTCTCTCCATGTTACCAAACCATTTCAAAACACCCTCTTCTGCTCTCTCAACCACACTCTTTTTATTACCACACATCTCTTTTACCCTTACATTACTTACATGCTCAAACCATCTCACACCACATATTGTCCTTAAGCATCTCATTTTCAGCACATCCACCCTCCTGCGCACAGCTCTATCTATAGCCCTCACCTCGCAACCCTATAACATTGTTGGAACCACTATTCCTTCAAACATACCCATTTTTGCTTTCCAAGATAATGTTCTCAACTTCCACACATTCTTCAACACTCCCAGAACTTTCGCCCCCTCCCCCACCCTATGATTCACTTCTGCTTCCATGGTTCCATCCGCTGCCAAATCCACTCCCAGATATCTAAAACACTTCACTTCCTCCTGTTTTTCTCCATTCAAACTTACCTCCCAATTGACTTGTCCCTTAACCCTACTGTACCTAATAACCTTGTTCTTATTCACATTTACTCAACTTTCTTCTTTCACACACTTTACCAAACTCAGTCACCAGCTTCTGCAGCTTCTCTCATGAATCAGCCACCAGCGCTGTATCATCAGCGAACAACAACTGACTCACTTCCCAAGCTCTCTCATCCACAACAGACTGCATACTTGCCCCTCTTTCCAAAACTTGCATTCACCTGCCTAACAACCCCATCCATAAACAAATTTAACAACCATGGAGACATCACACACCCTTGCCACAAACCAACATTCACTGAGAACCAATCACTTTCCTCTCTTCCTACACGTACACATGCCTTACATCCTTGGTAAAAACTTTTCACTGCTTCTAACAACTTGCCTCCCTCACCATATATTCTTAATACCTTCCACAGAGCATCTCTACTAACTCTATCATATGCCTTCTCCAGAGCCATAAATGCTACATACAAATCCATTTGCTTTTCTAAGTATTTCTCACATACATTCTTCAAAGCAAACACCTGATCCACACATCCTCTACCACTTCTGAAACCACACTGCTCTTCCCCAATCTGATGCTCTGTACATGCCTTCACCCTCTCAATCAATACCCTCCCATATAATTTCCCAGAAATACTCAACAGACCTATACCTCTGTAATTTGAGCACTCACTTTTATCCCCTTTGCCTTTGTACAATGGCACTATGCAAGCATTCTGCCAATCATCAGGCACCTCACCATGAGTCATACATACATTAAATAACCTCACCAACCAGTCAACAATACAGTCATCCCCTTTTTTAATAACTTCCACTGCAATACCATCCAAACCCGCTGCCTTGCCGGCTTTTATCCTCTGCAAAACTTTTACTACCTCTTCTCTGTTTACCAAATCATTTTCCCTAACCCTCTCACTTTGCACACCACCTCGACCAAAACACCCTATATCTGCCACTCTATCATCAAACACATTCAACAAACCTTCAAAATACTCACTCCATCTCCTTCTCACATCATCACTACTTGTTATCACCTCCCCATTAACCCCCTTCAGTGATATTCCCATTTCTTCCCTTGTGTTACGCACTTTGTTTACCTCCTTCCAAATCATCTTTTTATTCTCCCTAAAATTTAATGATACTCTCTCACCCCAACTCTCATTTGCCCTCTTTTTTGCCTCTTGCACCTTTCTCTTGATCTCCTGCCTCTTTCTTTTATACATCTCCCACTCATTTGCATTATTTCCCTGCAAAAATCGTCCAAATGCCTCTCTCTTCTCTTTCACTAATAATCTTACTTCTTCATCCCACCACTCACTACCCTTTCTAATCTGCCCACCTCCCACACTTCTCATGCCACAAGCATCCCTTGCGCAAACCATCTTTGCTTCCCTAGATAAATTCCATTCGTACCCCACTCCCCGTATGCCCTTTGTTCTCACCTTTTTCCATTCTGCACTCAGTCTCTCCTGGTACTTCCTCACACAAGTCTCCTTCCCAAGCTCACTTACTATCACCACTCTCTTCACCCCCAACATTCTCTCTTCTTTTCTGAAAACCCCCACAAATCTTCACCTTTGCCTCCACAAGATAATTATCAGACATCCCTCCAGTTGCACCTCTCAGCACATTGACATCCAAAAGTCTCTCTTTCGTGCGCCTATCAATTAACATGTAATCCAATAATGCTCTCTGGCCAGCTCTCCTACTTACATATAAATACTTATGTATATCTCTCTTTTTTTAAACCAGGTATTCCCAATCACCAGTCCTTTTTCAGCACATAAATCTACAAGCTCTTCACCATTTCCATTTTCAACACTGAACACCCCATGTACACCAATTATTCCCTCAACTGCCACATTACTCACCTTTGCATTCAAATCACCCATCACTATAACCCAGTCTCGTGCATCAAAACTACTAACACACTCACTCAGCTGTTCCCAAAACACTTGCCTCGCATGATCTTTCTTCTCATGCCCAGGTGCATATGCACCAATAATCACCCATCTCTCTCCATCAACTTTCAGTTTTACCCATATCAATCTAGAGTTTACTTTCTTACACTCTATCACATACTCCCACCACCCCTGTTTCAGGAGTAGTGCTACTCCTTCCCTTGCTCTTGTCCTCTCACTAACCCCTGACTTTACTCCCAAGACATTCCCAAACCACTTTTCCCCTTTACCCTTGAGCTTCGTTTCACTCAGAGCCAAAACATCCAGGTTCCTTTCCTCAAACAAACTACCTATCTCTCCTTTTTTATCATCTTGGCTACATCCACACACATTTAGACATCCCAATCTGAGCCTTCGAGGAGGATGAGCATTCCCCGTGTGACTCCTTCTGTTTCCCCTTTTAGAGAGTTAAACTTCAAGGAGGGGAGGGTTGTCAGCCCCCCACTCCCATCCCCTTTAGTCGCCTTCTACGACACATGAGGAATGCGTGGGAAGTATTCTTTCTCCCTTATCCCCAGGGATGAATAAATATATATATATACATAAGGCATTAATGGGATGGCCCTGATTAGGATCTCAGTTGCCCTTGTTATCTCAGCTAACATAAAAGAGAAACTTAATCATATGAAAACATTTCATTCAAACTTTATTACTCATGAACTCTTTATTCCTCAGGTGATCCTGCTAACAACTCATTTTATGGATGAAGCTGATATTTTAGCTGATCGGAAAGCAATTATGTCACGAGGCAAGCTTCGGTGTTGTGGCTCTTCTCTTTTCCTCAAAAACAAGTTTGGCCTTGGCTATCATCTCACGTATGTATAGTGCAGCCAGAAATTGTTTTAAAGGTTAATCTTCACTTTATCTATTTATTCATATCTTCATAGTTTTTCCTCACACTAAAAGCAGTTTGGTGATTGCTTAATCTTTCTTGAATATTTCATTTACCTACCAACTCCACAGTGGCAGTTTAAAGGCCCAGTAGCATTGCTCTGACTATTTGTGGAACAGTTTTATAGTTAGATATATTTAGTTATGGTAGCGGGGGGCTGGAAATCCTCCTCCCCCCATTTTTGATTTTTCAAAAGAAAGAACAGAGAAGGGAGCCAAATGAAGGTATTCCCTCTGAGGCTCAGTCCTCTATTCTTAAAGCTACCTCGCTAATGCGGGAAATGGTGAATATGTATGAAAAAAAATGTTATATTTTTACATAATTAGTGGAAGTTGTTTGCATGGGGTCTTCATCCCTTAAACTTTCTGTACAATCCAGTAGCTCATTAAGAAACCACATATAATATTTTTTCATGCTTTATCACCATTTTCTGTATATTCTTAGATAAGATTTTGAATGTTTTACTCATTTCCAAATTTCTGGTAATTTCAAGAGCACATGATCTTTAGATGAAAGCGATCTTAGTATAAGGAAAATATGATCTTATTTTAAGGGCCTGCCAAACTATAGGGCCCTAGGATAGTTTAGGGGAAGTAGGTTTCTCTCATTTTCACAACCTTTTCTTTTACTACCAGTATGTTGATGTAAGTCACTTGTTACAGTAGTGTTTCATTATAGTGCCATATGATATAATGATCTTGACATAACACGGATACCTAGATTACTTCCATAATTTCATTGTAACATGAGTTTTTGTTGTGATACAATGCTACCCCAGCTGGTCATGCTGCCCACTGGGTCAGTTCTTTGTAAGCATTCAAAGAGTCACTTGAACAAGTCACCACTATGCCTAAGCATCCAGCAAGTACTTTTACTTTAAATGAGTGTGTCCAAGAAGATGCAAGGACCTCTTTTGATAGAGCCTCTTGAAAATGATTTGTTTAACAGACATGAAAATAATGTTCATTTGATAGATATGCTGTATTTTGTGACAAATGATATGCCCTTCTTTTTTAAAACATGCTCCAAAAGTCACCGTTTGTCTAATACAATGAAAGGTCAGGTCCAAAAGAACTTTAGCATGGGTATTATAGATTTATCTCGTATGCTGGAAAGTTGAATGGGTGTTTGGCTTTCTCCCGAGCAAATCCTCTCTCTTAAATGGTCATAGGGCTCTAACTGGGTAGAGAAATTGTTTTCTCATGCTTGAAGACACATTTTTTAATTGATTTTGGTTTTGGGGATCTTTAATTAGATTTGGAGCAAGATTGGTAAATATTAAAGTATATCTACATGGAGCAGACCTGGTAATTCCCCAGACAGAAAAATTTAGATGATTTTTATTTATAATACTTATAGTATCCCCATTTAGATGATTTATATTTATGATACTTATGGTATCCCCATTATCCTTGGGGATAGGGGAGAAAGAACACTTCCCACGCATTCCTCACGTGTCGTAGAAGGCGACTAAAGGGGACGGGAGTAGGGGGCTGAAAACCCTCCCCTCCTTGTATTTTAATTTTCTAAAAAGGGAAACAGAAGGAGTCACGCGGGGAGTGCTCATCCTCCTCGAAGGCTCAGATTGGGTGTCTAAATGTGTGTGGATGTAACCAAGATGAGAAAAAAGGAGAGATAGGTAGTATGTTTGAGGAAAGGAACCTGGATGTTTTGGCTCTGAGTGAAACGAAGCTCAAGGGTAAAGGGGAAGAGTGGTTTGGGAATGTCTTGGGAGTAAAGTCAGGGGTTAGTGAGAGGACAAGAGCAAGGGAAGGAGTAGCACTACTCCTGAAACAGGAATGGTGGGAGTATGTGATAGAGTGTAAGAAAGTAAATTCTAGATTGATATGGGTAAAACTGAAAGTTGATGGAGAGAGATGGGTGATTATTGGTGCATATGCACCTGGGCATGAGAAAAAAGATCATGAGAGGCAAGTGTTTTGGGAGCAGCTGAATGAGTGTGTTAGTGGTTTTGATGAACAAGACCAGGTTATAGTGATGGGTGATTTGAATGCAAAGGTGAGTAATGTGGCAGTTGAGGGAATAATTGGTATACATGGTGTGTTCAGTGTTGTAAATGGAAATGGTGAAGAGCTTGTAGATTTATGTGCTGAAAAAGGACTGGTGATTGGGAATACCTGGTTTAAAGAGCGAGATATACATAAGTATACATATGTAAGTAGGAGAGATGGCCAGAGAGCATTATTGGATTATGTGTTAATTGATAGGCGTGCAAAAGAGAGACTTTTGGATGTTAATGTGCTGAGAGGTGCAACTGGAGGGATGTCTGATCATTATCTTGTGGAGGCGAAGGTGAAGATTTGTAGGGGTTTTCAGAAAAGAAGAGAGAATGTTGGGGGTGAAGAGAGTGGTGAGAGTAAGTGAGCTTGGGAAGGAGACTTGTGTGAGGAAGTACCAGGAGAGACTGAGTACAGAATGGAAAAAGGTGAGAACAAAGGAGGTAAGGGGAATGGTGGAGGAATGGGATGTATTTAGGGAAGCAGTGATGGCTTGCGCAAAAGATGCTTGTGGCACGAGAAGTGTGGGAGGTGGGTTGATTAGAAAGGGTAGTGAGTGGTGGGATGAAGAAGTAAGATTATTAGTGAAAGAGAAGAGAGGCATTTGGACGATTTTTGTAGGGAAAAATGCAAATGAGTGGGAGATGTATAAAAGAAAGAGGCAGGAGGTCAAGAGAAAGGTGCAAGAGGTGAAAAAGAGGGCAAATGAGAGTTGAGGTGAGAGAGTATCATTAAATTTTAGGGAGAATAAAAAGATGTTTTGGAAGGAGGTAAATAAAATGCGTAAGACAAGGGAACAAATGGGAACTTCAGTGAAGGGGGCTAATGGGGGGTGATAACAAGTAGTGGTGATGTGAGAAGGAGATGGAGTGAGTATTTTGAAGGTTTGTTGAATGTGTTTGATGATAGAGTGGCAGATATTGGGTGTTTTGGTCGAGGTGGTGTGCAAAGTGAGAGGGTTAGGGAAAATGATTTGGTAAACAGAGAAGAGGTAGTAAAAGCTTTGCGAAAGATGAAAGCCGGCAAGGCAGCAGGTTTGGATGGTATTGCAGTGGAATTTATTGAAAAAGGAGGTGACTGTATTATTGACTGGTTGGTAAGGTTATTTAATGTATGTATGACTCATGGTGAGGTGCCTGATGATTGTCGGAATGCTTGCATAGTGCCATTGTACAAAGGCAAAGTGGATAAGAGTGAGTGCTCAAATTACAGAGGTATAAGTTTGTTGAGTATTCCTGGGAAATTATATGGGAGGGTATTGATTGAGAGGGTGAAGGCATGTACTGAGCATCAGATTGGGGAAGAGCAGTGTGGTTTCAGAAGTGGTAGAGGATGTGTGGATCAGGTGTTTGCTTTGAAGAATGTATGTGAGAAATACTTAGAAAAGCAAATGGATTTGTATGTAGCATTCATAGATCTGGAGAATGCTTATGATAGAGTTGATAGAGATGCTCTGTGGAAGGTATTAAGGATATATGTTGTGGGAGGCAAGTTGTTAGAAGCAGTGAGAAGTTTTTATCGAGGATGTAAGGCATGTGTATGTGTAGGAAGAGAGGAAAGTGATTGGCTTTCAGTGAATGTAGGTTTGCGACAGGGGTGTGTGATGTCTCCATGGTTGTTTAATTTGTTTATGGATGGGGTTGTTAGGGAGGTGAATGCAAGAGTTTTGGAAAGAGGGGCAAGTATGCAGTCTGTTGTGGATGAAAGAGCTTGGGAAGTGAGTCAGTTGTTGTTCGCTGATGATACAGCGCTGATGGCTGATTCAAGTGAGAAACTGCAGAAGCTGGTGACTGAGTTTGGTAAAATGTGTGAAAGAAGAAAGTTAAGAGTAAATGTGAATAAGAGCAAGGTTATTAGGTACTGTAGGGTTGAGGGTCAAGTCAATTGGGAGGTAAGTTTGAATGGAGGAAAACTGGAGGAAGTAAAGTGCTTTAGATATCTGGGAGTGGATTTGGCAGCAGATGGAACCATGGAAGTGGAAGTGAATCATAGGGTGGGGGAGGGGGCGAAAATTCTGGGAGCCTTGAAGAATGTGTGGAAGTTGAGAACATTATCTCGGAAAGCAAAAATGGGTATGTTTGAAGGAATAGTGGTTCCAACAATGTTGTATGGTTGCGAGGCATGGGCTATGGATAGAGTTGTACAGAGGGGGGTGGATGTGCTGGAAATGAGATGTTTGAGGACAATATGTGGTGTGAGGTGGTTTGATCGAGTAAGTAATGTAAGGGTAAGAGAGATGTGTGGAAATAAAAAGAGGGTGGTTGAGAGAGCAGAAGAGGGTATTTTGAAATGGTTTGGTCACATGGAGAGAATGAGTGAGGAAAGATTGACCAAGAGGATATATGTGTCAGAGGTGGAGGGAACGAGGAGAAGTGGGAGACCAAATTGGAGGTGGAAAGATGGAGTGAAAAAGATTTTGTGTGATCGGGGCCTGAATATGCAGGAGGGTGAAAGGTATGCAAGGAATAGAGTGAATTGGAATGATGTGGTATACCGGGGTCGACGTGCTGTCAATGGATTGAACCAGGGCATGTGAAGCGTCTGGGGTAAACCATGGAAAGTTCTGTGGGGCCTGGATGTGGAAAGGGAGCTGTGGTTTCGGTGCATTATTACATGACAGCTAGAGACTGAGTGTGAACGAATGGGGCCTTTGTTGTCTTTTCCTAGCGCTACCTCACACACACGAGGTGGGAGGAGGTTGTTATTCCATGTGTGGCGAGGTAGCTATGGGAATAAATAAAGGCAGACAGTATGAATTATGTACATGTGTATATATGTATATGTCTGTGTGTGTATATATATGTGTACATTGAGATGTATAGGTATGTATATTTGCGTGTGTGGATGTGTATGTGGGTGGGTTGGGCCATTCTTTCGTCTGTTTCCTTGCGCTATCTCACTAACGCGGGAGACAGCGACAAAGCAAAATAAAAGAAAATAAAAAATAAGTATCCCCATGTATACATAAAGAATTACCTGTATATCTTGTACCTGATGTGGATAGTTATTTGTAGATATTTTGAAATATAATATGTATTGACTTTCATTACATCTATTTTCATTCAACAGGCTGGTTGTTGCTGAGGATGCAGATGCTGATGTGATTACTAAGGCAGTAAAGACAGTTGTTCCAGGAGTGCAGATAGCACGTTTTTATGGGAAGGAAATGTCCTTCATTCTGCCTTCTGATTCTACCCGGGAGTTTCCTAAGCTGTTCTTACAATTAGACCATCATATCACAAGTGCTGAGGAGAACATTGCTATTGAAGGTTATGGCATATCCATGACTACACTTGAAGAGGTTGTGTTACACACACACTGTTATAGTATAAGAGTGATGGATGAATGGAATAGAACAAAATGACTGAGGACATGGTTAATCCAGACAGCATATATCTAAGATGATGTATGGTAGCAGAGAATGTTCCAGTGATGTGGCTTCATGAGTGAAAACTCCTACCATTATAGTACACACACACACACACACACACATGCTGGAGACAGGCAAAGTGCCAAGGGAATGGAGAAGGGCAGATATCATACCTGTCTTTAAGAAAGGAGACTGGATATAGATGCTGAACTACAGACTGGTTTAGTAACAGGTGTGGTGTGTATGGTTCCAGAAAAGATGTAGAAAGCAAATGGGTGACTTTCATCAGAGGAGAAAATACCTATTTGAGGGACAGCATGGTTTTAGGGAAAGAAGTTCTTGTGAAACAAACCTTCTGAATTTCAAAGACGGAGTGAGCTTTGTCTTAGACAAAAGAGAAGGCTGGGTGGATTGTTTATGTCTGGACTACCAGAAACTATTTGACACTGTAGTGCGTGGAAGGCTAATTAAGGAGCTGGTTCTTTTGGCATGAATGAGGGGGAAGCTTATATGTCGTACAGAAAATTCATCTCCTTTGAAGGGAACAAAGGATGTATGTTTGAAGAGCCTTCTCCAAATGGTTCAAGGTGTCAAGCAGAGTGCCACAGGGTTTCGTTTTGGGACCATAACTCTTCTTGATCTATATAAATGACTTATGTGAAAGTATGAACTACTGCTTACATATGCTTGCAGATGATGCAAAGGTCACAAGGGAAGTGAATAGCAAGGAGGATTGCACCAACTTACAAGGGGGTCAAAACAGACTCAACAGTTGGTGTGACACTGTAATACATGGTTGATGAAATTAAACCCAAGCGAATGTAAAGTACTGGGGATGGAACACAATGAAAGGTCTCAGTATGATTGTTTTCTAGCAGGAAATAGGCTTCAGGATTCTGTGTGAAATCTTTGAAGTCAACATTGTTTTTAACCTGTTGCCGGTGTCTGACATGAGGAGAATAGTTACAGAGACAAATTGTCTGCTGGCAAATATCGAAATAGCTTTCAATTATATGGATAAGGAAATGTATAACATACTGTCCTGTCCCACGTAAGGTTACAACTACAATATGATTCTCAGGTTTGGTCACCACACTTTAAGAAGCACAAACAACTCATAAAGAAGGTCTAGAGAAAGGCAACAAAGATGATGTCAGAATTAAGAGACTTGAAGTACAGAGAAAGGGTAGAGACTTTAAATTTACCTTCTTTAGAAGAGAGAAGGTTGCTTGATCACAGCCTCTAAGGTATTCTGAAATTTGTATGTTAAAAAGATTCTATAATCAGTAATACCTCATCATTGTACCATTGATTTGAATATGAAAGGGATGGGATGGTTATAATGAAACACCTCCGTAAAGCAGTTGTGTCACAGATTATTTTTTTTTATTTTGCTTTGTCGCTGTCTCCCACGTTTGCAAGGTTGCGCAAGGAAACAGACGAAAGAAATGGCCCAACCCACCCCCATACACATGTATATACATACACGTCCACACACGCAAATATACATACCTATACATCTCAATGTACACATATATATACACACAGACACACATATATACCCATGCACACAATTCACACTGTCTGCCTTTATTCATTCCCATCGCCACCTCGCCACACATGGAATACCATCCCCCTCCCCCCTCATGTGTACGAGGTAGCGCTAGGAAAAGACAACAAAGGCCCCATTCGTTCACACTCAGTCTAGCTGTCATGCAATAATGCCCGAAACCACAGCTCCCTTTCCACATCCAGGCCCCACAGAACTTTCCATGATTTACCCCAGACGCTTCACATGCCTTGATTCAATCCACTGACAGCACGTCAACCCCGGTATACCACATCGATCCAATTCACTCTATTCCTTGCCCGCCTTTCACCCTCCTGCACGTTCAGGCCCCGATCACTCAAAATCTTTTTCACTCCATCTTTCCACCTCCAATTTGGTCTCCCACTTCTCCTCGTTCCCTCCACCTCCGACACATATATCCTCTTGGTCAATCTTTCCTCACTCATTCTCTCCATGTGCCCAAACCATTTCAAAACACCCTCTTCTGCTCTCTCAACCACACTCTTTTTATTTCCACACATCTCTCTTACCCTTACATTACTTACTCGATCAAACCACCTCACACCACACATTGTCCTCAAACATCTCATTTCCAGCACATCCACCCTCTTGCGCACAACTCTATCCATAGCCCATGCCTCGCAACCATACAACTTTGTTGGAACCACTATTCCTTCAAACATACCCATTTTTGCTTTCTGAGATAATGTTCTTGACTTCCACACATTCTTCAAGGCTCCCAAGATTTTCGCCCCCTCCCCCACCCTATGATTCACTTCCGCTTCCATGGTTCCATCCGCTGCCAGATCCACTCCCAGATATCTAAAACACTTTACTTCCTCCAATTTTTCTCCATTCAAACTTACCTCCCAATTGACTTGACCCTCAACCCTACTGTACCTAATAACCTTGCTCTTATTCACATTTACTCTTAAATTTCTTCTTTCACACACTTTACCAAACTCAGTCACCAGCTTCTGCAGTTTCTCACATGAATCACCCACCAGCGCTGTATCATCAGCGAACAACAACTGACTCACTTCCCAAGCTCTCTCATCCACAACAGACTTCATACTTGCCCCTCTTTCCAAAACTCTTGCATTTACCTCCCTAACAACCCCATCCATAAACAAATTAAACAACCATGGAGACATCACACACCCCTGCCGCAAACCTACATTCACTGAGAACCAATCACTTTCCTCTCTTCCTACACATATCTATGCCTTACATCCTTGATAAAAACTTTTCACTGCTTCTAACAACTTGCCTCCCACACCATATATTCTTAATACCTTCCACAGAGCATCTCTATCAACTCTATCATATGCCTTCTCCAGATCCATAAGTGCTACATACAAATCCATTTGCTTTTCTAAGTATTTCTCACATACATTCTTCAAAGCAAACACCTGATCCACACATCCTCTACCACTTCTGAAACCACACTGCTCTTCCCCAATCTGATGCTCTGTACATGCCTTCACCCTCTCAATCAATACCCTCCCATATAATTTACCAGGAATACTCAACAAACTTATACCTCTGTAATTTGAGCACTCACTCTATCCCCTTTGCCTTTGTACAATGGCACTATGCACGCATTCCGCCAATCCTCAGGCACCTCACCGTGAGTCATACATACATTGAATAACCTTACCAACCAGTCAACAATACAGTCACCCCCTTTTTTAATAGATTCCACTGCAATACCATCCAAACCTGCTGCCTTGCCACCTTTCATCTTCCGCAAAGCTTTTACTACCTCTTCTCTGTTTACCAAATCATTTTCCCTAACCCTCTCACTTTGTACACCACCTCGACCAAAACACCCTATATCTGCCACTCATATGCGTTCTCCAGATCCATAAATGCTACATACAAATCCATTTGCTTTTTTAAGTATTTCTCACATTCTTCAAAGCAAACACCTGATCCACACATCATCAAACACATTCAACAAACCTTCAAAATACTCACTCCATCTCCTTCTCACATCACCACTACTTGTTATCACCTCCTCATTAGCCCCCTTCACTGAAGTTCCCATTTGCTCCCTTGTCTTACGCACTTTATTTACCTCCTTCCAGAACATCTTTTTCTTTTTTCTTTTTTTCATACTATTCGCCATTTCCCGCATTAGCGAGGTAGCGTTGAGAACAGAGGACTGGGCCTTTGTGGGAATATCCTCACCTGGCCCCCTTCTCTGTTCCCTCTTTTGGAAAATTAAAAAAAAGCGAGAGGGGAGTATTTCCAGCCACCCGCTCCCTCCCCTTTTAGTTGCCTTCTACGACATGCAGGGAATACGTGGGAAGTATTCTTTCTCCCCTATCCCCAGGGATAAAAGAACATCTTTTTATTCTCCCTAAAATTTAATGATACTCTCTCACCCCAACTCTCATTTGCCCTCTTTTTCACCTCTTGCGCCTTTCTCCTGACCTCCTGTCTCTTTCTTTTATACATCTCCCAATCAATTGCATTTTTTCCCTGCAAAAATCGTCCAAATGCCTCTCTCTTCTCTTTTACTAATAATCTTACTTCTTCATCCCACCACTCACTACCCTTTCTAATCAACCCACCTCCCAAGCTTCTCATGCCACAAGCATCTTTTGCGCACTCCATCACTGATTCCCTAAATACATCCCATTCCTACCCCACTCCCCTTACTTCCATTGTTCTCACCTTCTTCCATTCTGTACTCAGTCTCTCCTGGTACTTCCTCACACAAGTCTCTTTCCCAAGCTCGCTCGCTCTCACCACCCTCTTCACCCCAACATTCACTCTTCTTTTCTGAAAACCCATACAAATCTTCACCTTAGCCTCCACAAGATAATGATCAGACATCCCTCCAGTTGCACCTCTCAGCACATTAACATCCAAAAGTCTCTCTTTTGCACGCCTGTCAATTAACACGTAATCCAATAACGCTCTCTGGCCATCTCTCCTACTTACATACGTATACTTATGTATATCTCGCTTTTTAAACCAGGTATTCCCAATCACCAGTCCTTTTTCAGCACATAAATCTACAAGCTCTTCACCATTTCCATGTACAACACTGAACACCCCATGTATACCAATTATTCCCTCAACTGCCACATTACTCACCTTTGCATTCAAATCACCCATCACTATAACCCGGTCTTGTGCATCAGAACCACTAACACACTCATTCAGCTGCTCCCAAAACACTTGCCTCTCATGATCTTTCTTCTCATGCCCAGGTGCATATGCACCAATAATCACCCATCTCTCTCCATCAACTTTCAGTTTTACCCATATTAATCAAGAATTTACTTTCTTACATTCTATCACATTCTCCCACAACTCCTGTTTCAGGAGTACTGCTACTCCTTCCCTTGCTCTTGTCCTCTCACTAACCCCTGACTTTACTCCCAAGACATTCCCAAACCACTCTTCCCCATTACCCTTGAGCTTCGTTTCACTCAGAGCCAAAACATCCAGGTTCCTTTCCTCAAACTTACTACCTATCTCTCCTTTTTTCACATCTTGGTTACATCCACACACATTTAGACACCCCAATCTGAGTCTATGAGGAGGATGAGCACTCCCCGCATGACTCCTTCTGTTTCCCATTTTTAGAAAGTTTTTAAAATACAAGGAGGGGAGGATTTCTGGCCCCCCGCTCCCGTCCCCTCTAGTCGACTTCTACGACATGTGAGGAATGCGTGGGAAGTATTCTTTCACCCCTATCCCCAGATATATATTTATTTTTATTTATTTTCCTTTGTCGCTGTCTCCCGTGTTTGCGAGGTAGCGCGAGGAAACAGACGAAAGAAATGGCCCAACACACCCCCATACACATGTATATACATACACGTCCACACACGCAAATATACATACCTATACATCTCAATGTACACATATATATACACACACAGACATATACATATATACACATGTACATAATTCATACTGTCTGCCTTTATTTATTCCCATCGCCACCTCGCCACACATGGAATAACATCACAGATGAATGATGAAATTCACTAAATAATATTTGAAAGAGGCTGTTAGTATTGTGAGTATACTTAACCTATAGTAATACATTTTTCCTTGTTTCATCTTTGCACTTATTAAGTATGCTGTTCCTCATTGTCAGAGGTGGGTGGTAAAAGCTTAATCTTGCTTTTATCATTATTCTTATTTATAACTGCACTATGAAAATGAACACTCGAAGGAGTTAGTAGAATTTCTGCATGATCTATTATGTTGTAAAACAGGGAAAGGGGTATAAGAAGTAGATAATATTTCTTTATGTTGAATTTGGAAAAAGTATATTGACTGCAAAGCTTCATTATAATTGTTTAGAAACTTAACTCTCTTCTTTTTCTTTACTGCAAGGTGTTCCTGACTTTAAGTGAGGAAAATGATGATGATGAACTTCAGGCAGTGGAGGACTTGAGTCACCATATTGTACATGAGATGCCATCATCAACTTCTCATCACAAGGCATTGCCAGATTTAAGACATCATAGAGGATATGAAATGCATAATTCAGATTCAAAGGGATTTGCTATCAGTAGTGTTGAAGTCAGGTAAGAGTGAGTATTTTTCCACATAGATTGGTTTGGGGAGAAAGAATTCCACCTCCATATTCCTTACCCATCATAGAAGGCAACTAAGAAGGGCAGAAGCAGGGTGATATACCCTATTTGTATTTCATTATCTTAAGGACTAAACAAAAGAAGGAACCAAGCGAAGAATGCTCATTCACTTCAAAGGCTCAGGATGGAGTGTCTAAATGTGTATGGATGCAAACAAGATGAGAAGAAAGGAGAAACATAATATTTTTGAGTAGAGGAATCTGGATGTTCTCAGTGGATTCAAGCATCTTGGCTTGTTATTAGCTAACACCTGGTAAAAAAAAGAATTGATGAGCTGAACTTTCTGTTTATCATTTTCATAACTGTAAGTTTGATTTAAAGAGATATTTCTATTCAAAAGATTCAGGAATGAGTGAAAAGAGTATAAAACTTCAAAAGTGCTTGAAATGTAGGAGCTTGAGGGGGGCTTTTCCTAGTGGAACCTTAACATGGCACAGCTTGTTGAGTCCCAGAGGCTTTTCATTGCTCTTACGTTGCAGATCAGTTTCCTGCCCAATTTTTGCTGTCGTTGCTTTCTTCATAAGATGCACTTTATGTTTTGTTTTAATGTGTGTGATGAAAGAGTAAGTTTTAGACACCAGTGAATGCCCAAGTCTTTTTGATGTCATTACTGTAGTGTATTAATCTGTAACATTTGATGTACATTTATAGCCAAAACATATTACCTTATTCTCTTTTCACCCACCAGCCCTGATGTGTGGCGTGCTTTTAAGGCCCTGTTGAAGATGCGCATACTTAATTTTACTCGGGAAATTGTGGCTGTCATTTTATTGGTTTTATTGCCACTTGGTTTCATCACTGGATCAATAGCTCTGGCAAAGTCTCAGGTCATTCAATTGCCATCTGATAAGACACTTCATTTATCTCCGGGTAAGTCAAGTAAATTTTTACATATTTATGTAGTAAACATTTTGTAACTTGTATTACATGTCATCTGACCCCATTTCGTTTGAAGGCATTGTCTTTAGGAGTGAATTATAAAGACTAAGAGGAAAATGAATATTCCTTTAGCTATCATGTTTCAGTGATTATCATATATCTTACTTACTCATAGATCTCTATGATCATTTGAGAAAGTACTTGCTGCGGGGGTCTTTAGACTTATTTTATCCAGCCGCTATCAAAAACCACCATCATAAACACTATGAGATCAGCTGACACTTGTTCACTAGAACTTAACCCCCTTGTAAACTGCTTCAATGATTATGTCACTGTTATATTAGTCTGTGATTTTGGGAATTTTCAGAATGGAGTGGTATTTTACAGAATTGAAGCACATAAACTAAAACAAGAAAAATACTTGTATTCCTGGGGTAGGGAAGAAAGAATTTACCTGTGTATTCCTTGCATGTCATAGAAGTTGACTAAAGGAGGGAGGAACAGGTTACTGTAACCCCCCTTCTCTTGGATTACAGTTTCTAAAGGACAAAACAGGACCCTAAGCTGGGAGTTCTCATTGTCCTCAAAGGGTCAGGCAGAGGTGTCTAAGGGTGTTTGATTGTAACATTGCTCAAGGGTAAAGGGGAGGTATGGTTTGGAGATGACGTAGGAAAAAAGCAGAGATAGCGAGAGGACAAGAGGTAAGGAAGGATTAGCACCACTTCTGAAGCAGGAGTTGCAGGAGTGTGTGAAAAAGTGTAAGGAAATAATTTCTAGATTGGTGTGGGTAAAAATGAGAATGGGTGGTGAAAGATCGATGATTATTAGTGCGTTGGCCATGAGAAGAAAGATCATGAGAGGCAAGTGTTTTGGGAGCAGCTGACTGAGTGTGTCAAAGGTTTTGATGTAAGAGACCAGGTATTAGTGACTGGCAGTTTTGATGTGAAGGTGAGAGAAATGTGGCAGTTGAGGGTATAACTAGGGAACATGGGATATTCTGTATTGTGAATGGAAATGAACAGCTTGTGAAGTTGTGTGCTGAGAAAGGACTGGTAATTAGGAATACCTGGTTTAAAATGTGCGATATATATACAGGTTATTTAATGTATGTATGACTCATGGTGAGGTGCCTGAGGATTGGCGGAATGCGTGCATAGTGCCATTGTACAAAGGCAAAGGGGATAAGAGTGAGTGCTCAAATTACAGAGGTATAAGTTTGTTGAGTATTCCTGGTAAATTATATGGGAGGGTATTGATTGAGAGGGTGAAGGCATGTACAGAGCATCAGATTGGGGAAGAGCAGTGTGGTTTCAGAAGTGGTAGAGGATGTGTGGATCAGGTGTTTGCTTTGAAGAATGTATGTGAGAAATACTTAGAAAAGCAAATGGATTTGTATGTAGCATTTTTGGATCTGGAGAAGGCATATGATAGAGTTGATAGAGATGCTCTGTGGAAGGTATTAAGAATATATGGTGTGGGAGGAAAGTTGTTAGAAGCAGTGAAAAGTTTTTATCGAGGATGTAAGGCATGTGTACGTGTAGGAAGAGAGGAAAGTGATTGGTTCTCAGTGAATGTAGGTTTGCAGCAGGGGTGTGTGATGTCTCCATGGTTGTTTAATTTGTTTATGGATGGGGTTGTTAGGGAGGTAAATGCAAGAGTTTTGGAAAGAGGGGCAAGTATGAAGTCTGTTGGGGATGAGAGAGCTTGGGAAGTGAGTCAGTTGTTGTTCGCTGATGATACAGCGCTGGTGGCTGATTCATGTGAGAAACTGCAGAAGCTGGTGACTGAGTTTGGTAAAGTGTGTGGAAGAAGAAAGTTAAGAGTAAATGTGAATAAGAGCAAGGTTATTAGGTACAGTAGGGTTGAGGGTCAAGTCAATTGGGAGGTGAGTTTGAATGGAGAAAAACTGGAGGAAGTGAAGTGTTTTAGATATCTGGGAGTGGATCTGGCAGCGGATGGAACCATGGAAGCGGAAGTGGATCATAGGGTGGGGGAGGGGGCGAAAATTCTGGGGGCCTTGAAGAATGTGTGGAAGTCGAGAACATTATCTCAGAAAGCAAAAATGGGTATGTTTGAAGGAATAGTGGTTCCAACAATGTTGTATGGTTGCGAGGCGTGGGCTATGGATAGAGTTGTGCGCAGGAGGATGGATGTGCTGGAAATGAGATGTTTGAGGACAGTGTGTGGTGTGAGGTGGTTTGATCGAGTGAGTAACGTAAGGGTAAGAGAGATGTGTGGAAATAAAAAGAGCATGGTTGAGAGAGCAGAAGAGGGTGTTTTGAAGTGGTTTGGGCACATGGAGAGAATGAGTGAGGAAAGATTGACCAAGAGGATATATGTGTCGGAGGTGGAGGGAACGAGAAGAGGGAGACCAAATTGGAGGTGGAAAGATGGAGTGAAAAAGATTTTGTGTGATCGGGGCCTGAACATGCAGGAGGGTGAAAGGAGGGCAAGGAATAGAGTGAATTGGAGCAATGTGGTACACCGGGGTTGACGTGCTGTCAGTGGATTGAATCAAGGCATGTGAAGCGTCTGGGGTAAACCATGGAAAGCTGTGTAGGTATGTATATTTGCGTGTGTGGACGTATGTATATACATGTGTATGGGGCGGGGTTGGGCCATTTCTTTCGTCTGTTTCCTTGCGCTACCTCGCAAACGCGGGAGACAGCGACAAAGTATAATAAAATAAAATAAAAAAATAATATATACAGGTACATGTATATGAGTTGGAGAAATGATCAATGGGCATTATTGGATTGCATATTAATCAATGGGCATGTAAAGTCTTTTGGATGTAAATGTGCTGAGAGGGGCATCTGTTGGGATATCTGATGAATATTTGTATAAGTTTTCAGAAAAAGGAAACAGTGTCTTTGAGAACAGAATGGTGAGAGTAAATGAGCTTGGGAAAGAGACTTTTGTAAAGAAAAACCAGGGGAGATTGACTGTAGAATGGCAAAAGGTGAGAGTAAATGAAGCAAGGGGAGTGTATAAGGAATGGGAGGCTTTTAGGGAAGAGGCATGTGTGGGAGATGCATGTACTATGTGAAATACAGGAGGTGGGCATATTAGAAAGGGTAGTGAGTGGTGAGATGAAGAAGTAAAGTTGCTCGTGAAAGAGAAAAGAGAGTTGTTCGGGCAGTACTTACGGGGTAGTGCAAATGACTGGGGGATGTATAAGACAGGGTGGCAGGAGGTCAATATGAAGGTGCAGAGGTTGAAAAAGAGGGCTGTGAGAGTTTGGTTGAGCAAGTATCAGTAATCATAAGGGAAGATAAGATGTTTTGGAAGGAGGTAAATTATGAGCGGGAAACAAGAGAACAAATAGGAACATTGATGAAGGGGGCAGAAGGAGAAGTGGTAATAGATGGTGATGAAGTGAGGAGGAGATGGAGTGAGTATTTTGAAGGGCTGTTGAATGTGTTTTGTGATAAGGTGGTAGATATAGGGTATATAAACAAATAAATTATGATTTCTAGTCCTTAGACTAAACCAAAGACAAATATCAAAATTAGAACCTCAGCAAAGTATTAAAGACTGTTGCACCAGTACAAGGGACTCATGATCACCTGGTTGACCAGACAGACAACACTGCTATAACATCATGGAACTCCAGATAAAAAAACAGATTCTACTAGTTCATGTTTTTAAACACAGACAGAAGAAGAGGCTACCTATCTGACATCTCTGAAGTCCAGAATATAAGGTCATGAAGTGAGGAATTCACAGACTGGTCAACAGGTCTGCACAGCAGAAACTACCAAGTCAGCAGCAAAGTTGGATGTGAGCTTGCTAACCACATTAGCATTATGCTGTAACATCACACATGAGCAGGTTGTTGCATGGTTGTTATGTTTTGGTAGGTGAGGACTCAACTGGCCTCATAGTATTATGGTGGTTGAAGAAGAAGAATTGTAGATACACCCCATTTTAGGGGTGAAAAAGTGTTTTAACCCTGCATCAATCAAGGGCTGTCACAGATGCTTATAGGGCTCTGTAAAGGACATGTTTTTAAGAAACAGAAAAACAAAGATCAAAGGAGGATTTGCAGAGAAAATAGAGGACTGACTTTGATAATGTAGCCTGTGTAGAAAAAGTATTAAAAAGTTAAGAGACGAACAAGGGATGAGAAGATGAGTTGTGTAATATTTTTTGCTGTCTAGGTTTATATTAAAGATATTTCTAGTTGGAAGAATTACTTTAAAAAGATATGAATTGTGAGAGAAGTAGGGAACCTAACAATTACTTGAAGTCTAGGAGGAGGTAGTTTAGAATTTTTTTTTTCTTTTTTTGCTTTGTCGCTGTCTCCCACGTTAGCGAGGTAGCGCAAGGAAACAGACGAAAGAATCGCCCAACCCACCCACATACACATGTATGTACACGTCCACACACACAAATATACATACATACCTATACATCTCAATGTATACATATATATACACACACAGACATATACATATATACACATGTACATAATTCATACTGTCTGCCTTTTTTTTTTATTCCTGTCACCACCTCACCACACATGGAATAACAACCCCCTCCCCCCTCATGTATGCGAGGTAGTGCTAGGAAAAGACAACAAAGGCCACATTCGTTCACACTCAGTCTCTAGCTGTCATGGAATAATGCACTGAAACCACAGCTACCTTTCCACATCCAGGCCCCACAGAACATTCATTGGTTTACCCCAGACGCTTCACATGCCCTGGTTCAATCCATTGGCAGCAAATCGACCCTGGTATACCACATCGTTCCAATTCACTCTATTCCCTGCATGCCTTTCACCCTCCTGCATGTTCAGGCCCCAATCACCCAAAATCTTTTTCACTCCATCTCTCCATTTCCAATTTGGTCTCCCACTTCTCCTTCTTTCCTCCACCTCTGACACATATATCCTCTTGGTCAATCTTTCCTCACTCATTCTCTCCATGTGACCAAACCATTTCAAAACACCCTCTTCTACTCTCTCAACCACACTCTTTTTATTTCCACACATCTCTCTTACCCTTACATTACTTACTCGATCGAACCACCTCACACCACATATTGTCCTCAAACATCCCATTTCCAGCACATCCACCCTCCTGCGCACAACTCTATCCATAGCCCACGCCTCGCAACCAAACAACATAGTTGGAACCACTGTTCCTTCAAACATACCCATTTTTACTTTCTGAGATAGTGTTCTCGACTTCCACACATTCTTCAAGGCTCCCAGAATTTTCATCCCCTCCCCCACCCTATGATTCACTTCCGCTTCCATGGTTCCAATCACTGCCAGATCCACTTCCAGATATCTAAAACACTTTACTTCCTCCAGTTTTTCTTCATTCAAACTTGTCTCCCAATTGACTTGACCCTCAACCCTACTGTACCTAATAACCTTGCTCTTATTCACATTTACTCTCAGCTTTCTTCTTTCACACACTTTACCAAACTCAGTCACCAGCTTCTGCAGTTTCTCACATGAATCAGCCACCAGCGCTGTATCATCAGCAAACAACAACTGACTCACTTTCCAAGCTCTCTCATCCACAACAGACTGCATACTTGCCCCTCTTTCCAAAACTCTTGCATTCATCTCCCTAACAACCCCATCCATAAACAAATTAAACAACCATGGACGCATCACACACCCCTGTCGCAAACCTACATTCACTGAGAACCAATCACTTTCCTCTCTTCCTATACGTACACATGCCTTACATCCTTGATAAAAACTTTGCTTCTAACAACTTGCCTCCCACACCATATATTCTTAATACCTTCCACAGAGCATCTCTATCAACTCTATCATATGCTCTCTCCAGATCCATAAATGCTACATACAAATCCTTTTGCTTTTCTAAGTATTTCTCTCATACATTCCTCAAAGCAAACACCTGATCCACACATCCTCTACCACTTCTGAAACCACACTGCTCTTCCCCAATCTGATGCTCTGTACATGCCTTCACCCTCTCAATCAATACCCTCCCATATAATTTACCAGGAATACCCAACAAACTTATACCTCTGTAATTTGAGCACTCACTCTTATCCCCTTTGCCTTTGTACAGTGGCACTATGCAAGCATTCCGCCAATCCTCAGGCACCTCACCATGAATCATACATACATTAAATAACCTTACCAACCAGTCAACAATACAGTCACCCCCTTTTTTAATAAATTCCACTGCAGTGCTTTCCAAACCTGCTGCCTTGCTGGCTTTCATCTTCCGCAAAGCTTTCATTACCTCTTCTCTGTTTACCAAATCATTTTCCCTAACCCTCTCACTTTGTACACCACCTCGACCAAAACACCCTATATCTGCCACTCTATCATCAGACACATTCAACAAAACTTCAAAATACTCTTTCCATCTCCTTCTCACATCACCACTACTTGTTATCACCTCCCCATTAGCCCCCTTCACTGAAGTTCCCATTTGCTCCCTCGTCTTACGCACTTTATTTACCTCCTTCCAAAACATCTTTTTATTCTCCCTAAAATTTAATGGTAGTCTCTCACCCCAACTCTCATTTGCCCTGTTTTTCACCACTTGCACCTTTCTCTTGACCTCTTGTCTCTTTCTTTTATACATCTCCCACTCATTTGCATTATTTCCCTGCAAAAATCGTCCAAATAATCTTACTTCTTCATCCCACCACTCACTACCCTTTCTAATCAACCCACCTCCCACACTTCTCATGCCACAAGCATCTTTTGTGCAAGACATCACTGCTTCCCTAAATACATCCCATTCCTTCCCCACTCCCCTTACCTCCTTTGTTCTCACCTTTTTCCATTCTGTACTCAGTCTCTCCTGGTACTTCCTCACATAAGTCTCCTTCCCAAGCTCACTTACTCTCATCACTCTCTTCACCCCAACATTCTCTCTTGTTTTCTGAAAACCCATACAAATCTTCACCTTCACTTCAGACATCCCTCCAGTTGCACCTCTCAGCACATTAACATCCAAAAGTCTCTCTTTCGTGTGCCTATCAATTAACACATAATCCAATAATGCATTCTGGCCGTCTCTCGTACTTACATACGTATACTTATGTATATCTTGCTTTTTGAACCAGTCATTCCCAATCACCAGTCCTTTTTCAGCATATGAATCTACAAACTCTTCACCATTTCCATTTACAACACTGAACACCCCATGTATACCAATTATTCCCTCAACTGCCACGTTACTCACCTTTGCATTCAAATCACCCATCACCATAACCCGGTCTTGTGCATCAAAACCACTAGCACACTCATTCAGCTTCTCCCAAAACACTTGCCTCTCATGATCTTTTTTCTCAAGCCCAGGTGCATATGCACCATCTCTCTCCACCAACTTTCAGTTTTACCCATATCAATCTAGAATTTACTTTCTTACACTCTATCACATACTCCCACCACTCCTGTTTCAGGAGTAGTGCTTCTCCTTCCCTTGCTCTTGTCCTCTCACTAACCCCTGACTTTACTCCCAAGACATTCCCAAAGCACTCTTCCCCTTTACCCTTGAGCTTTGTTTCACTCAGAGCCAAAAAATCCAGGTTCCTTTCCTCAAACATACTACTTATCTCTTCTTTTTTCCCATCTTGGTTACATCCACACACATTTAGACACCCCAATCTGAGCCTTCGAGGAGAATGAGCACTCCTCGCGTGACTCCTTCTTCTGTTTCCCCTTTTAGAAAGTTAAAATACAAGGAGGGGAGGGTTTCTAGCCCCCTGCTCCCTCCCCTTTAGTATTCTTTCTCCCCTATCCCCAGGGTTTAGATATTATAAGCTAATATTCTAGGCTGGCGTCGACCTAAGATGAGGTATTTTAGATGGTATAGCCGAATACTTTAGGCAGGCATCATGCCGTAATATCACACACGAGCAGGTTGTTGTCTAGTTATGACTTGGTTGGTTAGGACTTAGGTAGTCTCATAGGTATTATGGTAGTTGAAGAAGAGGAATCTTCATAGATACACCCTATTTTTGGAGTGAAATAATGCTTTAGCCCAGCATCAAACAAGTTCTGTCAAAGATGCTCATAGGGCTCCGAGTGAGTTTTTTTTTAAGAAATGAAAAAATGGAGATAATGAGGATTTGCAGATAGAATAGAGGACTGACTTTGATAGTGTGGCCTTTGTAAAAGAAGTCTGAATGAGTTGAGAACAAACAAGGGATGAGAAAATGATAGTTGTGGATGGTATTTTGTTATATAGTTATATTAAAAGATGTTTCTAGTTTTTGGAAGAAATATTGCGAAAAGATTATGAATTGTAAGAGAACCAGGAAACCTAACCTAACCTAACCTAACCTAACCTAACCTAACCTAACCTAACCTAACCACTAGAATGATGCAAAGAGAGAATTATGAAATGATTAGAAAAGTTGTGTTTAAGTACCTAGAATTAGTTTTGGTGCCAAGGGACATTATGGATGTTATAAGTGTACTTCTATTTGAGGAGAGAAGTATTAGGGATGATAATAATTGGTAGGGGCTTTGATTATTAAAGGTAGGTTTGAAGCTGTTTGTTGGATGTGTGATCAAATGCATTAAAAGGATCACAGATACTGAGGTGAAGATGCAGAAGATGGATTTTTAGAGGGGCTTAGTTGTGATGAACAGCATTTCTTTGGGAAAATGATATTAGAAATGTTGGAGAAAGAAGTGTATGTGTAGTATTTAAGGGCTTGAAAAAAGGAAAGCATTGGGTGATGTAATTAACAGTAGTTTTTAGGAATATTTAGGCAGGGGCATTACATAGAAATAAAGGTGGAAGTAGTAGGTAGGAACATTTGGCAGGAGCATTAGGTAGAAGTAGTCAATAGGAACATTAGGTAGGAGCCTCTATAAATACGTGCTAGAGTTTTCCTCTGCCAGTGGCCTGTTAAGGGTGGGGCACTAAAGGTTAAGAAGCAGCTCTGGAGTTCATTAGTTAAGGAGACTCTATTGCCATAGCCACTCCCTTGAGGGAATTCCAGTTGTGAACAGGCATCAGAGATACAGATATATAGAAAAATGTCTTTAGTAATGGCCTTTGGAGTGTGTACAGGGTATGTAGTCTTAGGGGAATGCTTTTGTGGAAGGTATTAGTTGGAAATATAGGTTGAGTAAGACTGGAAAAGGAAAGGAGGGAAAGTGATGTGAGAATGTATTTAAATGAAACTGTTGTAGTGGAAGAGGCAAAAGAGAAACTACAAGGCATAATAAAACTATTCATAAGAGCTTGTAAGGTTGATTTGCTAGAGAAAGGGATTTCATTATGATATGTGGTTGGATAATGAGAAGTTTGAAATGGTTCAAAATATTTGGCAAGCAGAAGTGTTCTTCGTGAAGATAAATGGATGAAAGTTGAGTTACTGTATGTGAGGTGATGAGAAATGTGCAAGTTGCTGGCAACTTTAGGAAGGGTGTAATGGGTAAAGATATGACTCTGCAAGTGTGATTTGGCTTGTCAGAAGGCATAGTTCTTCAAACTTCAGTATCCATGGATGAAATATGACTTAGATTTCTAAGAGTACATGAGAAGGTGCAAGATATAGATGTTGCTTTTATAAAACTGGGTATCAGAATAGGGAGTGGATGAAATGAGAAATTATTTTGAAATGAAGTATGAGATTAAGAAAGAAACCTGTGTGAAAAACGCATTTGAGATGACCTAGCATATGAAGATAATGGATGTGAGATAGAAGACTTAAAAGCCTCTATGGGTGAGCCGAGAATAAAAAAGGCAATGTGTATGTACTTACTAATGGATGTGAGAAAGAAGACTAAAAAGCCTCTATGGGTGAGCTGAGAGTAAAAAAAGGCAAAGTGTATGTACTTGCTAATGGATGTGAGAAAGAAGACTAAAAAGTCTCTATAGGTGAGCTGAGAATAAAAAAGGCAATGTGTATGTACTTACTAATGGATGTGAGAAAGAAGACTGAAAAGCCTCAATGGGTGAGCTGAGAGTAAAAAAAGGCAAAGTGTATGTACATACTAATGTGCTCTTGTGATGAGGTTTTACCTAAAGGCAGGGCTAATGCAAGTGTTATGTATGAGAAAGAAAGATCTTATGTTTGTAGTCTGAAATCCAGCTGCTCATGTTTAGTTTAGGCAGAAAGCGAAGACAGCTACCTAGACCAGTGGAGTGACACCTAACAGCCAGTAGAGAACATGAGTCAAGTGAAAGGATGTTGAGGGGGTACATGGTTAAATGAATTACCATCACATTGGAGTGTTTGGAATTGTTCCCTGTTAGGTTGCAGGAAGGAAGCTGCTTATGTCAGCCAGCTGGATTTTAGGTGTTAGTATATTTTATATGACTGCATATAATTGAATGTCAGTGCAGTTAAAATGCAAATTCAATAGAGTTGAGTTGATAGAGATGCTCTGTGCAAAGTATTAAGAATATATGGTGTGGGAGGCAAGTTGTTAGAAGCAGTGAAAAGTTTTTATCGAGGATGTAAGGCATGTGTACATGTAGGAAGAGAGGAAAGTGATTGGTTTTCAGTGAATGTAGGTTTGTGGCAGGGGTGTGTGATGTCTCCATGGTTGTTTAATTTGTTTATGGATGGGGTTGTTAGGGAGGTGAATGCAAGAGTTTTGGAAAGAGGGGCAAGTATGAAGTCTGTTGGGGATGAGAGAGCTTGGGAAGTGAGTCAGTTGTTGTTCGCTGATGATACAGCGCTGGTGGCTGATTCATGTGAGAAACTGCAGAAGCTGGTGACTGAGTTTGGTAAAGTGTGTGAAAGAAGAAAGTTAAGAGTAAATGTGAATAAGAGCAAGGTTATTAGGTACAGTAGGGTTGAGGGTCAAGTCAATTGGGAGGTAAGTTTGAATGGAGAAAAACTGGAGGAAGTAAAGTGTTTTAGATATCTGGGAGTGGATCTGGCAGCAGATGGAACCATGGAAGCGGAAGTGGATCATATGGTGGGGGAGGGGGCGAAAATCCTGGGAGCCTTGAAGAATGTTTGGAAGTCGAGAACATTATCTCGGAAAGCAAAAATGGGTATGTTTGAAGGAATAGTTGTTCCAACAACATTGTACGGTTGCGAGGCGTTGGTTATGGATAGAGTTGTGCGCAGGAGGGTGGATGTGCTGGAAATTAGATGTTTGAGGACAATGTGTGTTGTGAGGTGGTTTGATCGAGTAAGTAACGTAAGGGTAAGAGAGATGTGTGGAAATAAAAAGAGCGTGGTTGAGAGAGCAGAAGAGGGTGTTTTGAAATGGTTTGGGCACATAGAGAGAATGAGTGAGGAAAGATTGACCAAGAGGATATATGTGTCGAAGGTGGAGGGAACGAGGAGAAGTGGGAGACCAAATTGGAGGTGGAAAGATGGAGTGAAAAAGATTTTGTGTGATCGGGGCCTGAACATGCAGGAGGGTGAAAGGAGGGCAAGGAATAGAGTGAATTGGATCGATGTGGTATACCTGGGTTGACGTGCTGTCAGTGGATTGAATCAGGGTATGTGAAGCGTCTGGGGTAAACCATGGAAAGCTGTGTAGGTATGTATATTTGCGTGTGTGGACGTATGTATATACATGTGTATGGGGGTGGGTTGGGCCATTTCTTTCGTCTGTTTCCTTGCGCTACCTCACAAACGCGGGAGACAGCGACAAAGCAAAAAAAAAAGATATATATATAATATAATAAGTTTTAGCATGTTTTAGCACTTAAACTTCATAAATTTCATGGCAAGGCATGGTTTGCATGATATTGATTTTCTTGCTTGCATATTTGCTTTGGTTGATGATAGTCATAACTGGAGCATGAAACATTGTTAATAGATGCTAATTTTTAATTGTCTTTCCTTACAGAAATATATGAGCCTAAACTAGATGGTACTTTGTTGCATGATGCCTCTGAAAGTAATCTGACTGCTTTAGAGTCAGTGTTTCAGTCAGTGAATATGCCAGTTAACAACTACAGTGGCAACTATGAAGACATATCTTCCCTTGGAATGCACATGTCTGCCTTTAATGTTCAAAGCTTTCTTAGCACTGAGTAAGTTGCCCATACTTTTAAATATTTTTATCATGTGTTCATAGTTATATCTGGTCTTTGAATATGATATAATGCTTTGTTTGTTTACAATCTTTTACTCGAGTTGTTTCTGGGTATTTCAGGAATGTGAACCTGACAAATCTAACCATAGCCTTCAATGACACATACATGCACTCCATTCCAATTTTAGTCAACCTGCTCAACAATGCTCTATTGAGGTTAGTTCATGTACTATATTTGCAAGGTATGTTTTGTCATTTATTTAGCCTGGTTTTGATAGTTTCCTTCATTTTGCAGGCATTGAAAATTTCTCAAGCCTAGAGTGAATTATTCCATGAAAAATTAGTATTTTGATATGCTGTATCTGTCATCCCAGGAGAAAGGGGAAGTAAATGGTCCCTATCTATCTCCTGCACATCTTAGGGGATGATTAAGAGGTTTAAGAGCAAAGGGCTAGACGTCCTCTCCTCATGGATTAACAATATTTAAGTGAGAAGTGGGCAGTGATGGATGGTAATGTTGGAGTACAGGTAGATGTAGGAGCCAAGGGATGATGTATTGAGAAGGCTAAATTGTCTTGTGATACTTTTGTGAGACCCTTCAAACCCAGCCTAACGCTGTAGAAAATATTCCTGGATTTCTTTGTTTTTTCATTATTTTTTTGACAGATTAACTGTCTTTGCAGTGTCCATTATTCTCATTATATATTATATGTAGAGTTTGTCAGTACTGTAACACTTTTTTCAATATCTTCATCTTTTCCCTTTTTCTCCTTGATAAGGCTTAAAAGATGAGGGTCATTATATCCTTGTCTGTATGTTTTAACTTTCATATTATGAAGTAGATGTTATCATGCTCTTATCTTAGTGCATAATTAAGTTGCCTACATTGCTACGTTCATTTGTTCATATATCTCTCTTATCTTGTAAATGATTATTGGAAATGCATCTTGGTGAGGTGCCTTAGGATTGGTAGAATGCAAGGGGACAAAGGTGAGTTTTTGAATTACAGAGGTATAAGTATGTTGATTGTAACAGTAAGTTGTATGGAAGATTGATGACTGAGAGCGTGGTGGCATGCACAGAACATCAGATTATGGACGAACAATATGGTTTCAGTTGTGATAAAGAATGTGTGGATCAGGCATTTGTTTTTAAGATTGTGTGTGAGAAATACCTAGAGAAATGTTAGGACACGTATGTGGCATTTATGGATCTGGAGAACGCATATGACGGGGTCGATGTAGATGCTGTGTGGAAGGTGTTACAAATGTATGGTATGGAAAGAAAGCTATTAGAAGCAGTAATGAGCTTTTATCAAGATAGTAAGGTGTGGGTAGAAAGGAGGGTCATTGGTTCCAGGTGAAGGTGAGTCTGTGAAAGGGGGTGTTTGATATCACCATGGGTGTTTAATATTTTTATGGATGGGTTGGTCAGGAAGTAGATGGCAATGGTCTTAGAGAGAAGGGCAGGGATGCAGTCTGTTTGAGATGAGGGGAGGCTAGGAAGTGAGTCAGATGTTTGCAGATGACACAGTCAGCCTTGACAGATTCAAGTGAGAAACTGCTGGTTATTTTTGATGCTTTCAAGTCACTGCCTTGCATACATTATCTTTAATCTTTCTTGTAGACTGTAGGGTTCAAGATTTTTGGCCTTTCATGATAATTCATCAGATTTTCTTGTGAAGTGTCTCTGTAGAGGTATAAGTAGTAGGTAGGAACATTAGGCAGGAGCATTAAGTAGAAGTAATCAGTACAAGCATTAGTTAAGACCCTCTGCAAACACTGCACTAGAGTCACCCTCTGCCAGTGGCCTCTTAAGGTTGAGGCACTAAAGGCTGAAAAGTAACACTGGAATTCACTAGTCATGAAGACTGTTGCCCTGGCCACCCCCTCTAAGGAGTTCCAGGTTGGGCACAGGAGTCATGAGATGTAAACAGATAGACAGATAGTGTCTGTGTTCTTTTTAATTTGCTTATGTCCATTAGTTTTTCCTGTAATTACCTGTAATTGATAGAGGTTCATCTTAAGAAAACATTTTTCAGGCACTGGGAGTCATCATATGAAAGTTTTCATTTTCGTTGGCTTATTTTAAATCCATCATAGTTTTGACATTTGTTTGGATAAGAGGCATCCCATAGTTACTACAGGTGAATATTTCAGCCTACCATTCTTTAGAAGTACTTTTGAATTGCAAATATATATGTGAATAATTGTAAAGAGAGTGCAGCCTTTCTTCATCAGTACCTGGCACTCTCTTGCTAATGTGGGAAACAGGTATGAATTTTTTTTTAGGTGTTTGACGGTATATGTGATTGTGTAAAAAGAAGGTGATTATTTATTTTTTCATAGATAATGATAAGAATCGCAACTGAATTTGCATCTACTCCCACCTTGCCTCTTCCTCTTTCTGCCACCCCTCTCTAGGGCTCCTATGCTTTAACTTTAGTACAAATACCACAGTCATAGAGGTTAGGTCAGCTCACATTTTTTTAAACGTCTTTTGCGCCTTGTACTTTTACGTGTATTTCTTTAATTTCACCTGGGGAAACAGAAAATTTGAAGTTTATTTTTTTGAACGTGTTACAATTTGCATATTAGGTGGTCTTTCAGGGTTAATTGGTGACCATACAGCAAACTAGTATCCTCATAATCCTTTTGTATGTTATTTTATTATTTATTTATTTTACTTTGTCGCTGTCTCCCACGTTAGGTAGCGCAAGGAAACAGACAAAAGAATGGCCCAACCCACCCACATACACATGTATGTACATACACGTCCACACATGCAAATATACATACCTCTACATCTCAACATATACATATATGTATACACACAGAGACATATACATATATACACATGTACATATTTCATACTGTCTGCCCTTATTCATTCCCATCGCCACCCTGCCACACATGAAATAACAACCTCCTGCCCCCGCATATGTGCAAGGTAGCACTAGGAAAAGACAACAAAGGCCACATTCGTTCACACTCAGTCTGTAGCTGTCATGTATAATGTACCACAGCTCCCTTTCCACATCCAGGCCCCACAGAACTTTCCATGGTTTACCCCAGACGCTTCACACACCCTGGTTCAATCCATTGACAGCACATCGACCCTGGTATACCACATCGATCCAATTCACTCTATTCCTTGCACGCCTTTCACCCTCCTGCATGTTCAGGCCCCAATCACTTAAAATCTTTTTCACTCCATCTTTCCACCTCCAATTTGGTTACCCACTTCACCTCATTCCCTCCACCTCTGACACATATATCCTCATAGTCAATCTTTCCTCACTCATTCTCTCCATGTGACCAAACCATTTCAAAACACCCTCTTCTACTCTCTCAACCACACTCTTTTTATTACCGCACATCTCTCTTACCCTATTATTACTTACCGGATCAAACCACCTTACACCACATATTGTCCTCAAACATCTTATTTCCAGCACATCCACCTTTCTCCGCACAACTCTATCTATAGCCCACGCCTCGCAACCATATAACATTGTTGGAACCACTATTCCTTCAAACTTACCCATTTTTGCTTTCCAAGATAATGTTCTCGACTTCCACACATTCTTCAACACTCCCAGAACTTTCACCCCCTTCCCCCACCCTATGATTCATTTCCGCTTCCATGGTTCCATCTGCTGCCAAATTCACTTCCAGATGTCTAAAACACTTCACTTCCTCCAGTTTTTCTCCATTCAAACTTACCTCCCAATTGACTTGTCCCTCAACCTTACTGTACCTAATACCCTTACTCTTATTCACATTTACTCTCAGCTTTCTTCTTTCACACACCTTACCAAACTCAGTCACCAGCTTCTGCAGTTTCTCACACGAATCAGCCACCAGCGCTGTATCATCAGCAAACAACAACTGACTCACTTCCCAAGCTCTCTCATCCCCAACCGACTGCATACTTGCCCCTCTTTCCAAAACTCTTGCATTCACCTCCCTAACAACCCCATCCATAAGCAAATTAAACAACCATGGAGACATCACAAACCCCTGTCGCAAACCAACATTTACTGAGAACCAATCACTTTCCTCTCTTCCTACACGTACACATGCCATACATCCTCGATAAAAACTTTTCACTGCTTCTAACAACTTGCCTCCCACACCATATATTCTTAATACCTTCCACAGAGCATCTCTATCAACTCTATCATATGCCTTCTCCAGATCCATAAGTGCTACATACAAATCCATTTGCTTTTCTAAGTATTTCTCACATACATTCTTCAAAGCAAACACCTGATCCACACATCCTCTACCACTTCTGAAAACACACTGCTCTTCCCCAATCTGATGCTCTGTACATGCCTTCACCCTCTCAATCAATACCCTCCCATATAATTTCCCAGGAATGCTCAACAAACTTATAACACTGTAATTTGAGCACTCACTTTTATCCCCTTTCCCTTTGTACAATGGCACTATGCAAGCATTCTACCAATCGTCAGGCACCTCACCATGAGTCATACATACATTAAATAACCTTACCAACCAGTCAACAATACAGTCACCCCCTTTTTTAATAAATTCCACTGCAGTGCTTTCCAAACCTGCTGCCTTGCCGGCTTTCATCTTCCGCAAAGCTTTTACTACCTCTTCTCTGTTTACCAAATCAATCTCCCTAACCCTCTCACTCTGCACACCACCTCGACCAAAACACCCTATATCTGCCATTCTATCATCAAACGCACTCAACAAACCTTCAAAATACTCACTCCATCTCCTTCTCACATCACCACTACTTGTTATAACCTCCCCATTAGCGCCCTTCACTGAAATTCCCATTTGTTCCCTTGTCTTACGCACGTTATTTACCTCCTTCCAAAACATCTTTTTATTCTCCCTAAAATTTAACGATACTCTCTCACCCCAACTCTCATTTGCCCTCTTTTTCACCTCTTGCACCTTTCCCTTGACCTCCTGCCTCTTTCTTTTATACATCTCCCACTCATTTGCATTATTTCCCTGCAAAAATCGTCCAAATGCCTCTCTCTTCTCTTTCACTAATAATCTTACTTCTTCATCCCACCACTCACTCCCCTTTCTAATCTGCCCACCTCCCACTCTTCTCATGCCACAAGCATCTTTTGTGCAAGCCATCACTGCTTCCCTAAATACATCCCATTCCTCCTCCACTCCCCTTACGTCCTTTGTTCTCACCTTTTTCCATTCTGTACTCAGTCTCTCCTGGTACTTCCTCACACAAGTCTCCTTCCCAAGCTTACTTACTCTCACCTCTCTCTTCACCCCAACATTCTCTCTTCTTTTCTGAAAACCTCTACAAATCTTCGCCTTCGCCTCCACAAGATAATGATCAGACATCCCTCCAGTTGCACCTCTCAGCACATTAACATCCAAAAGTCTCTTTCGTGCACCTATCAATTAACACATAATCCAATAATGCTCTATGGCCATCTCTCCTACTTACATACGTATACTTATTCCCTCAACTGCCACATTATTCACCTTTGCATATATGTATATAGGTTAAATGAGTGGAGAGTTTACTCTGGAAGTTAATGATTTAGGATTGAGGTTCCTGAGGAATCTGAGTCAATATCTTCTTTGTGTATCCATGTAGGCATGTGAAAAGAATGCAAATTGGCAGTTTACAAGGAGAGCATGTTATAGTATGATTACAAAGGTTAGTGTGAGAGAAGAGAAATGGGGAAAGAATTCATGGAATGGTGTAGGTGAGGGAGATATGTAAGGACTGGGTTAAATGGAGACTCTTTTGCAATGGTCACCCCTTTGGTAGGAGTTCTCAGGGGGTAATGGGTGTCAGAGATATAGATAGACAGATTGATAATTCTGTTGACTTATTATGTGGGGAGTTTGTTGTTAGTCACTTTGTTTCCTACCTATGGTTTAACTGACACCTCAGTTAGATCAGAGTGCCTTTCTGAGAATGTTTAGGGCTCTTGAGTCTAATTTTCTGACTGTTGCAGTGTTGTTGTTGTTGCTGGTAAAGATCATGAGAGTTTAGTGCACTCATTGTTGCTTTAAGAATTTGAACATGAGTTGATTTGATTCTTTAATTGTTTTTATGTTTTATTATTCTTTTTCAGAAGTCTGGGTGAATCTGATATGATTAACATATCCACACAGTTCCTGCCAAGATTTACAGGAAATGCAAAATTTGATGTTTCATCATTTTTTGCTCCAATGATGATTGGTATGGCTTTTACAATGATTCCAGCCTCACTTTCTATTGAGCTTGTGCATGACAGAGAGGTGGGTAATTCTGTGGTCTTTTAAAGGGAGTGTTGATTTTCTATGTTACTCATTCTATAAGGACATGTTGAGTTAACAGTTTTCGAAAGAATAATTATGCAATGTATATAGGGGAGGGAGTATGTACAGAACCAAGGCAGGCTCACTGTTAGGTAGAATAAGTAAGAATGCCTGTATAATTACCTATTTGTATTGTATGGAGAGGGAGTTATACATTCATGGAGCCCCATCTCTTGAATGCTTCTTTTTATGTGACTTTTTAAACATCTGTATGCTGTCTGAACTTACAATTTTCTCATTCACTTTATTCTGTTCATCCATCATTATTCTACAGTATTATGAAAATACTTATATACATATTTTTTCTGATAAGTTTCGTGGTTGATTTCATGTTCTATCTAGTTGTTCTTCCGTGCACCTTCCAAAGAACTCTGTTCTGTGTCATCAGTCTGGTGTAGAGACATAGGGTATAATCAACCACTCTCTCTTTTTTCTTGCATGGTGTGCAAATTTTAGGCCTAAAGCATTTCCCTGCAATTTGGCCCTCATAATTCTGGTACCATACTTGTTGCCTTTTCCACACCTTCCTTGTCAGCTCACTGTGTTTCTTCAGGGTTGATGAACAAACTTGAGAAGAATCTACTTTTGGCCTGATTTGGGATGTGAACTGGAATAGTATTTTGATATATGCAGGAGGCAGTTTGTCACCTTTACCACTCTATTAATGTGGAACTCTGGTAACATACAAGGGATGATGTCAACTAGCAAGTCCCTTGCACACATAGATTCCTCATTATTTTACACTTATGCAGGTTAAGTTTCATCAACCATATGTCAGACCAACTTGAAGTTTTTCTAGGTCTCCTTGTAAATTGATGCACACTTCCACAGCCTCTGTTCGTTTATTTCGTAGTGTCAGTTCTTTTTCAGCAAGTTTGATATATGCATATTTACTTCTGAGAGACTAATGAATATGAGGCAGTATAATTATTTATTTATTTTATTGTGCTTTGTCGCTGTCTCCCATGTTTGCGAGTTAGCGCAAGGAAACAGACGAAAGAAATGGCCCAACCCACCCACATACACATGTATATACATACATGTCCACACACGCAAATATACATACCCATACATCTCAATGCACACATATATATACACACACAGACACATACATATATACACATGCACACAATTCACACTGTCTGCCTTTATTCATTCCCATCGCCACCTCGCCACACGTGGAATAACATCCCCCTCCCCCCTCATGTGTGCGAGGTAGCGCTAGGAAAAGACAACAAAGGCCCCATTCGTTCACACTCAGTCTCTAACTGTCATGCAATAATGCCCAAAACCACAGCTCCCTTTCCGCGTCCAGGCCCCACACAACTTTCCATGGTTTACCCCAGACGCTTCACATGCCCTGATTCAATCCATTGACAGCACGTCGACCCCGGTATACCACATCGATCCAGTTCACTCTATTCCTTGCCCACCTTTCACCCTCCTGCATGTTCAGGCCCCGATCACACAAAATCTTTTTCACTCCATCTTTCCACCTCCAATTAGGTCTCCCACTTCTCCTTGTTCCCTCCACCTCCGACACATATATCCTCTTACTCAATCTTTCCTCTCATTCTCTCCATGTGCCCAAACCATTTCAAAACACCCTCTTCTGCTCTCTCAACCATGCTCTTTTTATTTCCACACATCTCTCTTACCCTTACATTACTTACTCGATCAAACCACCTCACACCACATATTGTCCTCAAACATCTCATTTCCAGCACATCCACCCTCCTGCGCACAACTCTATCCATAGCCCATGCCTCGCAACCATATAACATTGTTGGAACCACTATTCCTTCAAACATAGCCATTTTTGCTTTCAGAGATAATGTTCTCAACTTCCACACATTCTTCAAGGCTCCTAGGATTTTCGCCCCCTCCCCCACCCTATTATTCATTTCCGCTTCCATGGTTCAATCCGCTGCCAGATCCACTCCCAGATATCTAAAACACTTTACTTCCTCCAGTTTTTCTCCATTCAAACTTACCTCCCAATTGACTTGACCCTCAACCGTACTGTACCTAATAACCTTGCTCTTATTCACATTTACTCTTAACTTTCTTCTTTCACACACTTTACCAAACTCAGTCACCAGCTTCTGCAGTTTCTCACATGAATCAGCCACCAGCACTGTATCATCAGCGAACAACAACTGACTCACTTCCCAAGCTCTCTCATCCCCAACAGACTGCATACTTGCCCCTCTTTCCAAAACTCTTGCATTCACCTCCCTAGCAACCCCATCCATAAACAAATTAAACAACCATGGAGACATCACACACCCCTGCCGCAAACCTACATTCACTGAGAACCAATCACTTTCCTCTCTGCCTACACATACACATGCCTTGCATCCTCGATAAAAACTTTTCACTGCTTCTAACAACTTGCCTCCCACACCATATATTCTTAGTACCTTCCTCAGAGCATCTCTATCAACTCTATCATATGCCTTCTCCAGATCCATAAATGCTACATACAAATCCATTTGCTTTTCTAAGTATTTCTTACATACATTCTTCAAAGCAAACACCTGATCCACACATCCTCTACCACTTCTGAAACCACACTGCTCCTCCCCAATCTGATGCTCTGTACATGCCTTCACCCTCTCAATCAATACCCTCCCATATAATTTCCCAGGAGTACTCAACAAACTTATACCTCTGTAATTTGAGCTCTCACTCTTATCCCCTTTGCCTTTGTACAATGGCACTATGCACGCATTCCACCAATCCTCAGGCACCTCACCATGAATCATACATACATTAAATATTCTTACCAACCAGTCAACAATACAGTCACCCCCTTTTTTACTAAATTCCACTGCAATACCATCCAAACCTGCTGCCTTGTCGGCTTTCATCTTCCGCAAAGCTTTTACTACCTCTTCTATGTTTACCAAATCATTTTCCCTAACCCTCTCACTTTGCACACCGCCTTGACTGAAACACCCTATATCTGCCACACCATCATCAAACACATTCAACAAACCTTCAAAATACTCACTCCATCTCCTTCTCACATCACCACTACTTGTTATCACCTCCCCATTCGCCCCCTTCACTGAAGTTCCCATTGATTGCCTTATCTTACGTACTATATTTACCTCCTTCCAAAACATCTTTTTATTTATTTTTATTTTGCTTTGTCGCTGTCTCCCGTGTTAGCGAGGTAGCGCAAGGAAACAGACATAAGAATGGCCCAACCCACCCACATACACATGTATACACAACACGTCCACACACGCAAATATACATACCAATACAACTCAATGTATACATATATATACACACACAGACATACACATATATACACATGTACATAATTCATACTGTCTGCCTTTATTTATTACCATCGCCACCTCACCACACATGGAATAACAACCCCCTCCCCCCCTCATGTGTGCGAGGAAGCGCTAGGAAAAGACAACAAAGGCCCTATTCGTTCACACTCAGTCTCAAGCTGTCATATAATAATGCACCGAAACCACAGCTCCCTTTCCACATCCAGGCCCCACAGAACTTTCCATGGTTTACCCCAGACGCTTCACATGCCCTGGTTCAATCCATTGACAGCACGTCGACCCCGGTATACCACGTCGTTCCAATTCACTCTAGTCCTTACCCTCCTTTCACCCTCCTGCATGTTCAGGCCCCGATCACTCAAGATCTTTTTCACTCCATCTTTCCACCTCCAATTAGGTCTCCCACTTCTCCTCGTTCCCTCCACCTCTAACACATATATCCTCTTCGTCAATCTTTCCTCACTCATTCTCTCCATGTGACGAAACCATTTCAAAACACCCTCTTCTGCTCTCTCAACCACACTCTTTTTATTTCTCTACATCACTCTTACCCTTACATTACTTACTCGATCAAACCACCTCACACCATATATTGTCCTCAAACATCTCATTTCCAGCACATCCACCCTCCTGCGCACAACTCTATCCATAGCCCATGCCCCACAACCATACAACATTGTTGGAACCACTATTCCTTCAAGCATACTTTTTTTTTTTTTCCAAGATAATGTTCTCGACTTCCAAACATTCTTCAAGGCTCCCAGAATTTTCGCCCCCTCCCCCACCCTATGATTCACTTCCGCTTCCATTGTTCCATCCGCTGCCAGATCCACTCCCAGATATCTAAAACACTTTACTTCCTCCAGTTTTTCTCCATTCAAACTTACCTCCCAATTGACTTGACCCTCAACCCTACTGTACCTAATAACCTTGCCCTTATTCACACTTACTCTCAACTTTCTTCTTTCACACACTTTACCAAACTCAGTCACCAGCTTCTGCAGTTTCACACATGAATCAGCCACCAGCGCTGTTTCATCAGCCGAACAACAACTGACGTTCCCAAGCTCTCTCATCCACAACAGACTGCATACTTGCCCCTCTTTCCAAATCTCTTGCTTTCACCACCCTAACATCCCCATCCATAAACAATTTAAACAACCATGGAGACATCACACACCCCTGCCGCAAACCTACATTCACTGAGAACCAATCACTTTCCTCTCTTCCTACATGTACACATGCCTTACATCCTCAGTAAAAACTTTTCACTGCTTCTAACAACTCGCCTCCCACTCCATATAATCTTAATATCTTCCACAGAGCATCTCTATCAACTCTATCATATGCCTTCTCCAGATCCATAAATGCTACATACAAATTCATTTGCTTTTCTAAGTATTTCTCACATACATTCTTCAAAGCAAAACCCTGATCTACACATCCTTTACCACTTCTGAAACCACACTGCTCTTCCCCAACCTGATGCTCTGTACATGCCTTCACCCTCTCAATCAATACCCTCCCATATAATTTCCCAGCAATACTCAACAAACTTATACCTCTGTAATTTGCGCACTCACTCTTATCCCCTTTGCCTTTGTACAATGGCACTATGCACGCATTCCGCCAATCCTCAGGCACCTCACCATGAATCATACATACAATAAATAACCTTACCAACCAGTCAACAATACAGTCACCCCTTTTTTAATGAATTCCACTGCAATACCATCCAAGCCTGCTGCCTTGCCGGCTTTCATCTTCCGCAAAGCTTTTAACACCTCTTCTATGTTTACCAAATCATTTTCCCTAACCCTCTCACTTTGCACACCTGCCTCGACTGAAACACCCTATATCTGCCACTTCATCATCAAACACATTCAACAAACCTTCAAAGTATTCACTCCATCTCCTTCTCACATCACCACTACTTGTTATCACCTCCCCATTCGCCCCCTTCACTGAAGTTCCCATTGATTCCCTTGTCTTACGTTTTTTATTTACCTCCTTCCAAAACGTCTTTTTATTTATTTTTATTTTGTTTTGTCGCTGTCTCCTGTGTTAGCGAGGTAGCGCAAGGAAACAGACGTAAGAATGGCCCAACCCACCCACATACACATGTATACACATATATGTCCACACATGCAAATATACATACCAATACATCTCAATGTATACATATATATACACACACAGACATACACATATATACACATGTACATAATTCATACTGTCTGCCTTTATTCATTCCCATCGCCACCTCGCCACATATGGAATAACAACCCCCTCCCCCCTCATGTGTGCGAGGTAGCGCTAGGAAAAGACAACAAAGGCACCATTCGTTCACACTCAGTCTCTAGCTGTCATGTAATAATGCACCAAAACCACAGCTCCCTTTCCACATCCAGGCCGCACAGAACTTTCCATGGTTTACCCCAGACGCTTCACATGCCCTGGTTCAATCCATTGACAGCACGTCGACCCCGGTATACCACGTCGTTCCGATTCACTCTATTCCTTGCACGCCTTTCACCCTCCTGCATGTTCAGGCCCCGATCACTCAAGATCTTTTTCACTCCATTTTTCCACTTCCAATTAGGTCTCTCACTCCTCCTCGTTCCCTCCACCTCTAACACATATATCCTCTTGGTCAATCTTTCCTCACTTATACTCTCTGTGTGACCAAACCATTTCAAAACACCCTCTTCTGCTCTCTCAACCACACACTTTTTATTTCTCTACATCACTCTTACCCTTCTATTACTTACTCGATCAAACCACCTCACACCCCATATTGTCCTCAAACATCTCATTTCCAGCACATCCACCCTCCTGCGCACAACTCTATCCATAGCCCATGCCCCACAACCGTACAACATTGTTGGAACCACTATTCCTTCAAACATACTTTTTTTTTCTTATTTTTTTCCGAGATAATGTTCTAGACTTCCAAACATTCTTCAAGGCTCCCAGAATTTTCACCCCCTCCCCCACCCTATGATTCACTTCGCTTCCATGGTTCCATCCGCTGCCAGATCCACTCCCAGATATCTAAAACACTTTACTTCCTCCAGTTTTTCTCCATTCAAACTTACCTCCCAATTGACTTGACCCTCAACCCTACTGTACCTAATAACCTTGCCCTTATTCACATTTACTCTCAACTTTCTTCTTTCACACACTTTACCAAACTCAGTCACCAGCTTCTGCAGTTTATCACATGAATCAGCCACCAGCGCTGTATCATCAGCGAACAACAGCTGACTCACTTCCCAAGCTCTCTCATCCACAACAGACTGCATACTTGCCCCTCTTTCCAAAACTCTTGCTTTCACCACCCTAACATCCCCATCCATAAACAAATTAAACAACCATGGAGACATCACACACCCCTGCCGCAATCCTACCTTCACTGAGAACCAATCACTTTCCTCTCTTCCTACATGTACACATGCCTTACATCCTCAATAAAAACTTTTCACTGCTTCTAACAACTTGCCTCCCACTCCATATAATCTTAATACCTTCCACAGAGCATCTCTATCGACTCTATCATATGCCTTCTCCAGATCCATAAATGCTACATACAAATCCATTTGCTTTTCTAAGTATTTCTCACATACATTCTTCAAAGCAAACACCTGATCTACACATCCTCTACCACTTCTGAAACCACACTGCTCTTCCCCAATCTGATGCTCTGTACATGCCTTCACCCTCTCAATCAATACCCTCCCATATAATTTCCCAGCAATACTCAACAAACTTTTATTTATTTATTTATTTTGCTTTGTCGCTGTCTCCTGCGTTTGCGAGGTAGCGCAAGGAAACAGACGAAAGAATGGCCCAAACCACCCACATAAACATGTATATACATACATGTCCACACCCGCAAATATACATACCTATACATCTCAATGTATACAAACATATATATTCTTTCTTTTCTTTTAAACTATTCGCCATTTCCCGCGTTAGCGAGGTAGCATTAAGAACAGAGGACTGGGCCTTTGAGGGAATACCCTCACCTGGCCCAATTCTCTGTTCCTTCTTTTGGAAAAAAAAAAAAAGAAAAAAAAAAAAAACGAGAGGGGAGGATTTCCAGCCCCCCGCTCCCTCCCCTTTTAGTCACCTTCTACGACACGCAGGGAATACGTGGGAAGTATTCTTAACCCCCTATCCCCAGGGATAAACATATATATATATATATATATATATATATATATATATATATATATATATATATATATATATATATACCCACACAGACATATACATATATACCCATGTACATAATTCATACTGTCTGCCTTTATTCATTCCCATCGCCACCCCGCCACACATGGAATAACAACACCCTCCCCCTCATGTGTGCGGGGTAGCGCTAGGAAAAGACAACAAAGGCCCCATTCGTTCACACTCAGTCTCTAGCTGTCATGTAATAATGCACTGAAACCACAGCTCCCTTTCCACATCCAGGCCCCACAGAACTTTCCATGGTTTGCCCCAGACACTTCACATGCCCTGGTTCAATCCACTGACAGCACGTTGACCCCGGTATTCCACATCGTTCCAATTCACTCTATTCCTTGCACGCCTATCACCCTCCTGCATGTTCAGGCCCCGATCACTCAAAATTTTTTTCACTCCATCTTTCCACCTCCAATTTGGTCTCCCACTTCTCCTCGTTCCCTCCACCTCTGACACATATATCCTCTTGGTCAATCTTTCCTCACTCATTCTCTCCATGTGACCAAACCATTTCAACAAACTTATACCTCTGTAATTTGAGCACTCACTCTTATCCCCTTTGCCTTTGTACAATGGCACTATACACGCATTCCGCCAATCCTCAGGCACCTCACCATGAATCATACATACATTAAATAACCTTACCAACCAGTCAACAATACAGTTACCCCCTTTTTTAATAAATTCCACTGCAATACCATCCAAACCTGCTGCCTTGCCGACTTTCATCTTCCGCAAAGCTTTTACTACCTCTTCTCTGTTTACCAAATCATTTTCCCTAACCCTCTCACTTTGCACACCGCCTCGACTGAAACACCCTATATCTGCCACTCCATCATCAAACACATTCAACAAACCTTCAAAGTACTCACTCCATCTCCTTCTCACATCACCACTACTTGTTATCACCTCCCCATTCGCCCCCTTCACTGAAGTTCCCATTGATTGCCTTGTCTTACGTACTTTATTTACCTCCTTCCAAAACGTCTTTTTATTTATTTTAATTTTGCTTTGTCGCTGTCTCCCGTGATAGCGAGGTAGCGCAAGGAAACAGACGTAAGATTGGCCCAACCCACCCACATACACATGTATACACATACACGTCCACACACGTAAATATACATACCAATACATCTCAATGTATACATATGTATACACACACAGACATACACATATATACACATGTACACAATTCATACGGTCTGCCTTTATTTATTCCCATCGCCACCTCACCACATATAGAATAACAACCCCTTCCCCCCTCATGTGTGCGAGGAAGCGCTAGGAAAAGACAACAAAGGCCCCATTCGTTCACACTCAGTCTCTAGCTGTCATGTAATAATGCACCGAAACCACAGCTCCCTTTCCACATCCAGGCCCCACAGAACTTTCCATGGTTTACCCCAGACGCTTCACATGCCGTGGTTCAATCCATTGACAGCACATCGAGCCCGGTATACCACGTCATTCCAATTCACTCTATTCCTGGCACGCCTTTCACCCTCCTGCATGTTCAGGCCCCGATCACTCAAGATCTTTTTCACTCCATCTTTCCACCTCCAATTAGGTCTCCCACTTCTCCTCGTTCCCTCCACCTCTAACACATATATCCTCTTGGTCAATCTTTCCTCACTCATTCTCTCCATGTGACCAAACCATTTCAAAACACCCTCTTCTGCTCTATCAACCACACTCTTTTTATTTCTCTACATCACTCTTACCCTTACATTACTTACTCGATCAAACCACCTCACACCCCATATTGTCCTCAAACATCTCATTTCCAGCACATCCACCCTCCTGCGCACAACTCTATCCATAGCCCATGCCCCACAACCATACAACATTGTTGGAACCACTATTCCTTCAAACATACCCTTTTTTTTTTCCGAGATAATGTTCTCGACTTCCACACATTCTTCAAGGCTCCCAGAATTTTTGCCCCCTCCCCCAACCTATGATTCACTTCCGCTTCCATGGTTCCATCCTCTGCCAGATCCACTCCCAGATATCTAAAACACTTTACTTCCTCCAGTTTTTCTCCATTCAAACTTACCTCCCAGTTGACTTGACCCTCAACCCTACTGTACCTAATAACCTTGCCCTTATTCACATTTACTCTCTACTTTCTTATTTCACACACTTTACCAAACTCAGTCACCAGCTTCTGCAGTTTCTCACATGAATCAGCCACCAGCGCTGTTTCATCAGCGAACAACAACTGACTCACTTCCCAAGCTCTCTCATCCACAACAGACTGCATACTTGCCCCCCTTTCCAAAACTCATGCTTTCACCACCCTAACATCCCCATCCATAAACAAATTAAACAACCATGGAGACATCACGCACCCCTGCCGCAATCCTACATTCACTGAGAAACCAATCACTTTCCTCTCTTCCTACATGTACACATGCCTTACATCCTCGATATAAACTTTTCACTGCTTCTAACAACTTGCCTCCCACTCCATATAATCTTAATACCTTCCACAGAGCATCTCTATCAACTCTTATCATATGCCTTCTCCAGATCCATAAATGCTACATACAAATCCATTTGCTTTTCTAAGTATTTCTCACATACATTCTTCAAAGCAAACACCTGATCTACACATCCTCTACCACTTCTGAAACCACATTGCTGTTCCAAAATCTGATGCTCTGTACATATCTTCACCCTCTCAATCAATACTCTCCCATATAATTTCCCAGAATACTCAACAGACTTATACCTCTGTAATCTGAGCACTCACTCTTATCCCCTTTGCCTTTGTACAATGGCACTATGCAAGCATTTTGCCAATCCTCAGGCATCTCACCATAAATCATACATACATTATTAAATAACCTTACCAACCAGTCAACAATACAGTCACCCTCTTTTTTAATAAATTCCACTGCAGTACCATCCAAACCTGCTGCCTTGCCGGCTTTCATCTTCTGCAAAGCTTTTACTACCTTTTCTCTGTTTACCAAATCATTTTCCCTAACCCTCGCAATTTGCACACCACCTCAACCAAAACACCCTATATCTGTTACTCCATCATCAAACACATTCAACAAACCTTCAAAATACTCACTCCATCTCCTTCTCACATCACCACTACTTGTTATCACCTACCCATAAACCCCCTTCACTGAAATTCCCATTTGCTCCCTTGTCTTATGCACTTTATTTACCTCCTTCCAAAAGATCTTTTTATTCTCCCTAAAATTTAATGATACTCTCTCACCCCAACTCTCATTTCCCTGGGGATAGGGGAGAAAGAATACTTCCCATGCATTCCTCACGTGTCGTAGAAGGCAACTAAAGAGGATGGGAGCGGGGGGCTAGAAACCCTCCCCTCCTTGTATTTTAACTTTCTAAAAGGGGAAACAAAAGAAGGAGTCATGCGCGGAGTGCTCATCCTCCTCGAAGGCTCAGTATGGGGTGTCTAAATGTTTGTGGATGTAACCAAGATGAGAAAAAAGGAGAGATAGGTAGTATGTTTGAGGAAAGGAACCTAGATGTTTTGCCTGTGAGTGAAACGAAGCTCAGGGGTAAAGGGGAAGAGTGGTTTGGGAATGTCTTGGGAGTAAAGTCAGGGGTTAGTGAGAGGACAAGAGCTAGGGAAGGAGTAGCACTACTCCTGAAACAGGAGTGGTGGGAATATGTGATAGAGTGTAAGAAAGTACTCTCTAGATTGATATGGGTAAAACTGAAAGTGGATGGAAAGAGATGGGTGATTATTGGTGGATATTCACGTGGGCAAGAGAAGAAAGATCATGAGAGGCAAGTGTTTTGGGAGCAGCTGAATGAGTGTGTTAGTGGTTTTGATGCACAAGACCAGGTTGTAGTGATGGGTGATTTGAATGCAAAGGTGAGTAATGTGGCAGTTGAGGGAATAATTGGTATACATGGGGTGTTCAGTGTTGTAAATGGAAATGGTGAAGAGCTTGTAGATTTATGTGCTGTAAAAGGACTGGCGATTGGGAATACCTGGTTTAAAAAGCGAGATATACATAAGTATACATATGTAAGTAGGAGAGATGGCCAGAGAGCGTTATTGGATTACGTGTTAATTGATAGGCGCGCGAAAGAGAGACTTTTGGATGTTAATGTGCTGAGAGGTGCAAGTGGAGGGATGTCTGATCATTATCTTGTGGAGGCGAAGGTGAAGATTTGTAGGGGTTTCCAGAAAAGAAGAGAGGATGTTGGGGTGAAGAGAGTGGTGAGAGTAAGTGAGCTTGGGAGGGAGACTTGTGTGAGGAAGTACCAGGAGAGAGTGAGTACAGAATGGAAGAAGGTGAGAACAAAGGAGGTAAGGGGAGTGTGGGAGGTATGAGATGTATTTAGGGAAGCAGTGATGGCTTGCGCAAAAGATGCTTGTGGCATGAGAAGCATGGGAGGTGGGTTGATTAGAAAGGGTAGTGAGTGGTGGGATGAAAAAGTAAGATTATTAGTGAAAGAGAAGAGAGCGGCATTTGGACGATTTTTGCAGGGAAAAAATGCAAATGAGTGGGAGATGTATAAAAGAAAGAGGCAGGAGGTCAAGAGAAAGGTGCAAGAGGTGAAACATCTTTTTATTCTCCCTAAAATTTAATGATACTCTCTCACCCCAACTCTCATTTGCCCTCTTTTTCACCCCAACATTCTCTCCTCTTTTCTGAAAACCTCTACAAATCTTCACCTTCACCTCCACAAGATAATGATGAGACATCCCTCCAGTTGCACCTCTCAGCTCATTAACATCCAAAAGTCTCTCTTTCGCTCACCTTTCACTTAACATGTAATTCAATAATGCTCTCTGGCCGTCTCACCTACATACATACGTATACTTATGTATATCTCTCCTTTTTAACCAGGCATTCCCAATCACCAGTCCTTTTTCAGCACATAAATCTACAAGCTCTTCACCATTTCCATTTACAACACTGAACACCCCATGTACACCAATTATTCCCTCAACTGCCACATTACTCACCTTTGCATTCAAGTCACCCATCACTATAAACTGGTCTCGTGCATCTAAACTACTAGCACACTCATTCAGCTGCTTCCAAAACATTTGACTCTCCTGATCTTTCTTCTCATGCCCAGGTGCATATGCACCAATAATCACCCATCTCTCTCCATCCACTTTCAGTTTTACCCATATCAATCTAGAGTTTACTTTTTTACACTCTATCCCATACTCCCACCACTCCTGTTTCTGGAGTAGTGCTACTCCTTCCTTTGCTCTCGTCGTCTCACTAACCCCTGAATTTACACCCAAGACATTCCCAAACCACTCTTCTCCTTTACCCTTGAGCTTCGTTTCACTCAGAGCCAAAACATCCGGGTTCCTTACCTCAAACATACTACCTATCTCTCCTTTTTTCTCATCTTGGTTACATCCACACACATTTAGACACCCCAGTCTGAGCCTTCAAGGAGGATGAGCACTCCCCGCATGACTCCTTCTTCTTTTTCCCCTTTTAGAAAGTTAAAATACAAGGAGGGAAGTGTTTCTAGCCCACCCCACTCCCATCCCCTTTAGTCGCCTTCAATGACACATGAGGTATATATATATATATATATATATATATATATATATACAGCGCTGGTGGCTGATTCATGTGAGAAACTGCAGAAGCTGGTGACTGAGTTTGGTAAAGTGTGTGGAGGAAGAAAGTTAAGAGTAAATGTGAATAAGAGCAAGGTTATTAGGTACAGTAGGGTTGAGGGTCAAGTCAATTGGGAGGTGAGTTTGAATGGAGAAAAACTGATGGAAGTGAAGTGTTTTAGATATCTGGGAGTGGATCTGGCAGCGGATGGAACCATGGAAGCGGAAGTGGATCATAGGGTGGGGGAGGGGGCGAAAATTCTGGGGGCCTTGAAGAATGTGTGGAAGTCGAGAACATTATCTCGGAAAGCAAAAATGGGTATGTTTGAAGGAATAGTGGTTCCAACAATGTTGCATGGTTGCGAGGCGTGGGCTATGGATAGAGTTGTGCGCAGGAGGATGGATGTGCTGGAAATGAGATGTTTGAGGACAATGTGTGGTGTGAGGTGGTTTGATCGAGTGAGTAACGTAAGGCTAAGAGAGATGTGTGGAAATAAAAAGAGCGTGGTTGAGAGAGCAGAAGAGGGTGTTTTGAAGTGGTTTGGGCACATGGAGAGGATGAGTGAGGAAAGATTGACCAAGAGGATATATGTGTCGGAGGTGGAGGGAGCAAGGAGAAGAGGGAGACCAAATTGGAGGTGGAAAGATGGAGTGAAAAAGATTTTGTGTGATCGGGGCCTGAACATGCAGGAGGGTGAAAGGAGGGCAAGGAATAGAGTGAATTGGAGCGATGTGGTATACCGGGGTTGACGTGCTGTCAGTGGATTGAATCAAGGCATGTGAAGCGTCTGGGGTAAACCATGGAAAGCTGTGTAGGTATGTATATTTGCGTATGTGGACGTATGTATATACATGTGTATGGGGGTGGGTTGGGCCATTTCTTTCGTCTGTTTCCTTGCGCTACCTCGCAAACGCGGGAGACAGCGACAAAGTATAAAAAAAAAATATATATATATATATATATATATATATATATATATATATATATTTTTTATTAATATTATTTTGCTTTGTCGCTGTCTCCCGCATTTAGCGAGGTAGCGCAAGGAAACAGATGAAAGAATGGCCAACCCACCCACATACGTATGTATATACATACACGTCCACACACGCAAATATACATACCTATACATCTCAATGTATACATATGTATATACACACAGACATATACATATATACACATGCACATAATTCATACTCTCTGCCTTTATTCATTCCCTTCGCCACCCTGCCACACAAGAAATAATCACCCCCTCCCCCCAAATGTGCGCAAGGTGGCGCTAGGAAAAGACAACAAAGGCCACTTATGTTCACATTCAGTCTCTAGCTGTCATGTAATAATGCACCGAAACCACAGCTCCCTTTCCACATCCAGGCCCCACAGAACTTTCCATGGTTTACCTCAGACACTTCACATGCCCTGGTTCAATCCATTGACAGCACGTCGACCCCAGTATACCACATCGTTCCAATTCACTCTATTCCTTGCATGCCTTTCACCCTCCTGCATGTTCAGGCTCCGATCACTCAAAATCTTTTTCACTCAATCTTTCCACCTCCTATTTGGTCTCCCACTTCTCATTACCTCCACCTCTGACACATATATCCTCTTGGTCAATCTTTCCTCACTCATTCTCTCCATTCTCTCTCCATTCTGTTCTCTGAACCACACACTTTTTATTACCACACATCTCTCTTACCCTATTATTACTTACTGGATCAAACCACCTCACGCCACATACTGTCCTCAAACATATCATTTCCAGCACATCTACCCTCCTCCGCACAACTCTATCCATAGCCCACGCCTCGCAACCATATAACATTGTTGGAACCGCTATTCCTTCAAACATACCCCTTTTTGCTTTCCAAGATAATGTTCTCGATTTCCATACATTCTTAAACGCTCCCAGAACTTTTGCCCCCTCCCCTACCCTATGATTCACTTTCACTTCCATGGTTCCATCCGCTGCCAAATCCACTCCCAGATATCTAAAACACTTCACTTCCTCCAGTTTTTCTCCATTCAAACTTACCTCCCAATTGACTTGTCCCTCAACCCTACTGTACCTAATAACCTTGATCTTATTCGCATTTACTCTCAGCTTTCTTCTTTCACACACTTTAACAAACTCAGTCACCAACTTCTGCAGTCTCTCACATGAATCAACCACCAGCGCTGTATCATTAGCAAACAACAACTGACTCACTTCCCAAGCTCTCTCATCCACAACGGACTGCATACTTGCCCCTCTTTCCAAAACTCTTGCGTTCACCTCCCTAACAACCCCATCCATAAACTAATTAAACAACCATGGAGACATCACACATCCCTGTCGCAAACCTACATTCACTGAGAACCAATCACTTTCCTCTCTTCCTACACGTACACATGCCTTACATCCTCGATAAAAACTTTTCACTGCTTCTAACAACTTGCCTCCCACACCATATATTTTTAATACCTTCCACAGAGCATCTCTATCAACTCTATCATATGCCTTCTCCAGATCCATAAATGCTACATACAAGTCCATTTGCTTTTCTAAATATTTCTCACATACATTCTTCAAAGCAAACACCTGATCCACACATCCTCTACCACTTCTGAAACTACACTGCTCTTCCCCAATCTGATGCTCTGTACATGCCTTCACCCTCTCAATCAATACCCTCCCATATAATTTACCAGGAATACTCAAGAAACTTATAAGTTTGTTGAGTATATATTTATGTATATGTGAATAAGAGCAAGGTTATTAGGTACAGTAGGGTTGAGGGTCAAGTCAATTGGGAGGTAAGTTTGAATGGAGAAAAACTGGAGGAAGTAAAGTGTTTTAGATATCTGGGAGTGGATCTGGCAGCGGATGGAACCATGGAAGCAGAAGTGAATCATAGGGTGGGGGAGGGGGCGAAAATCCTGGGAGCCTTGAAGAATGTGTGGAAGTCGAGAACATTATCTCGGAAAGCAAAAATGGGTATGTTTGAAGGAATAGTGGTTCCACCAATGTTGTATGGTTGCGAGGTGTGGGCTATGGATAGAGTTGTGCGCAGGAGGGTGGATGTGCTGGAAATGAGATGTTTGACGACAATGTGTGGTGTGAGGTGGTTTGATCGAGTAAGTAATGTAAGGGTAAGAGAGGTGTGTGGAAATAAAAAGAGCGTGGTTGAGAGAGCAGAGGAAGGTGTTTTGAAATGGTTTGGGCACATGGAGAGAATGAATGAGGAAAGATTGACCAAGAGGATATATGTGTCGGAGGTGGAGGGAACAAGGAGAAGTGGGAGACCAAATTGGAGGTGGAAGATGGATTGAAAAAGATTTTGTGTGATCGGGGCCTGAACATGCAGGAGGGTGAAATTGGATCGATGTGGTATACCTGGGTTGACGTGCTGTCAGTGGATTGAATGAGGGCTTGTGAAGCGTCTGGGGTGAACCATGGAAAGTTGTGTGTGGCCTGGATGTGGAAAGGGAGCTGTGGTTTCAGGCCTTATTGCATGACAGCTAGAGACTGAGTGTGAACAAATGGGGCCTTTGTTGTCTTTTCCTAGTGCTACCTCACACACATGAGGGGGGAGGGGGATGTTATTCCATGTGTGGCGAGGTGGCAATGGGAATGAATAAAGGCAGACAGTGTGAATTGTGTGCATGGGTATGTATGTATGTGTCTGTGTGTGTATATGTATGAGTACATTGAGATGTATAGGTATGTATATTTGCATGTGTGGACGTGTATGTATATACATTGTGTATGGGGGTGGTTTGGGCCATGTCTTTTGTCTGTTTCCTTGCGCTACCTCGCAAACGCGGGAGACAGCGACAAAGCAAAATAAAAAAATAAAAAAAAAATAAAAAAAAAGATGTTCTGGAAGGAGGTAAATAAAGTGCGTAAGACAAGGGAGCAAATGGGAACTTCAGTGAAGGGCGCAAATGGGGAGGTGATAACAAGTAGTGGTGATGTGAAAAAGAGATGGAGTGAGTATTTTGAAGGTTTGTTGAATGTGTTTGATGATAGAGTGGCAGATATAGGGTGTTTTGGTCAAGGTGGTGTGCAAAGTAAGAGGGTTAGGGAAAATGATTTGGTAAACAGAGAAGTGGTAGTAAAAGCTTTGCGGAAGATGAAAGCCGGCAAGGCAGCAGGTTTGGATGGTATTGCAGTGGAATTTATTAAAAAGGGGGTGACTGTATTATTGACTGGTTGGTAAGGTTATTCAGTGTATGTATGACTCATGGTGAGGTGCCTGAGGATTGGCGGAATGCGTGCATAGTGCCATTGTACAAAGGCAAAGGAGATAAGAGTGAGTGCTCAAATTACAGAGGTATAAGTTTGTTGAGTATTCCTGGTAAATTATATGGGAGGGTATTGATTGAGAGGGTGAAGGCATGTACAGAGCATCAGATTGGGGAAGAGCAGTGTGGTTTCAGAAGTGGTAGAGGATGTGTGGATCAGGTGTTTGCTTTGAAGAATGTATGTGAGAAATACTTAGAAAAGCAAATGGATTTGTATGTAGCATTTATGGATCTGGAGAAGGCATATGATAGAGTTGATAGAGATGCTCTGTGGAAGGTATTAAGAATATATGGTGTGGGAGGCAAGTTGTTAGAAGCAGTGAAAAGTTTTTATCGAGGATGTAAGGCATGTGTACGTGTATGAAGAGAGGAAAGTGATTGGTTCTCAGTGAATGTAGGTTTGCGGCAGGGGTGTGTGATGTCTCCATGGTTGTTTAATTTGTTTATGGATGGGGTTGTTAGGGAGGTGAATGCAAGAGTTTTGGAAAGAGGGGCAAGTATGAAGTCTGTTGTGGATGAGAGAGCTTGGGAAGTGAGTCAGTTGTTGTTCGCTGATGATACAGCGCTGGTGGCTGATTCATGTGAGAAACTGCAGAAGCTGGTGACTGAGTTTGGTAAAGTGTGTGAAAGAAGAAAGTTAAGAGTAAATGTGAATAAGAGCAAGGTTATTAGGTACAGTAGGGTGGAGGGTCAAGTCAATTGGGAGGTAAGTTTGAATGGAGAAAAACTGGAGGAAGTAAAGTGTTTTAGATATCTAGGAGTGGATCTGGCAGCGGATGGAACCATGGAAGTGGAAGTGGATCATAGGGTGGGGGAGGGGGCGAAAATCCTGGGAGCCTTGAAGAATGTGTGGAAGTCGAGAACATTATCTCGGAAAGCAAAAATGGGTATGTTTGAAGGAATAGTGGTTCCAACAATTTTGTATGGTTGCGAGGCATGGGCTATGGATAGAATTGTGCGCAGGAGGGTGGATGTGCTAGAAATGAGATGTTTGAGGACAATGTTTGGTGTGAGGTGGTTTGATCGAGTAAGTAACGTAAGGGTAAGAGAGATGTGTGGAAATAAAAAGAGCATGGTTGAGACAGCAGAAGAGGGTGTTTCGAAATGGTTTGGGCACATGGAGAGAATGAGTGAGGAAAGATTGACCAGGAGGATATATGTGTCGGAGTTGGAGGGAACGAGGAGAAGTGGGAGACCAAATTGGAGGTGGAAAGGTGGAGTGAAAAAGATTTTGTGTGATCGTGGCCTGAACATGCAGGAGGGTGAAAGGAGGGCAAGGAATAGAGTGAATTGGATCGATGTGGTATACCGGGGTTGACGTGCTGTCAGTGGATTGAATCAGGGTAGGTATGTATATTTGCGTGTGTGGACGTGTATGTATATACATGTGTACGGGGGTGGGTTGGGCCATTTCTTTCGTCTGTTTCCTTGCGCTACCTCGCAAACGCGGGAGACAGCGGCAAAAAAAAAAAAATATTTTTATTTAGTCATACTTTGTCGCTGTCTCCGGTGTTTGCGAGGTAGTGCAGGGAAACAGATGAAAGATGACCCAACCCACCCACATACACATGTATATTTATACACGTCCACACACACACATATACATACCTATACATTTCAACATATACATATATATACATACACAGATATATTCATATATACACATGTACATAATTCATACTTGCTTCCTTTACTCATTCCCGTCGCCACCCCACCACACATGAAATGACAATCCCCTCCCCTCACGTGCACGAGGTAGTGCTAGAAAAAGACAACAAAGGCCACATTCATTCACACTCAGTCTTTATCTGTCATGTATAATGCACTGAAATCACTGCTCCTTTTCCACCCCTAGGCCCCCCAAAATTAAGTTGATACTTTGTATAAAATGTTTCACTTGCTTAGAAGGTTAATTGATGTACATTGTTTGACAGAGTATGTGAAATCTCTGCATACATTTAGCAAGAACTCCTTTGCTTGCCCCACTTATCTTTAAAACGGAATCGTTATCCTGTGGGTTGAGAGTGCATACCACTATCCTCTTATATGTTGCTTAAGTTGTGGTTGCAGTATTTTAGGAAACCCCTTGTTTATTATTATTATTATACTTTGTCACTGTCTCCCGCGTTAGCGAGGTAGCGCAAGGAAACAGATGAAAGAATGGCCCAACCCACCCACATACACACGTATATACATACACGTCCACACACGCACATATACATACCTATACATCTCAACGTATACATATATATATACACACAGATATACATATATATGTAATTCATACTGTCTGCCCTTATTCCTTCCCGTCGCCACCCTGCCACACATGAAATGAAAACCCCCTCCCCCACATGTGTGCGAGGTAGTGCTAGGAAAAGACAAAAAAGGTCACATTTGTTCACACTCAGTCTCTAGCTGTCATGTATAATGCACCGAAACCATAGCTCCCCTTCCACATCCAGGTCCCACAAAACTTTCCATGGTTTACCCCAGACGCTTCACATGGCCTGGTTCAATCCAGTGACAGCACATCGACCCCGGTATACCACATCGTTCCAATTCACTCTATTCCTTGCACACCTTTTACTCTCCTGCATGTTCAGGCCCTGATCTCTCAAAATCTTTTTCACTCCATCTTTCCACCTCCAATTTGGTCTCCCACTTCTCCTCGTTCCCTCCAATTGTGACACATATATCCTCTTGGTCAATCTTTACTCACTCATTCTCTCCATGTGACCAAACCATTTCAAAACACCCTCTTCTGCTGTCTCATCCACACTCTTTTTATTACCACACATCTCTCTTACCCTTTCGTTACTTACTGGATCAAACCACCTCACTCGACATACTGTCCTCAAACATCTCATTTCCAGCACACCCACCCTTCTCCGCACAACTCTATCCATAGCCCACGCCTCGCAACCATATATCATTGTTGGAACCACTATTCCTTCAAACATACCCATTTTTGCTTTCCAAGATAACGTTCTCGACTTCCACACATTTTCAACACTCCCAGAACTTTCGCCTCCTCCCCCACCCTATGATTCATTTCCGCTTCTATGGTTCCATCCACTGCCAAATCCACTCCCAGATATCTAAAACACTTCACTTCCTCCAGTTTTTCTCTATTCAAACTTACCTTCCACTGTACCTTATTCACATTTACTCTCAGCTTTCTTCTTTAACATACTTTACCAAACTCAGTCACCAGCTTCTGCAGTTTCTCACCCGAATGAGCCACCAGCGCTGTATCATCAGCAAACAACAAGTGACTCATTTCCCAAGCTCTCTCATCCACAGCAGACTGCATTCTTGCCCCTCTTTCCAAAACTCTTGCATTCACCTCCCTAACAACCCCATCCTTAAACAAATTAAACAACCATGCACCCCTGCCACAAACCAACATTCACTGAGAACCAGTTACTTTCCTCTCTTCTTACACGTACACGTGCCTTACATCCTCGATAGAAACTTTTCACTGCTTCTAACAACTTGCCTCCCACACCATATATTCTTGATACCTTCCACAGAGCATCTCTGTCAACCTCTATCAAATGCCTTCTCCAGATCCATAAATGCTACATACAAATCCATTTGCTTGTATCTTTCATAATGTTATATTGATTAAGTAAGTGTGAGAAATTTTCCATTTGACTCTTAAGTGTTCAGAGCATATACAGTAATTTTAAGTGCATGTAATTTTGATAGGATGAGTACTGTTAAAGATTAAGGTTATCACATTTACAGTTTACAACAGTTGGGAGCCTAATCTCATGTATAACTACCTCTCTGACTGCCATCATACGAAGTGTAATGTATATTTTTTTCTTTCAGATTATGGCAAGAAACATGCTCAGATTGAATGGTGTGGGATTCAACTTGTACTTTTCATCATTTATTCTTGTGATTGGTGCTGTGTATTTGGTAGCTTATATTGGCCTACTAATCATCATTGCTGCCTTTAACGTCCCATCACTGACCATACAGCCAGCATTTGGTGCCATAGCAGTCCTTTACTTGCTATATATGCCAAGTGCCATACTCTTTTCTGCTGTTTTCTGCTATATATTTGATAAGGCAGAAACTGCCAGACAATTTTACCCAAACCTAGCTTCTACCCTCGGATTTATGTCATACACAGCCGTGTCCCTTGTTGATACTTTAGTGGTGACTGATGATGATATTCATCCTAGTTTGATTCTTCATATAGTTTTAGCAGTCTTTGTTCCTTTTTATGTGCCATTCGGTCTTCTGTATTTCATAAACAAAATTTTCATTGGGTTTTCTCTAAATGGTACCTGCAGTGAACTTACGACAAGATGTTACATGACAACAGAGATCATTGTTCTTTTTGTGATAATTTTGATTGATATCCCTTTGTATTATATTCTTCTACGACTTGCTGACACTCTCAAACTGGGCGGTAGCTGGCGTGATGCTCTATGGATCATGGTGAGTACTTTACGCAAGATAAACCTTTGTTTGTATACTGTACATTAATGACATTTGCCTATTCATGAATTTTTATCAGAATTTTTAAAGAACTATGGCCAGCCTAAGATGCAGTAAGCAAATTTGTAGATGCCCTATCATGTACTGTGGGGAGATGGAAGGATAAAGACGATATACTTTATGTGAAAATATATGGTGAAAGTGAAATGTCTCTCATGTGTATTATGGGAAACAAGGGAAATTTGGCTATAGGTTGAGAATCAATGAATAAGAGAAAATTGGTTTCAATTCTAATTAACTTATTTGTGAGAGTAGACATGGCAAGCAGTGGATACAACAACCTGGAACCCTTTCAAGCTTCCATATTTGGTAATATAATATTGTTTCAGGAAAAGATCATCATAATTAAGTATAATTGTTCTACCATTGTTGCAGTTGACTGAACAATAATTGGCAATTGTCAATTTTGTTATTAAAACTTGACAGTAGGTAACAACATCTTACATCTTGACTTCCTTACCAGTCAAAATATAGCACTTGCTTAGGCAGGGTAGATGTGGTGTCTATTGTATACTGAAATGAGAAGAAAGTTTTCCAAATTAGAATCCATTTCTTGATCCAAGGATACTACAACTTTTAATCACATAATAAAATGGTGTATGTGCAACATGGAGTACACTTGCTCTCATCAGTCAAAGCTAAAGAGTATCTAAGGTATTTGGAGGAAATTGCAGTTTATATGGCCAAATTCTTACTCTAGTTCAACATAGGTGACTGTATCTCTACTTCTTTTTGCTTTATCCTGTAGAAAGAAGATAGGTCTTGTCTCTTACCTCATGAAGCCTAAAGTGGTCTTTCCCTCTCATGTAGTATATATTCATAATGGCATCATCTTCCATTAAAGCTCGTTGTTGTCCGGATTAATTAGATACATGCTAGAGTATTTTAAAAACGTATTAGACTTCTTAGAATTCGTGATTTTTAGAGAAAATTATTTTAGATCTCTAAGTCTAGGTTAGGGGAAGTTAGTCATTTGATTGAAAATAGTGTACTTTCAACTTATCTTTCTAGTTTTGGAAAATAGTTTTTACAGTGAGATTCATTTTATAGCTTAAATAGGGGTTAGCAGTGTTTTCAAACATTTTCCTTTTTGAGGTTACTCCTCGAGTGGAAAGTCACCTTTGATGAGAAGTATCATTGAAAGTACAATCTCATCTGAGAACCTCTCTACAAATGATTACTGGAAGTAGCACAGCTTTGGGTGCTGGAGCCTCTAGAAAGACATCTTGAATAATACCAGGACTCTATTGTCAAAAGAGGTCTAGACCAATGATGAATAAAAAAAGAATAAAAAAGATGAAATGAGGTTAAGCTGAAGAAACATGCTGTTTTCTCATCCACCCCTTATGTTTACATACTCTTTTTTTTATATATAAGTTTGCCGTCTCTCATGTTGATGGGGTAGCCAGGAAAAGACAAAGCATTAGCCTCATTTGTCCACATCCTTACTCTATTGATCCTATATAGTACATCAAAACAGATCTTCCGTATCCACAACCAGGCCCTACAGACCTTCCATAATTCCCATAACATCTTCATAGGCCCTGGTTCAGCCCATTGACAGAACATTTTTCCCCCTGTATACTCTATTCCTCTTGAAAGCTTCACACCCCTCTGCATGTTCACACCCCCAAACCTTCTAAGAATCCCTCACTCCACCCTTCTGCCTCTTTCCCAATTTCCCCTCCTTCTCAGTTTCCCCCTTCTTGGTCCCCTCACCTCTGACATCTTTACATATTCTTGACAAGTATATTCTAGGCAGATTGTCCAAGAGTCTAAGCACTGCTGTCTATTGATAAGCTCTGGCAACTAGAAAAACCTTTGTGTATGTAGCCAGAGCAGGTAATGCCAGTAATCATTTGTATTTTGAGACTCAGTTAAGAGTTTTGAGCCTGTTGTATTTGTATGATAAACTGATGGCCAGAGCTGTGAAGGCTGGTACATGTTTAACTTATCTTGTCTAGGCACAGAAAAATTTTTCTTTCTTTTGTTTATTACACTTGTTTTTTTTTGTTTTGTTTTTTGCTTTGTCGCTGTCTCCCGCGTTAGGAAACAGACGAAAGAATGGGCCCCACATACACATGTATATACATACACGTCCACACACGCAAATATACATACCTATACATCTCAACGTATACATATATATACACACAGGCATATACATATATACACATGCACATAATTCATACTGTCTGCCTTTATTCATTCCCATTGCCACCTCGCCACACATGAAATAACAACCCCCTCCTCCCTCATATGTGCGAGGTAGTGCTAGGAAAAGACAACAAAGGCCCCATTCGTTCACACTGTCTCTAGCTCTCATGTAATACTGCACCCTGCCACACATGAAACAGCCCCCTCTGTTTCCCACCCCACGCACACACAAGGTAGCACTAGGAGAAGACAACATAGGCCACTTGTTATAACTATAAATAGAAAAAATAGGTCAATTGAAGCATCTTGAATGTGATCACTCATCTTGACTAACCTGGTTCATTTACATAAATTTTCGTTAATTAACATGTTTTAAACTAACTCCCATTCAAATCTAGTAGCATCCACGTTGCTCATATTACATGTACCTGATGAGATATATTTCCTTTGCTGAACCCCATGATATTCCATTCTTATTATTGTTGATTATAGAAAAGGATAAGAAGATCTGATAGAATCTCTAGACACTTTAAGATCATGTAGAAGTTAAGTAATGTGTTTTATGATAAAAAGTGTGCTTTTTATACAAGACTCATGTTTTTCCTTCATCTTCTCAGAAAAAGAAAGAAAGTGGGAATTCCTGTCACATTGATGAGGCTGAAGTTGATGCTTTGCCCGGTGAAGATGATGATGTGAAAGAGGAGCGTGCAAATATTGCTTCAGTCATGAATAATGGTGGTGCTGTTCCTCCAGTGTTGATATATGTAAGCATATAACAGAATTAAAACTCTTAGAAAATAAGTATGGGTTGATATGAAACTTACACAAATTTCATTGTTCAGAGAAGGTTGTGCATATGTTACTTATGCTATAGATTTGGAGTAGATATTCTATTGTTGAGAGAAGTGGATTTGTTAGTGAAGATGATTTAGATAAAAGTTAGAAAGATTCTTATTTTTGTTTTCTTTTGAGCTAAACTTAAGAAATGAAGAATAGATGAGAGTGTTGAAGGATTGGCAGTTTATGATTGAATATCATACAGGTATTGCTGGAAATTTAAGGACATCCTATGTTGTGAAAGTCTTTTATTGTGTCTAATTCCCAATCAGTCTTCAGGCATAATCATTAGAAATATCTTTAGCCCTAATCACTTCTCTCACCACAGCTATCCACTACTTTCATGGTCTACTTCTCCAAGAACCTGCTTCAATGCCACTTTATATATTCTTGACTAACCTGTTGTCTTCCATACATTGCTCATGGCTACACCATCCTAGAATACTTTCATCCATATGTTTTTTCCATGATTATCTTACACCTGATATTATTCTCACGTCTTCACTTTATTTCTCCTTTCAATTGCAACTGTGCTATGTATGTTATTTATCTTTAGTGCTCTTATTTTTAACCCTTTATGACTTATACAAACTTAGGTTTCATATTCATACTTCAGAGCTTGGGCATGTACTCTTATGCAAACCTCTTGCAAAATGAACAGTCTGCCCTCAAATGGCATGCATGGTCTGGAAATTCTATTGTGGAGTGTGTAGAAAATGTTCTCCTCTGTGAAATGATAGATTGCCATTTAAAAGGAACAAAAAGTACACAAAATTGAAACCTTTGTGTTTATCTGTCCTTGTGTCAAGTGCACAGTGGGTATGTAGATGATACATCTCACAGCTTCTTACAAGTGTGGAAGATATAGGGATGACACTTCCTTCTTTCTCTTGAGCTTATTTTTATATTTTAGTTTTATATTATACACAGACACAACATACAATCACCCTCATTCTCAAGAGATTAAACTGTAATTACATCTAATCCAGCAGCTTTGTCACACTCTCTCCACAAGTCTTTCACCACATCCTATCTTTTCACCAATTCACTTGCCATTACTCTATCATATACCTTCAAGACCATAACATCCAGCATCTGCCACCCTATCATCCAACACATTCAATAGTCCTTTAAGATACTTACTCCATCTCTTCAGCTCTGCCTGTTACCTCTTCCCCATTTGGCCCCTTCACCAATACTCCCATTTGTTCTTTTTCAAAAGATTTTCTTGATCTCCCTAAAGTTTGCTATACTCACATACCCCCAACTCTTATTTGCCAACCTATTCAGCCCCTTCACATTCCTCTTGATCTCCTGCTGCATTCTCTTGTGAATCTTCCTGTCACTTGTAGTCCTTCCCTGCAAGTAATGTTCATAAACCTCTCATTGCTCTTTCTCTACCAACTTAACTTCCTCTTCACATCACTTGCTACTCATTCTGTAGTTTCCCCTGACTGCTTCATATGCCTTTGCTCAGACCCATTGACAGCATATTAAATATCTTATCATTCCAGTGATCTCCATCCTTCCATGTCCAACCTGGTCTTCCCCTTCTACCTATCCCCTCCATTTCTAACACATATACCCTCTTTATCAACCTTTCCCTACTCATTTCCATATGTCCAGACCATTTCAGTACACCTTTAGCTTTCCCATCCCCTGTTATTACTCTACATCTCTCTTACCCTGTCTTAATCATCTATATACTTACGTAATTACTTGCTTCCTGCTCCGGGAGCACCTTCTATCTTTATGAGGCCCCTGCGTTAGTCAGGAAGCTGTTCACATCCACCTATTTCGATGTTGCGTACATGTGTTTTTGTGCAGAGTGCAGGGTAATTGAGTAGTAAGTGGTCAATATCTTCTTGATATTAGTTTCACTGTAGGCAGGAAGGGTCTTCAGTTATATTGAAACTGTGTTTTTGTTGTAGTGATGGTTGATGTCTTGAGCATAGATGGGAGAGAGTAACTCGCTTTTCTCTTCGGAGTGTAGTTTTTGATGGGCTTATTTCTGGTGGGTTGGTGTTACAGATTAAGTTGGGAAGTTGGTTGTTTAGTGCTTGTTGGATTAGTTTACTGTTTATGTGCTTAGTCAGTGTTATATTTGTTGGGGCTGTTGGATCTGTGAAAGAGGTTGCGGAAGATCGACTCAGGGTTAGGCTTTGTATTACTACTTGGGAGATGTTTATTAGTTATAGAATGGTTTGGGTGAAAGAGGTCTAGTGCTTTTGCATAGAATTGAATTCCAAGTATGTTGAGAGGATTTGGAGGATTTTTTTTCATTGTGGAGGTGTTGTGTGTTTATAGTTGCTAGGCAGCCAGGGATTGTTCTGAGTGGACTGTTTTGTGTAGTTTGTAGCTTTGTTATATTAGCTTTTAAGAAACTATAAGACAAGGCAGGTGAGACTTAGTGGATGAATTATCTGTAGATGATGTTGAGGGATTATTTTTCTTGTCCAAATCTGGTGCCAGTTAGTGTTCTGCTGTTATTTGCATTTTAAGTAATTCACCTTTTCTTTAATCCTGTACCTCCTTAATTCCCTCCACAAAATTGAAGTTTTGTTTGCACCATATAATTATGTTTTTGAGATCATTAAGTTCCTCACTACACTCATAACACATTTTATGATCCTTGAATTGATTCCTTTGTTTCTTTAATACCCCTTTTAGTTTTATTACTTTCTGGTCTTGCTTTTTAATAATTTCCCATACATTTTCAAGAATTTGTTCTCTGGTGGTTCCTTTTTCATCTCTCCCTCATTTTTCTCTTCCTTGATGATCTAGTTATGACTGTCAGGTCTTGGTGCATTTTCTGATTTAAGTCCATACTAGTCTTATTTGAAATAAAAAACTTTTGTACAATACAATGTTTGTTGACTAGCTTGTCTAAGCTCTCCTGTGTAATTTCTCTGCCTTTTTTTAAGAGTTCTATTTTTCATCTTTCTTAGCTCTCTCAGTGCTAAAGGTCTTGAATTTATCCTCCAAAGTAGTACTGATAACAATAATAAACTGACACTAACAGTGTTGCCTTTCGATTATCCTAAAACTCTCCTCCATTTTGTAAGGTAAAGCTATACTTTTTACAGTAAAACTTAGCCACACTTGATTACCTCCCCAGTCTTAGCCACTATCTCTTAAAAAAATCTAAAGAAAATAAAGGCTCAGTAAAAGAATTTGATTGAGTGAAGTTGTCAGCTCTCTGGTTTGAAACTGGGAAGCTTCCATTCTTTATCTTTACCTTTACTCACAGAATCTGGGACACTCAAACTTACTGTCAAATACATATATCATTCAGGGTCCCTTTCACATTCTACTTGCATATATATATTTTTCTTTTTTTTTCTTTCGTACTATTCGCCATTTCCCGCGATAGCGAGGTAGCGTTAAGAACAGAGGACTGGGCCTTCGAGGGAATATCCTCACCTGGCCCCCTTCTCTGTTCCTTCTTTTTTGGAAAATTGAAAAAAACGAGAGGGGAGGATTTCCAGCCACCCGCTCCCTCCCCATTTAGTCGCCTTCTACGACACGCAGGGAATACATGGGAAGTATTCTTTCTCCCCTATCCCCAGGGATATATATATATATATATATATATATATTTTTTTTTTTTTTTTTTCAAACTATTCGCCATTTCCCGCATCAGCAAGGTAGAGTTAAGAACAGAGGACTGGGCCTCTGAGGGAACATCCTCACCTGGCCCCCTTCTCTGTTCCATTTTTTGGAAAATTAAAAAAAAAAAAAACGAGGGGAGGATTTCCAGCCCCCCGCTCCCTCCCCTTTTGTTCGCCTTCTACGACACCCAGGGAATACGTGGGAAGTATTCTTTCTCCTCTATCCCCAGGGATATCTCTCTCTCTCTCTCTCTCTCTCTCTCTCTCTCTCTCTCTCTCTCTCTCTCTCTCTCTCTCAAGCTTTAGGCCTTCCAAAATCTTGGAAAAACAGTTGCTGTCTGTTTTTTGTGTGTATGAACATAGCAAGCTTTAAGTGTAAGCTGTTAGTTTTCAGAAAAATTTTTTGTACCTTTACCATGGAAGAATTAAACATACTAGTAGTTAGGCACACTCAGAGTGTGCAGAGACCCAGTGCAGCTTTCTTTACTGTTCAACCATGGCATTGTGTGAGAAGTGAAGGGTGGCCTCAAGAAACCCACTTTTAAAGAGGTCAGTAATATCTAGTGGCTTGCTGGATAGACTTGGGTGGAATTAGCCACAGGAGCTTAACTTATGAAATGTAGGACTAATATTTCTAACAACTTTTTTTACACTAATTTTCTTAGTATTATTTACTTCAGTGGTCAAAACTGAAGCCAAGTTGGTTCATGTTCAGTGCTTTTGTATATTCAGTAACACCGTTCAGTGGGAGTCCCGATGAACCTCTGTTTCTTGACCAGTAATTGAAGACACAAATGCAGAGGATTGAGAGTTACATGGATGTCATGTACATTTTGGTATTGTTATGTTCATATCCCTTTGCCTATATCCTTGTACCACTCTGTTTGCTTGTTAAGTACAGAAAATTCGTTTTTGTTCAGAAGTATTTCATTCGTCAGACAAGATATTCTTCAACTGCAACTCAGCTGTAAGCAGTGCTTAATTGTTATTTAGGGAGACTACAATTATTTCTTTTGGTATTCTGAGGGCTTGCTTTTGGTGAGAGGTTGTTGGAGGTTGATGTGCACTTTTTATTAGTTAGGGCAATCCAGTTTTCCAGCTGAATAAATCTAAAAGCATCCTATCAAAGAAAAGAAATGATTATAACCTATTATGTATATTTCAGAATCTTGGGAAGGTATACAAAAAAGGAGTGGAGGGAGGGCAAAATCTTTGTAAGAAAGAGAAGAAAACAAAGGATTTTGTTGCTTTGAAAAGTGTGTCCTTAGGAGTGAAATATGGACAAGTGTTTGGCCTTTTGGGTCCCAATGGAGCTGGCAAAACCACCTGTCTTCGCATCATTACAGCAGAAGAGGGTCCTACAAAGGGAAGAGTAAGTTGGAAGATCTTTCTGAATTTTTGTTGTCTTTTATGTTTGATTAGTCATGCAATAAAGAAAAGTGCAAGAAAAGAAGATTTTATAAAGTTTAGAGAAGTAAAGATATTAATGGCAATGCTGTACAGACATCCTTAATTTACTTGATAATAATGCTCTTGAAGATGGTAGGATAGATCAAAAATGCTTAAAGCAGACAATGTGAATAGTGGAGATTATAGGATTCCTTTATTAATAAGAGCATCATATATTATGCTAGGCATGTACAGAGCATCAGATTGGGGAAGAGCAGTGTGGTTTCAGAAGTGGTAGAGGATGTGTGGATCAGATGTTTGCTTTGAAGAATGTATGTGAGAAATACTTAGAAAAGCAAATGGATTTGTATGTAGCATTTATGGATCTGGAGAAGGCATATGATAGAGTTGATAGAGATGCTCTGTGGAAGGTATTAAGAATATATGGTGTGGGAGGCAAGTTGTTAGAAGCAGTGAAAAGTTTTTATCGATGATGTAAGGCATGTGTACGTGTAGGAAGAGAGGAAAGTGATTGGTTCTCAGTGAATGTAGGTTTGCGGCAGGGGGGTGTGATGTCTCCATGGTTGTTTAATTTGTTTATGGATGGGGTTGTTAGGGAGGTAAATGCAAGAGTTTTGGAAAGAGGGGCAAGTATGAAGTCTGTTGGGGATGAGAGAGCTTGGGAAGTGAGTCAGTTGTTGTTCGCTGATGCTACAGCGCTGGTGGCTGATTCATGTGAGAAACTGCAGAAGCTGGTGACTGAGTTTGGTAAAGTGTGTGAAAGAAGAAAGTTAAGAGTAAATGTGAATAAGAGCAAGGTTATTAGGTACAGTAGGGTTGAGGGTCAAGTCAATTGGGAGGTAAGTTTGAATGGAGAAAAACTGGAGGAAGTGAAGTGTTTTAGATATCTGGGAGTGGATCTGGCAGCGGATGGAACCATGGAAGCGGAAGTGGATCACAGGGTGGGGGAGGGGGCAAAAATTCTGGGAGCCTTGAAGAATGTGTGGAAGTCGAGAACATTATCTCGGAAAGCAAAAATGGGTATGTTTGAAGGAATAGTGGTTCCAACAATGTTGTATGGTTGCGAGGCGTGGGCTATGGATAGAGTTGTGCGCAGGAGGATGGATGTGCTGGAAATGAGATGTTTGAGGACAATATGGGGTGTGAGGTGGTTTGATCGAGTAAGTAAGGTAAGGGTAAGAGAGATGTGTGGAAATAAAAAGAGCGTGGTTGAGAGAGCAGAAGAGGGTGTTTTGAAATGGTTTGGGCACATGGAGAGAATGAGTGAGGAAAGATTGACCAAGAGGATATATGTGTCGGAGGTGGAGGGAACGAGGAGAAGTGGGAGACCAAATTGGAGGTGGAAAGATGGAGTGAAAAAGATTTTGTGTGATCGGGGCCTGAACATGCAGGAGGGTGAAAGGAGGGCAAGGAATAGAGTGAATTGGATCGATGTGGTATACCGGGGTTGACTTGCTGTCAGTGGATTGAATCAGGGCATGTGAAGCGTCTGGGGTAAACCATGGAAAGCTGTGTAGGTATGTATATTTGCGTGTGTGGACGTATGTATATACATGTGTATGGGGGTGGGTTGGGCCATTTCTTTCGTCTGTTTCCTTGCGCTACCTCGCAAACGCGGGAGACAGCGGAAAAAAAAAAACTACACTATACATATATCAAGAAATATGAAATACTAAATGCACATATAGGAACCTCTTGACTTTCAAGTATTTGATTTACGCCATTTTTAGAATGATGAACATGGTTCATTCACTCTTTCTGATTTACACTGGCTTAAGTTTGGAATAACACGGTCATCATTGGGCTGGTAGCACAATGTTTTGGCACTACCATCATGGTTCTAGAAGTTTACTCTTACTCAATTTGATAAGGATGACACAGACACAGAATGGTGCTCAAAGGTGGCTTGAAATGTCTTAGCTGGCTTTAGGTGCAATAAAGAAATCCACCTTGAGAAGACAATGAAGACTAAACAGACAACACTAGATTCTTTTTTGAAGAAAAAGGACACTAATAAGGAGGTCCTGCCATCAACATCTAGTGATGCAATAACTGAACTAACTTGGCCATCACCACCACGTTCCACAACTGCATTGTCTGACCCAGAAAACCCCTTTCTCCAGTAACCTCTCCACTCACTTCCTTACTCTCCATCACCACCACCAAGAATTCAGGAACAGCAGTGAATGTAAAAGTTGAAATTGTTTGTTTTTCTGTTATAGTTAAAAGAATTCATTGAACAGTGTGCATTAAAGAATTTTCTATTTCCTGGTGCTTGCACACTGTAGTTTTTCTCTAGTATAATATTGATACGAAACTCCCTAACTTCCTTCTTTTACACCACTTGATAAGTGCTTTTTTGAGTTATGCAACCATTTTCAAAAATGTCACTATTGCATAAATAGAGAGGTCCCTGTACTGTACAATGAATTCTAGTAAATGAAAACAGAAAATAAACTTCAGCTCCTAAATTGCTTGCTGATGCAGATGGACAAGGAGAAGTTCAGTGAAGGAGAGAATAAGGAAAGGTTTTGTAAGAAGGCAAATATTGAGGAAAAACAATAGAATGAATGGTAACATGTTGAAAGGGACAAATGGGGAAGTGGTAACATGTAGAAATGAGGTGAAGAGATTGAGTGAGTAGTTTGAGGGATTGTTGAATGTGTTTGGCGATACTGTAGCAAGTATGGAATGTTTTGGACGAGAAGATATGTAAAGTGAAAGAGTCAAAGCAAGTAGTTTGGTGAAAAGAGAAGTGCTGAAAGCCTTGTGTAAGATGAAGTGTGCCAAAGAGGCTGGAGTGGATAGGATTGCAATTGATTGTCTTAAGGTGTTTTTCTTCTTATTCTTTAATTATGAATACCTTTTATATCCTTCAGGTAAAAATCTGTGGTGAAGAGGTGTTGTCCAGCCTGTCAAATATATTTGAGACAATGGGATATTGCCCTCAGCATGATGCACTGTGGAAGAACATTACTGTTGCTGAACACATAGAATGCTATGCAGAAGTACGAGGAGTTCGTAAAGATCAAGTGAAACTGTAAGATTTTAAGCATTCTTTTACAGGTTTATGGGAATTCAATGAAAAGAATGTTTTATTGATTTGTTAACCCTTAAGATTTGGAGCCTTACCAGAATTTATGTAAACATTACTAGTCAGGTATTTTCTTCAGTGCTTGATGCATGGGTGGATGCCTTTATGTGAAGAGTTCTGATAATGTTTTACATGGATAAAAACAAGTGCAGAGCATCAGATTGAGGAAGAGCAGTGTGGTTTCAGAAGTGGTAGAGGATGTGTGGATCAGGTGTTTGCTTTGAAGAATGTATGTGAGAAATACTTAGAAAAGCAAATGGATTTGTATGTAGCATTTATGGATCTGGAGAAGGCATATGATAGAGTTGATAGAGATGCTCTGTGGAAGGTATTAAGAATATATGGTGTGGGAGGCAAGTTGTTAGAAGCTGTGAAAAGTTTTCATCGAGGATGTAAGGCATGTGTATGTGTAGGAAGAGAGGAAAGTGATGTGTACGTGTAGGAAGAGAGGAAAGTGATTGGTTCGCAGTGAATGTAGGTTTGCGGCAGGGGTGTGTGATGTCTCCATGGTTGTTTGATTTGTTTATGGATGGGGTTGTTAGGGAGGTAAATGCAAGAGTTTTGGAAAGAGGGGCAAGAATGCAGTCTGTTGTGGATGAGAGAGCTTGGGAAGTGAGTCAGTTGTTGTTCGTTGATGATACAGCGCTGGTGGCTGATTCATGTGAGAAACTGCAGAAGATGGTGACTGAGTTTGGTAAAGTGTGTGAAAGAAGAAAGTTGAGAGTAAATGTGAATAAGAGCAAGGTTATTAGGTACATAAGGGTTGAGGGTCAAGTCATTTGGGAGGTAAGTTTGAATGGAGAAAAAGTGGAGGAAGTGAAGTGTTTTAGATATCTGGGAGTGGATTTGGCAGCAAATGGAACCATGGAAGCGGAAGTGAATCATAGGGTGAGGGAGGGGGCGAAACTTCTGGGAGTGTTAAAGAATGTGTGGAAGTCGAGAACATTATCTCGGAAAGCAAAAATGGGGATGTTTGAAGGAATAGTGGTTCCACCAATGTTGTATGGTTGCGAGGCGTGGGCTATGGATAGAGTTGTGCGGAGGAGGGTGGATGTGCTGGAAATGAGATGTTTGAGGACAATATGTGGTGTGAGTTGGTTTGATCGAGTAAGTAATAATAGAGTAAGAGAGACGTGTGGTAATAAAAAGAGTGTGGTTGAGAGAGCAGAAGAGGATGCTTTGAAATGGTTTGGTCACATGGAAAGAATGAGCGAGGAAAGATTGACCAAGAGGATATATGTGTCAGAGGTAGAGGGAACGAGGAGAAGTGGGAGACCAAATTGGAGGTGGAAAGATGGAGTGAAAAAGATTTTGAGTGATCAGGGCCTGAACATGCAGGAGGATGAAAGGCATGCAAGGAATAGAGTGAATTGGAACGATGTGGTATACCGGGGTCGACATGCTGTCAGTGGATTGAACCAGGGCATGTGAAGCGTCTGGGGTAAACCATGGAAAGTTTTGTGGGGCCTGGATGTGGAAAGGGAGCTGTGGTTTTGGTGCATTATTACATGACAGCTATAGAGTGAGTGTGAACGAATGTGGCCTTTGTTGTCTTTTCTAGCGCTACCTGACACACATGAGGGGGGAGGAGGTTGTTATTTCATGTGTGGCGAGGTGGCGATGGGTATGAATAAGGGCAGACAGTATGAATTATGTACATGTATATATATATATATATATATATATATATATATATATATATATATATATATATATATATATATATTTTTTTTTTTTTTTTTTTTTTTATACTTTGTCGCTGTCTCCCGCGTTTGCGAGGTAGCGGAAGGAAACAGACGAAAGAAATGGCCCAACCCCCCCCATACACATGTACATACACACGTCCACACACACAAATATACATACCTACACAGCTTTCCATGGTTTACCCCGGACGCTTCACATGCCTTGATTCAATCCACTGACAGCACGTCAACCCCTGTATACCACATCGCTCCAATTCACTCTATTCCTTGCCCTCCTTTCACCCTCCTGCATGTTCAGGCCCCGATCACACAAAATCTTTTTCACTCCATCTTTCCACCTCCAATTTGGTCTCCCTCTTCTCCTCGTTCCCTCCACCTCCGACACATATATCCTCTTGGTCAATCTTTCCTCACTCATTCTCTCCATGTGCCCAAACCACTTTAAAACACCCTCTTCTGCTCTCTCAACCACGCTCTTTTTATTTCCACACATCTCTCTTACCCTTACGTTACTTACTCGATCAAACCATCTCACACCACACATTGTCCTCAAACATCTCATTTCCAGCACATCCATCCTCCTGCGCACAACTCTATCCATAGCCCACGCCTCGCAACCATACAACATTGTTGGAACCACTATTCCTTCAAACATACCCATTTTTGCTTTCCGGGATAATGTTCTCGACTTCCACACATTTTTCAAGGCTCCCAAAATTTTCGCCCCCTCCCCCACCCTATGATCCACTTCCGCTTCCATGGTTCCATCCGCTGCCAGATCCACTCCCAGATATCTAAAACACTTCACTTCCTCCAGTTTTTCACCATTCAAACTCACCTCCCAATTGACTTGACCCTCAACCCTACTGTACCTAATAACCTTGCTCTTATTCACATTTACTCTTAACTTTCTTCTTCCACACATATATATATATATATATATATATATATATATATATATATATATATATATATATATATATATATATATATACACATACCTATACATCTCAACGTATACATATATATATATACACACACAGACATATATATATATATATATATATATATATATATATATATATATATATTATCCCTGGGGATAGGGGAGAAAGAATACTTCCCACGTATTCCCTGCGTGTCGTAGAAGGCGACTAAAAGGGGAGGCAGCGGGTGGCTGGAAATCCTCCCCCTTTCTTGTTTTTTTTTTTTTAATTTTCCAAAAGAAGGAACAGAGAAGGGGGTCAGGTGAGGATATTCCCTCTAAGGCCCAGTTCTCTGTTCTTAACGCTACCTCGCTAACGCGGGAAATGGCAAATAGTATGAAAAAAAAAATATATATATATATATATATATATATATATATATATATATATATATATATATATATATATATATATATATATATCTTTCATACTATTCGCCATTTCCCGCATTACCGAGGTAGCACTAAGAACAAAGGACTGGGCCTTTTAGGGAATATCCTCACCTGGCCACCTTCTCTGTTCCTTCTTATGGAAAATTAGAAAAAAAAAAGAGAGGAGAGGATTTCCAGGCCCCCGCTCCCTCACCTTTTAGTCGCCTTCTACGACACACAGGAAATACATGGGAAGTATTCTTTCTCCCCTATATATATATATATATATATATATATTTTATATTTTTTTATTATACTTTGTCGCTGTCTCCCGCGTTTGCGAGGTAGCGCAAGGAAACAGACGAAAGAAATGGCCCAACCCACCCCCATACACATGTATATACATACGTCCACACACGCAAATATACATACCTACACAGCTTTCCATGGTTTACCCCAGACGCTTCACATGCCTTGATTCAATCCACTGACAGCACGTCAACCCCGGTATACCACATCGCTCCAATTCACTCTATTCCTTGCCCTCCTTTCACCCTCCTGCATGTTCAGGCCCCGATCACACAAAATCTTTTTCACTCCATCTTTCCACCTCCAATTTGGTCTCCCTCTTCTCCTCGTTCCCTCCACCTCCGACACATATATCCTCTTGGTCAATCTTTCCTCACTCATTCTCTCCATGTGCCCAAACCACTTCAAAACACCCTCTTCTGCTCTCTCAACCACGCTCTTTTTATTTCCACACATCTCTCTTACCCTTACGTTACTCACTCGATCAAACCACCTCACACCACACATTGTCCTCAAACATCTCATTTCCAGCACATCCATCCTCCTGCGCACAACTCTATCCATAGCCCACGCCTCGCAACCATACAACATTGTTGGAACCACTATTCCTTCAAACATACCCATTTTTGCTTTCCGAGATAATGTTCTCGACTTCCACACATTCTTCAAGGCCCCCAGAATTTTCGCCCCCTCCCCCACCCTATGATCCACTTCCGCTTCCATGGTTCCATCCGCTGCCAGATCCACTCCCAGATATCTAAAACACTTCACTTCCTCCAGTTTTTCTCCATTCAAACTCACCTCCCAATCGACTTGACCCTCAACCCTACTGTACCTAATAACCTTGCTCTTATTCACATTTACTCTTAACTTTCTTCTTCCACACACTTTACCAAACTCAGTCACCAGCTTCTGCAGTTTCTCACATGAATCAGCCACCAGCGCTGTATCATCAGCGAACAACAACTGACTCACTTCCCAAGCTCTCTCATCCCCAACAGACTTCATACTTGCCCCTCTTTCCAAAACTCTTGCATTTACCTCCCTAACAACCCCATCCATAAACAAATTAAACAACCATGGAGACATCACACACCCCTGCCGCAAACCTACATTCACTGAGAGTAAGTGAGCTTGGGAAGGAGACCTGTGTGAGGAAGTACCAGGAGAGACTGAGTACAGAATGGAAAAAGGTGAGAACAATGAAAGTAAGGGGAGTGGGGGAGGAATGGGATGTATTTAGGGAATCAGTGATGGATTGCGCAAAAGATGCTTGTGGCATGAGAAGAGTGGGAGGTGGGTTGATTAGAAAGGGTAGTGAGTGGTGGGATGAAGAAGTAAGAGTATTAGTGAAAGAGAAGAGAGAGGCATTTGGACGATTTTTGCAGGGAAAAAATGCAATTGAGTGGGAGATGTATAAAAGAAAGAGACAGGAGGTCAAGAGAAAGGGGCAAGAGGTGAAAAAAAGGGCAAATGAGAGTTGGGGTGAGAGAGTATCATTAAATTTTAGGGAGAATAAAAAGATGTTCTGGAAGGAGGTAAATAAAGTGCGTAAGACAAGGGAGCAAATGGGAACTTCAGTGAAGGGCGCAAATGGGGAGGTGATAACAAGTAGTGGTGATGTGAGAAGGAGATGGAGTGAGTATTTTGAAGGTTTGTTGAATGTGTTCGATGATAGAGTGGCAGATATAGGGTGTTTTGGTCGAGGTGGTGTGCAAAGTGAGAGGGTTAGGGAAAATGATTTGGTAAACAGAGAAGAGGTAGTGAAAGCTTTGCGGAAGATGAAAGCCGGCAAGGCAGCAGGTTTGGATGGTATTGCAGTGGAATTTATTAAAAAAGGGGGTGACTGTATTGTTGACTGGTTGGTAAGGTTATTTAATGTATGTATGACTCATGGTGAGGTGCCTGAGGATTGGCGGAATGCGTGCATAGTGCCATTGTACAAAGGCAAAGGGGATAAGAGTGAGTGCTCAAATTACAGAGGTATAAGTTTGTTGAGTATTCCTGGTAAATTATATGGGAGGGTATTGATTGAGAGGGTGAAGGCATGTACAGAGCATCAGATTGGGGAAGAGCAGTGTGGTTTCAGAAGTGGTAGAGGATGTGTGGATCAGGTGTTTGCTTTGAAGAATGTATGTGAGAAATACTTAGAAAAGCAAATGGATTTGTATGTAGCATTTATGGATCTGGAGAAGGCATATGATAGAGTTGATAGAGATGCTCTGTGGAAGGTATTAAGAATATATGGTGTGGGTGGAAAGTTGTTAGAAGCAGTGAAAAGTTTTTATCGAGGATGTAAGGCATGTGTACGTGTAGGAAGAGAGAAAAGTGATTGGTTCTCAGTGAATGTAGGTTGGCGGCAGGGGTGTGTGATGTCTCCATGGTTGAGGGTCAAGTCAATTGGGAGGTGAGTTTGAATGGAGAAAAACTGGAGGAAGTGAAGTGTTTTAGATATCTGGGAGTGGATCTGGCAGCGGATGGAACCATGGAAGCGGAAGTGGATCATAGGGTGGGGGAGGGGGCGAAAATTCTGGGGGCCTTGAAGAATGTGTGGAAGTCGAGAACATTATCTCGGAAAGCAAAAATGGGTATGTTTGAAGGAATAGTGGTTCCAACAATGTTGTATGGTTGCGAGGCGTGGGCTATGGATAGAGTTGTGCGCAGGAGGATGGATGTGCTGGAAATGAGATGTTTGAGGACAATGTGTGGTGTGAGGTGGTTTGATCGAGTGTGTAACGTAAGGGTAAGAGAGATGTGTGGAAATAAAAAGAGCGTGGTTGAGAGAGCAGAAGAGGGTGTTTTGAAGTGGTTTGGGCACATGGAGAGGATGAGTGAGGAAAGATTGACCAAGAGGATATATGTGTCGGAGGTGGAGGGAACAAGGAGAAGAGGGAGACCAAATTGGAGGTGGAAAGATGGAGTGAAAAAGATTTTGTGTGATCGGGGCCTGAACATGCAGGAGGGTGAAAGGAGGGCAAGGAATAGAGTGAATTGGAGCGATGTGGTATACCTGGGTTGACGTGCTGTCAGTGGATTGAATCAAGGCATGTGAAGCGTCTGGGGTAAGCCATGGAAAGCTGTGTAGGTATGTATATTTGCGTGTGTGGTCGTATGTATATACATGTGTATGGGGGGGTTGGGCCATTTCTTTCGTCTGTTTCCTTGCGCTACCTCGCAAACGCGGGAGACAGCGACAAAGTATAAAAAAAAAAAAAAGATATATATATATATATATATATATATATATATGTCTGTGTGTGTATATATATATATATGTATACGTTGAGATGTATAGGTATGTATATTTGCGTGTGTGGACGTGTATGTATATACATGTGTATGTGGGTGGGTTGGGCCATTCTTTTGTCTGTTTCCTTGCGCTTCCTCGCTAACGCGGGAGACAGCGACAAAGCAAAATAAATAAATAAATAAATAAATAAAAAACAAGTGATGAAAGAAACAGAATTGGTAATGAAAAAAAAGGGATCTTGAAGTTTTTAAAAGTAATTCTTTTCCACATGAAAAGAGACCGGGTTATAGTGATGGGTGATTTGAATGCAAAGATGAGTAATGTGGCAGTTGAGGGAATAATTGGTATACATGGGGTGTTCAGTGTTGTAAATGGAAATGGTGAATAGCTTTTAGATTTATGTGCTGGAAAAAGGACTGGTGATTTGGAATACCTGGTTTAGAAAGAGAGATATACATAAGTATACGTATGTAAGTAGGAGAGATGGCCAGAGAGCGTTATTGGATTACGTGTTAATTGACAGGCGCGCGAAAGAGAGACTTTTGGATGTTAATGTGCTGAGAGGTGCAACTGGAGGGATGTCTGATCATTATCTTGTGGAGACTAAGGTGAAGATTTGTATGGGTTTTCAGAAAAGAAGAGTGAATGTTGGGGTGAAGAGGGTAGTGAGAGTAAGTGAGCTTGGGAAGGAGACTTGTGTGAGGAAGTACCAGGAGAGACTGAGTACAGAATGGAAAAAGGTGAGAACAATGGAAGTAAGGGGAGTGGGGGAGAAATGGGATGTATTTAGGGAATCAGTGATGGATTGCACAAAAGATGCTTGTGGCACGAGAAGAGTGGGAGGTGGGTTGATTAGAAAGGGTCGTGAGTGGTGGGATGAAGAAGTAAGATTATTAGTGAAAGAGAAGAGAGAGGCATTTTGACGATTTTTGCAGGGAAAAAATGCAATTGAGTGGGAGATGTATAAAAGAAAGAGACAGGAGGTTAGGAGAAAGGTGCAAGAGGTGAAAAAGAGGGCAAATGAGAGTTGGGGTGAGAGAGTATCATAAATTTTAGGGAAAATAAAAAGATGATCTGGAAGGAGGTAAATAAAGTGCGTAAGACAAGGGAGCAAATGGGTACTTCAGTGAAGGGCAGAAATGGGGAGGTGATAACAAGTAGTGGTGATGTGAGAAAGAGATGGAGTGAGTATTTTGAAGGTTTGTTGAATGTGTTTGATGATAGAGTGGCAGATATAGGGTGTTTTGGTCGAGGTGGTGTGCAAAGTGAGAGGGTTAGGGAAAATGATTTGGTAAACAGAGAAGAGGTAGTAAAAGCTTTGCGGAAGATGAAAGCCGGCAAGGCAGCAGGTTTGGATGGTATTGCAGTGGAATTTATTAAAAAAGGGGGGTGACTGTATTATTGACTGGTTGGTAAGGTTATTTAATGTATGTATGACTCAAGTATGAAGTCTGTTGGGGATGAGAGAGCTTGGGAAGTGAGTCAGTTGTTGTTCGCGGATGATACAGCGCTGGTGGCTGATTCATGTGAGAAACTGCAGAAGCTGGTGACTGAGTTTGGTAAAGTGTGTGAAAGAAGAAAGCTGAGAGTAAATGTGAATAAGATCAAGGTTATTAGGTACAGTAGGGTTGAGAGTCAAGTCAATTGGGAGGTGAGTTTGAATGGAGAAAAACTGGAGGAAGTGAAGTGTTTTAGATATCTGGGAGTGGATCTGGCAGCGGATGGAACCATGGAAGCGGAAGTGGATCATAGGGTGGGGGAGGGGGCGAAAATTCTGGGAGCCTTGAAGAATGTGTGGAAGTCGAGAACATTATCTCGGAAAGCAAAAATGGGTATGTTTGAAGGAATAGTGGTTCCAACAATGTTGTATGGTTGCGAGGCGTGGGCTATGGATAGAGTTGTGCGCAGGAGGATGGATGTGCTGGAAATGAGATGTTTGAGGACAATGTGTGGTGTGAGGTGGTTTGATCGAGTAAGTAACGTAAGGGTAAGAGAGATGTGTGGAAATAAAAAGAGCGTGGTTGAGAGAGCAGAAGAGGGTGTTTTGAAATGGTTTGGGCACATGGAGAGAATGAGTGAGGAAAGATTGACCAAGAGGATATATGTGTCGGAGGTGGAGGGAACGAGGAGAAGAGGGAGACCAAATTGGAGGTGGAAAGATGGAGTGAAAAAGATTTTGTGTGATCGGGGCCTGAACATGCAGGAGGGTGAAAGGAGGGCAAGGAATAGAGTGAATTGGAGCGATGTGGTATACAGGGGTTGACGTGCTGTCAGTGGATTGAATCAGGGCATGTGAAGCGTCTGGGGTAAACCATGGAAAGCTTTGTAGGTATGTATATTTTGCGTGTGTGGTCGTATGTATATACATGTGTATGTATATACATGTGTATACATGTGTAGGGGGTGACTGTATTGTTGACTGGTTGGTAAGGTTATTTAATGTATGTATGACTCATGGTGAGGTGCCTGAGGATTGGCGGAATGCGTGCATAGTGCCATTGTACAAAGGCAGAGGGGATAAGAGTGAGTGCTCAAATTTCAGAGGTATAAGTTTGTTGAGGTAAGGTAAGTTTGAATGGAGAAAAACTGGAGGAAGTAAAGTGTTTTAGATATCTGGGAGTGGATCTGGCAGCGGATGGAACCACGGAAGCGGAAGTGGGTCATAGGGTGGGGGAGGGGGCGAAAATTCTGGGAGCTTTGAAGAATGTGTGGAAGTCGAGAACATTATCTCGGAAAGCAAAAATGGGTATGTTTGAAGGAATAGTGGTTCCAACAATGTTGTATGGTTGCGAGGCATGGGCTATGGATAGAGTTGTGCGCAGGAGGGTGGATGTGCTGGAAATGAGATGTTTGAGGACAATGTGTGGTGTGAGGTGGTTTGATTGAGTAAGTAACGTAAGGGTAAGAGAGATGTGTGGAAATAAAAAGAGTGTGGTTGAGAGAGCAGAAGAGTGTGGTTGAGAGAGCAGAAGAGGGTGTTTTGAAATGGTTTGGGCAGATGGAGAGAATGAGTGAGGCAAGATTGACCAAGAGGATATATGTGTTGGAGGTGGAGGGAACGAGGAGAAGTGGGAGACCAAATTGGAGGTGGAAAGATGGAGTGAAAAAGATTTTGTGTGATCGGGGCCTGAACATGCAGGAGGGTGAAAGGAGGGCAAGGAATAGAGTGAATTGGATCGATATGGTATACCGGGGTTGACATGCTGTCAGTGGATTGAATCAGGGCATGTGAAGCATCTGGGGTAAACCATGGAAAGCTGTGTAGGTATGTATATTTGCGTGTGTGAACGTGTATGTATATACATGTGTATGGGGTTGGGTTGGGCCATTTCTTTCGTCTGTTTCCTTGCGTTACCTCGCAAACGCGGGAGACAGCGACAAAGCAAAAAAAAAAAAAATGAAAAGAGGGATGTAATTATGAGAGTTGAGATCTTGAAGTGAAAACACCCTAGAGGAATGTGTGTGGAAGAGAAGAATGAGCTTTGGGTTGTATGATTTGCTGTTTTCTAATTACTGAATTTAGCCTTTACTGTCCTTGATTCACTATACTCTATATAGGAAACTTGGGTTTTCATTAGTACATTGTAGTTTTACATAAAGCAGTGTCTCAGGGTCAAAAGAAGAAGGGAATTAGAAAATTTGAATATTCTTACTAAGAGAGCGTTTGGTGGAAATATTTGACAGTAAGAAAATGGAGAAAGATATTTGGATGTTCAGAGGTGCACAGGAGAAAAAGTTAACGTATTCACATGTGGACAAGCTAAGCCATGGATATAACAAAATTGAGTTTGGAATAATGGGTCACAATTGATATATGTGGATATTTTGGATAGGCATGAACATAGTAAACAGCAAAATGGATTTAAAAATGGAGTGATAAAGGAGAGGTAAAGTGGTTAGTGATGAAATCATTTTATCGTGAGATCTATGATCAACTTAAATTGAAACCCCTGGTTATATCCATTTCACTACATTTTTATTATTTCAAAATGCCTATTAGGAAGTCATATTAGATAATAAGCTTTGATTTTCAATGTGACATTGTTTACAGACCTCAACAATATTAGTCTTATTTTGGTTATCTAAAGACTAGAATGTTATGCATCTATATTTTCACAGTCCCTTTGAAACGATTGTAATAACCATGGTAATGCCTGATTAATAAACTTGATTTTGATTTATACACATATATCTTCCTACTAATCTACTTGGATTGATCATTTTTATGTAAGAATGATTCATTACTTTCTTATGGTAGAAATTGCCCTCTTTTGTGATTGTGCATTTTCACATAAATTCTCTTTTGATGAACAATGCAGACTTCATCCTACTTCTGATAAAAGTCAGATTTTAGCTTCCACTTATGGTAATGTGAACTGATAGTAATGTTCTTTTGCCTTTCATAAGTGATAGACTAATACCAAGACTAATACCACCCTGCACATATCAAAAGCAAACTGCTACACAAGGAAGCCCACTGATTTGCTGTCATGGATTGAGCACAGTGGTATTGAGTATTCTTTTAATTGATTTGGCCAGTGATGGTTAATATGATCATGACCCAGCATTTGAGTCATACAGATCTGTAACCCTCTGGAAATGAAAATTTATCTGAATATATGGATGAATGCCATGATTAAAGATTTAATGCATTTGTGAATTTACAGTTTGGTTGATACCTATGTGAAAGGCCTTGAAATTGAGGAACATAAAAAGAAAATGAGTAAGGATTGCTCTGGAGGCACCAAACGCAAATTGAGCTACATAATTAGTATGATAGGTAAGCACCATGTACTTCAGATTGTACAGGAAAGGACTCCACATAAAGATATTTTGAAAGATGTGTGGTTTACTCTTTCAAGGGTAAAATTTTTTGCTAATCATCTCATTTCCTCAAAGCTAAGGGAACTCTTTTATATTGATACTGCTAAAGGGTTTGCATGCAGGTAAGGTCATCAAAACACCACTTGAAAACACAAAGCATTGTGGATACAGGCATACTGTAGCCTGGTCCTTTGGGACAATTGACTCTAATGAGGACTTATTGATTTTCATAATTTTTTGTTATTGAAATTTATTCATGAAGATATGCAGTTGTACCTAGATGCTCTTGTGAAAGGATGGAGTGAAAAAGATTTAAACAATCAAGGCTTGAACATACAGGAGGGTGAAAGGCATGCAAGGAATAGAGTGGATTGGAGGGATGTGGTATACCAGGGTTGACATGCTGTCAATGGACAACCTAGGCATGTGCAGTGTGTGGGGTAAACCATGGAAAGGTCTGTGGGGCCTAGGTGTGGAAAAGGAGCTATGGTTTCAGTGCATTACACATTGAGTGTGAGAAAATGTGGCCTTTTTTCTTTTCCTTGTGCTACCTGTCTGTGTGTGTTTGGATGGATGGGTGGGTGGGGGCTATTTTCTGTGTGGTGGGGTAGCAACGGGAATGGATGAAGGCTGCAAGTATGAATATATACATGTGTATATATGTGTGTGTCTGTGTATGTTGATAAGTATATGTGCATGTATAGGCATTTATGTATGTGTATATGAGAAGAAAGGTGGGAGTAAATGTTAATAAGAGCAAGGTTATTAGGTTCAGTAGGGTTGAGGGACAAGTTAATTGGGAGTTAAGTTTGAATGGAGAAAAACTGGAAGTGAAGTGTTTTTGATATCTGGGAGTGGATCTAGCAGCAGATGGAACCATGGAAGCAGAAGGGAGTCATAGGTTAGGGAGGGGGCAAAGGTTCTGGGAGCACTGAAGAATGTGTGGAAGGCAAGAACGTTATCTCGTAGAGCAGAAATGAGTATGTTTGAAGGAATAGTGGTTCCAACAATGCTATATGGTTGTGAGGCATGGGCGATAGATAGGGTAGCGCAGGGGAGGGTGGATGTGTTGGAAATGAAATGTTTGAGGACAATATGTGGTGGTAGATGGCGGATGCAACCATGGAAGCGGAAGTGGATCATAGGGTGGGGAAGGGGGCAAAAATCCTGGGAGCCTTGAAGAATGTGTGGAAGTCGAGAACATTATCTCGGAAAGCAAAAATGGGTATGTTTGAAGGAATAGTGGTTCCAACAATGTTGTATGGTTGCGAGGCATGGGCTATGGATAGAGTTGTGTGCAGGAGGGTGGATGTGCTGGAAATGAGATGTTTGAGGACAATGTGTGGTGTGAGGTGGTTTGATCGAGTAAGTAACGTAAAGGTAAGAGAGATGTGTGGAAATAAAAAGAGCGTGGTTGAGAGAGCAGAAGAGGGTGTTTTGAAATGGTTTGGGCACATGGAGAGAATGAGTGAGGAAAGATTGACCAAGAGGATATATGTGTCGGAGGTGGAGGGAACGAGGAGAAGTGGGAGACCAAATTGGAGGTGGAAAGATGGAGTGAAAAAGATTTTGTGTGATTGGGGCCTGAACATGCAGGAGGGTGAAAGGAGGGCAAGGAATAGAGTGAATTGGATCGATGTGGTATACCGGGGTTGACGTGCTGTCAGTGGATTGAATCAGGGCATGTGAAGTGTCTGGGGTAAACCATGGAAAGCTGTGTAGGTATGTATATTTGCGTGTGTGGACGTGTATGTATATACATGTGTATGGGGGTGGGTTGGGCCATTTCTTTTGTCTGTTTCCTTGCGCTACCTCGCAAACGCGGGAGACAGCAGAAAAAAAAAAAAGATGGTTTGATCGAGTAAGTAATGAAAGGGTAAGAGAGATGTGTAGTAATAAAAAGAGTGTGGTTGAGAGAGCAGAAGAGGGTGTATTGAAATGGTTTGGTCACATGGAGAGAATGAGTGTGGAAAGATTGACAGAGGATATATGTGTCAGGTGGAGGGAATGAGGAGAAGTGGGAGACCAAATTGGAGGTAGAAGGATGGAGTGAAAAAGATTTTGAGCGATCGGGGCTTGAACATATAGGAGTATACATATATATACACACACAGACATATACATATATACACATGTACATAATTCATACTGTCTGCTCTTATTCATTCCTGTCGCCACCCCGCCACACATGAAATGGCATGGCAGCCCCCTCCCCCCCACATGTGCGCGAGGTAGCGCTAGGAGAAGACAACAAAGGCCACATTCGTTCACACTCAGTCTCTAGCTGTCATGTATCATGCACCGAAACCACAGCTCCCTTTCCACATCCAGGCCCCACAAAACTTTCCATGGTTTACCCCAGACGTTTCACATGCCCTGGTTCAGTCCATTGACAGCACGTCAACCCTGGTAAACCACATCATTCCAATTCACTCTATTCCTTGCACACCTCTCACCCTTCTGTATGTTCAGACCCCGATTGCTCAAAATCTTTTTAACTCCATCCTTCCATCTCCAGTTTGGTCTCCCGCTTCTTCTTCCCTCCACCTTTGACACATATATTCTCTTTGTCAATCTGTCCTCACATATTCTCTCCATATGTCCAAACCTTTTCAGTACACCATCTTCTGCTCTCTCAATCACACTCTTTTTATTTCCACATGTCTCACTTACCCTTTCATTACTTACTCGGTCAAACCACCTCACATCACATATTGTCCTCATACATTTCATTTCCAACACATCCACCCTTCTCCATACAACCCTGTCTATAGCTCCTGCCTCACAACCATATAAAATTGTTGGAACTACTATTCCTTGAGACACTCATTTTTGCTCTCCCAGACAGCATTCTCTCCTTCCACACATTCTTCATTGCTCCCAGAACCTTCACTCCCTCCCCCACCTTATGACTCACTTCCGCTTCCATGGTTCCATCTGCTGCTAAGCTCACTCCCAGATATCTGAAACACTTCACTTCCTCCAATTTTTCTCCATTCAAACTTACATCCCAGTAACTTGTCCCTCAACCCCACTTCCTCCAATTTTTCTCCATTCAAACTTACATCCCAGTAACTTGTCCCTCAACCCCACTGAACCCAATAATCTTGCTCCTATTCACATTTATTTTCAACTTTCTCCTTTCACACACTTTTCCAAACTCAGTCACCAACTTCTGTAGTTTCTCTCATGAATCAGCCACTGAAGCTTTATCATCAGCGAACAAAAACTGACTCGCTTCCTAGGCCCCATCATCCCCAGCAGACTGCATACTTGCCCCTCTCCAAAACTCTTGCATTTACCTCCCTAACCAACCCATCCATATACAAATTAAACAACCATGTGGACATCACACACCCCTGCCACAGACCAACCTTCACTGGGAACCAATCACTCTCCTCTTTTCCTACTCGTGCGCATGCCTTGCATCCTTGGTAAAAACTTTTCACTTACCTCCCACACCATATACTCTTAAAATCTTCCACAAATCATCTCTATCTACCCAGATCCATAAATACTACATACAAATCCATCTGCTTTTCTAAGTATTTCGCACATACATTTTTCAAAGCAAAGACCTGATCCACACATCCTCTGCCACTTCTGAAACTACACTACTCTTCCCCAATCTGATGCTCTGTACATGCCTTCACCCTCTTAATCATTACCCTCCCATATAATTTCCCAGGATTACTCTTGTAACAAACTTATGCCTCTGTAGTTTGAACACTCACCTATTTTATTTTATTCACATTTTATCATACATAATTGCAGTTTCCCGCATCAGCGAGGTAACGCCAGGAAACAGATGAAGAATGGCCCATCATCTCATATACACATATATGTACATTAATGCCCACATACACAGACATTACACACATGCACATGTACATACATATTCATACTTGCTTGCCTTCATCCATTCCTGTTGCTACCCCGCCCCACAAGCAAAACAGCATTGCTGTCCCCTGCTTCAGCGAGGTAGCGCCAGGAAACAGACGAAGAATGGCCCATCCACTCATATACACACATATATATATAAATGCCCATATATGCACATATACATACATATACATACACACACACACGTATATATGCATGTACATATTCATACGTGCCTTCATCCATTCCTTGCGCTACCCCACCCCACAGGAAACAGCATCGCAACCCCCACTTCAGTGAGGTAGCACCAGGAAAACAGACAAAAATGGCCACATTTATTAACACTCAGTGTCTAGCTGTCATGTGTGATGTATGTCACCAGTGCAGCATCATTAGCAAACAGTAAGTAACTCTCCTTCCAGGCCCCCTACCCTTTGCAGCTTATGGATTTGCGTTCCACCCCAAAAACCTCATCCTAAAAAAAAAAAAAATCCAGCATCACACACCCTTGCTGCAGACCCATCTTTACCCAGAACAACTTGCCCCCTTTTCTGCCTACTGTAAACATGCCTTTCTGAGAGATTATAAAGATAAGGCTTTAAAACTCCTTTTAACACATTCTTTAAATGATACCGTATGTTCATTGCTAAGGAGCAACCTTTTGCATTATTGGAGTTGCCACTTTTTAAGCAAATGGCAACCATTGTGCCACAGGATAATTCTTGAGGTAACTGTTTTTGTTTTTATGTATGCCTTATCCTCTTTAATGAGGAAGTTTTCAAATCTTTTTCCTCCATATTGATATGCTGTCAAAGCTCATGGGACATGCCAACCTGAGAGAGAAATGTAAATTTTGAAGGCTAAAAGAATTGTTTTTCTCTGGGCATTGTTCTATGAGCAAGTTTTCATCTTTGCTGTTTTCTGCCCTGCATTCCCCTCTCTTAAGAAAAGCTTTTCTCTGCAATGACAGTAACCAATACTGGGATGAATTCCATGTTCCAAGAACTGTGAGTTTACTAGCATAATAGCTAGTGGGAAAATGACTTCACTGCTAAGAGTGTGTTGCTGGTTGGCAAAATGGTAGACCTGGACCAAGCAGTGTACTGCAGCTTACAAATATCTGGTTAGCAAATGGTGAGAGGCAGGACGTTAGAGGTTTCTAACCCTAGGGATCCAAGATATTTTCTTGATGGTAGCATGACACTGCCCCATGGAGAAACAGTTTATCAAACTTCAGAACTAACAAATTTTTTCACTGTAGAAAGTGTTGAGGATTAGGTTAATGGTTATGGTAGTGTGCTTTGCATAGCATCATTGTGAGGCTTATTGCACAACAGTTGCCTTGAAGTATTGCACAAGGTGAAAGATTTGATAGTCATATTCAAGGATAGATTTGACACATTGTATACATGAGCATTGTTGTATGTATTGTCAGTTGTGGTTAGTGTCACTTGGATGCTTTGATTAAAATTAACCTCTATTGTTTTATTGAATGTTATCATAATTGTCACTTGGTGCAGACTTTCAGAAGAGTAGTTCTGACAGGTTTGATAACAAAAAACTTAGAAAGGAGAGGGAAAGTTTTAAACTGTTGACTCCAACTCAGGTAGTTAACCCCAGTTGGTAACTGAATAGTTATCTTTTGTATTCAAACTTGAAAGGGCATATTTGTTTAATAGGTCATTAGGAAAACATCAGTTAAAGAGAAAAGGAGGTACTTATGCAAAGAAAAACATAAATTAAACAATTATTATTGAATAGGACAAATTTCTAAGGAGATATTAGTAAGGTGGAATTATCCCAGTGTAAATATTAGATGTTATAGCGACCAATCCTGAGTCATTCATTTATAATTAGGCCAAGCATTAAAAATGAACCTTGCACCTTGAGTTGGGCAATGACCTTATGATATTGCTATTATGAACACCAGTATTATGAACTGTTTTCCAAACAGAATTAATAAGCTCTTTTCTCATGCCTTCTATCTCTTAATTTCTAGGTAGTCCACAGGTAGTGCTCTTGGATGAGCCATCAACTGGAATGGACCCCAAATCCAAACGCTTTTTGTGGAACTCAATTCTTGCATCATTTAAGGTAAGTTTTTGTTTCACTTTGTAATCAGTATCTTTTGGAGGATGGATAGTTGTGGTTTTAAGATAATTAGTTAAAGGTTTGATGGTGAAGAGAAGAGGCAGCCATGGACAGTTAGATTACAGAGATGAGGTGAGGGAGTAGTTTGTGCATAACAGAGTCAATATTAGAGCTGAGATCATAAAGATCGCAGGAATGGATAGAGAAGGAGGTAGGTCCACGAGCAGTGATGTTAAGAGATGAGGCATGTACCACTAAAAATAAAGGAAAATAATAGTTGATGATAATCAAGCAAGTTCCGAGAACTGTTCAGCCATCTTTAACCATCAGTGTAGTTCTGATTCACTTTAGGGGAGACATTGCTTGGATGTACTTCTATGTATTTTGTATGCATTATATTAGAAAAGTGTGGTTTAGAGTGAAGAGTTGTGTGAGTTATGTAATCTCAAGAGTTGTATGTGATATTGGGAAAGAGCATGTGTTTTAGGATTGAGTTCCTGCAACCCACATATTCATGTGGCAGAAAATGCCATATGTTTTTTCAATGATATAGCTTTCACAACTCAAACTTCCCCTGTCATCTGACATGATCATTGTATAGGTAGCTTTCCAGCTAATTAAGCCACTTAGTTTCCTCTAGTTCAGCTGTAGATGATTCTGTATTTATTTGTGTTTATGGGTGGATGGGCCATTCTTCGTCTGTTTCCTGGCGCTACCTTACTGACACAGGACACAGCAATTAAGCATAATGATAGCAATAATAGTGATAATCCCTGGGGATAGGGGAGAAAGAATGCTTCCCACGCATCCCTCACGTGTCGTAGAAGGCGACTAAAGGGGACGGGAGCGGGGGGCTAGAAACCCTCCCCTCCTTGTATTTTAACTTTCTAAAAGGGGAAACAGAAGAAGGAGTCACGCAGGGAGTGCTCATCCTCCTCGAAGGCTCAGATTGTGTAGTCTAAATGTGTGTGGATGTAACCAAGATGAGAAAAAAGGAGAGATAGGTAGTATGTTTGAAGAAAGGAACCTGGATGTTTTGGCTCTGAATGAAACGAAGCTCAAGGGTAAAGGGGAAGAGTGGTTTGGGAATGTCTGGGGAGTAAAGTCAGGGGTTAGTGAGAGGACAAGAGCAAGGGAAGGAGTAGCACTACTCCTGAAACAAGAGTGGTGGGAGTATGTGATAGAGGGTAAGAAAGTAACTCTAGATTGGTATGGGTTAAACTGAAAGTGGATGGAGAGAGATGGGTGATTATTGGTGCTTATGCACCTGGGCATGAGAAGAAAGATCATGAGAGGCAAGTGTTTTGGGAGCAGCTGAATGAGTGTGTTAGTAGTTTTGATGCACAAGACCAGGTTATAGTGGTGGGTGATTTGAATGCAAAAGTGAGTAATGTGGCAGTTGAGGGAATAATTAGTATACATGGGGTGTTCAGTGTTGCAAATGGAAATGGTGAAGAGCTTGAAGATTTATGTGCTGAAAAAGGACTGGTGATTAGGAATACCTGGTTTAAAAAGAAGAGATATACATAAAGATACGTATGTAAGTAGGAGAGATGGCCAGAGAGCGTTATTGGATTACGTGTTAATTGATAGGTGTGCAAAAGAGAGACTTTTGGATGTTAATGTGCTGAGAGGTGCAAGTGGAGGGATGTCTGATCATTAACTTGTGGAGGCGAAGGTGAAGATTTGTAGAGGTTTTCAGAAAAGAAGGGAGAATGTTGGGGTGAAGAGAGTGGGGAGAGTAAGTGAGCTTGGGAAGGAGACTTGTGTGAGGAAGTACCAGGAGAGACTGAGTACAGAATGGAAAAAGGTGAGAACAAAGGAGGGAGGAATGGGATGTATTTAGGGAAGCAGTGATAGCTTGCGCAAAAGATTCTTGTGGCATGAGAAGTGTGGGAGGTGGGCAGATTAGAAAGGGTAGTGAATGGTGGGATGAAGAAGTAAGATTATTAGTGAAAGAGAAGAGAGAGACATTTGGACGATTTTTGCAGGGAAATAATGCAAATAAGTGGGAGATGTATAAAAGAAAGAGGCAGGAGGTCAAGAGAAAGGTGCAAGAGGTGAAAAAGAAGTCAAATGAGAGTTGGGGTGAGAGAGTATCATTAAATTTTAGGGAGAATAAAAAGACGTTTTGGAAGGAGGTAAATAAAGTGTGTAAGACAAGGGAACAAATGGGAACCTCAGTGAAGGGGGCTAATGTGGAGGTGATAACAAGTAGTGGTGATGTGAGAAGGAGATGGAGTGAGTATTTTGAAGGTTTGTTGAATGTGTTTGATGATAGAGTGGCAGATATAGGGTGTTTTGGCCGAGGTGGTGTGCAAAGTGAGAGGGTTAGGGAAAATTATTTGGTAAACAGAGAAGAGGTAGTAAAAGCTTTGTGGAAGATGTAAACTTGCAAGGTAGCAGGGTTGGATGGTATTGCTGTGGAATTTATTAAAAAAGGGGGGTGACTGTATTGTTGACTGGTTGGTAAGGTTATTTAATGTATGTATGATTCATGGTGAGGTGCCTGAGGATTGGCGGAATGCCTGCATCGTGCCATTATATAAAGGCAAAGGGGATAAGAGTGAGTGCTCAAATTCACCTCCCTAACCACCCCATCCATAAACAAATTAAACAACCATGGAGACATCACACACCCCTGCCGCAAACCTACATTCACTGAGAACCAATCACTTTCCTCTCTTCCTACACATACACATGCCTTACATCCTCAATAAAAACTTTTCACTGCTTCTAACAACTTGCCTCCCACACCATGTATTCTTAATACCTTCCACAGAACATCTCTATCAACTCTATCATATGCCTTCTCCAGATCCATAAATGCTACATACAAATCCATTTGCTTTTCTAAGTATTTCTCACATACATTCTTCAAAGCAAACATCTGATCCATACATCCTCTACCACTTCTGAAACCACACTGCTCTTCCCCAGTCTGATGCTCTGTACATGCCTTCACCCTCTCAGTCAATACCCTCCCATATAATTTCCCAGGAATACTCAACAAACTTATACCTCTATAATTTGAACACTCACTCTTATCCCCCTTGCCTTTGTACAATGGCACTATGCAAGCATTCCGCCAATCCTCAAGCACCTCACCATGAATCATACAAACATTAAATAACCTTACCAACCAGTCAACAATACAGTCACCCCCTTTTATGATAAATTCCACTGCAATGCCATCCAAACCTGCTGCCTTGCCGGCTTTCATCTTCCGCAAAGCTTTTACTACCTCTTCTCTGTTTACCAAATTATTTTCCCTAACCCTCTCACTTTGCACACCATCTCGACCAAAACACCCTACATCTGCCACTCTATCATCAAACACATTCAACAAACCTTCAAAATACTCACTCCATCTCCTTCTCACATCACCACTACTTGTTATCACCTCCCCATTAGCCCCCTTCACTGAAGTTCCCATTTGTTCCCTTATCTTATGCACTCCTTCCAAAACATCTTTTTATTCTCCCTAAAATTTAATGATACTCTCTCACCCCAACTCTCATTTGCCCTCTTTTTCACCTCTTGCACCTTTCTCTTGACCTCCTGTCTCTTTCTTTTATACATCTCCCACTCATTTGCATTATTTCCCTGCAAAAATCATCCAAATGGCTCTCTCTTCTCTTTCACTAATAATCTTACTTCTTCATCCCACCACTCGCTACCCTTTCTAATCTGCCCACCTCCCACGCTTCTCATGCCACAAGCATCTTTTGCACAAGCCATCACTGCTTCCCTAAATACATCCCATTCCTCCCCCACTCCCCTTACGTCATTTGTTCTCACCTTTTTCCATTCTGTACTCAGTCTCTCCTGGTACTTCCTCACACAAGTCTCCTTCCCAAGCTCACTTACTCTCCCCACTCTCTTCACCCCAACATTCTCTCTTCTTTTCTGAAAACCTCTACAAATCTTTACCTTCGCCTCCACAAGATAATGATCAGACATCCCTCCACTTGCACCTCTCAGCACATTAACATCCAAAAGTCTCTCTTTCGCGCGCCTATCAATTAACACATAATCCAATAACGTTCTCTGGCCATCTCTCCTACTTACAAACGTATACTTATGTATATCTCTCTTTTTAAACCAGGTATTCCCAATCACCAGTCCTTTTTCAGCACATAAATCTACAAGCTCTTCACCATTTCCATTTACAACACTGAACACCCCATGTATACCAATTATTCCCTGGGGATTGGGGAGAAAGAATACTTCCCACGCATGCCTCACGTGTCGTAGAAGGCGACTAAAGGGGACGGGAGCGGGGGGCTAGAAACACTCCCCTCCTTGTATTTTAACTTTCTAAAAGGGGAAACAGAATAAGAAGTCACGCGGGTAGTTTTCATCCTCCTCGAAGGCTCAGATTGGGGTGTCTAAATGTGTTTGGATGTAACCAAGATGAAAAAAAAAGGAGAGATAGGTAGTATGTTTGAGGAAAGGAACCTGGATGTTTTGGCTCTGAGTGAAACGAAGCTCAAGGGTAAAGGGGAAGAGTGGTTTGGGAATGTCTTGGGAGTAAAGTCAGGGGTTAGTGAGAGGACAAGAGCAAGGGAAGGAGTAGCACTACTTCTGAAACAGGAGTGGTGGGAGTATGTGATAGAGTGTAAGAAAGTAAACTCTAAATTGATATTGGTAAAACTGAAAGTTGATGGAGAGAGATGGGTGATTATTGGTGCATATGCACCTGAGCATGAAAAGAAAGATCATGGGAGGCAAGTGTTCTGGGAGCAACTGAATGTGTTAGTGGTTTTGATGCATGAGACCGGGTTATAGTGATGGGTGATTTGAATGCAAAGGTGAGTGAAATAAATAAATAATAATAAATCATTTTTTTCATACTTTTCCCCATTTCCCACATTAATGAGGTAGCGTTAAGAACAGAGGACTGAGCCTTTGAGGGAATATCCTCACTTGGACCCCTCTGTTCCTTCTTTTGGAAAAATGAAAAATGAGAGGGGAGGATTTCCAGCCCCCTGCTCCCTTCATTTTTAGCCGCCTTCTACAACACGCAGGGAATGCATGGGAATTATTCTTTCTCCCCTACTCCAGGGATGAATATTATTAATGATAATGAAAATCCTGGGAGCCTTGAAGAATGTGTGGAAGTCGAGAATATTATCTCCGAAAGCAAAAATGGCTATGTTTGAAGGAATAGTGGTTCCAACAATTTTGTATGGTTGCGAGGCGTGGGCTATGGATAGAGTTGTGTGCAGGAGGGTGGATGTGCTGGAAATGAGATGTTTGAGGACAATATGTGGTGTGAGGTGGTTTGATCGAGTAAGTAATGTAAGGGTAAGAGAGATGTGTGGAAATAAGAAGAGCGTGGTTGAGAGAGCAGAAGAGGGTGTTTTGAAATGGTTTGGTCACATGGAGAGAATGAGTGAGGCAAGATTGACCAAGAGGATATATGTGTCGGAGGTGGAGGGAACGAGGAGAAGTGGGAGACCAAATTGGAGGTGGAAAGATGGAGTGAAAAAGATTATGAGTGATCAGGGCCTGAACATGCAGGAGGGTGAAAGGCGGGCAAGGAATAGAGTGAATTGGATCGATGTGGTATACCGGGGTAGACGTGCTGTCAATGGATTGAATCAGGGCATGTGAAGCGTCTGGGGTAAACCATGGAAAGTTCTGTGGGGCCTGGATGTGGAAAGGGAGCTGTGGTTTTGGGCATTATTACATGACAGCTAGAGACTGAGTGTGAACGAATGGGGCCTTTGTTGTCTTTTCCTAGCGCTACCTCGCACACATGAGGGGGGAGGGGGATTTTATTCCATGTGTGGCGAGGTGGCGAAGGGAATGAATAAAGGCAGACAGTGTGAATTGTGTGCATGTGTATACATGTATGTTTCTGTGTGTGTATATATATGTGTACATTGAGATGTATAGGTATGTATATTTGCGTGCGTGGACGTGTATGTATATACATGTGTATGGGGGTGGGTTGGGCCATTTCTTTCGTCTGTTTCCTTGCACTACCTCGCAAACGCGGGAGACAGCGACAAAGCAAATTAAAAATATAAATAAATAATAATAATGATGATAATAAGGGTAAGAGAGATGTGTGGTATTAAAAAAAATTGTGGTTGAGAGTGTAGAAGAGGGTGTATTGAAAAGGTTTGTTGACGTGGAAAGAATGAGTGAGGAAAGATTGACAAAGAGGATATATGTGTCAGAGGTGGAGAGGAAAGATTGTGACAATGAAGATATGTGTGTCAGAGGTTGAGAGAACGAGAAGTGGGAGACCAAATTGGAGGTAGAAGGATGGAGGGAAAGATTTTGAGTGATTGGAGCCTGAACATACAGGAGGGTGAAAGGCGTGCAAGGAATAGAGTGAATTAGAACAGTGTGGTATACCGGGGTGGACATGCTGTCAATGGATTGAACCAGGGCATGTGAAGCATCTAGGGTAAACATGGAAAGTTTTGTGGGGCCTGGATGTGGAAAGGGAGCTGTGGTTTCGGTGTATTACACGTGACATCTAGAGGCTGAGTGTGAACGAATATGGCCTTTGTTGTCTTTTCCTAGTACTACCTCGCCCATGCGTGGGGGAGGGGGGGGTGCCATTTCGTATGTGGCGGGGTGGCGACCGGAATTGATGAAGGCAGCAAGTATGAATATGTACATGTGTATATATGTATATGTCTGTGTATGTATATTTATTTATACGAAGTGTATAGGTATGTATATGTGCGTGTGTGGGGGTTTATGTATATACATGTGTGTATGGGTGGGTTGGGCCATTCTTTCATCTGTTTCCTTGCGCTACTTTGCTAACACGGAAGACAGCAACTAAATGTAATTATAGTAATAAAAATAATAATTCATACATTCGCCATTTCCCGCATTAGTGAGGTAGTGTTAAGAACAGAAGACTGAGCCTTAGAGGAAATATCCTCACTTGGCCCCTTTCTCTTCCTTCTTTTGGAAAATTAAAAATGGGAGGGGAGGATTTCCAGCCCTCTGCTCCCTCCCCTTTTAGTCATCTTCTACAACATGCAGGGAATATCTGGGAAGTATTCTTTCTCCCCTATCCCCAGGGATAAGTAATAATGATAATGATAATGATAGTGATAATAATCATCTTCTACTAAATCCACTCACTGAACCAGTGGGATCTTATGCAAGACCTTCTGATCTTCTTCCATCTCAGAATTGGACATTGCATATGGCTCAGATGGCACACCTCCTTGAAGCCAAAGTATGAATTTCTCTTCGCTAGATTTGATCCTTGTCAGCATATTTCATCTCTGTCTAAAACCCCTGAACCTCTCCTTCCTCTTGAGTAGTGAGGTTGAGCCCATTGATGTGTGTGTGTGTGTGTGTGTGTGTGTGTGTGTGTGTGTGTGGTGGGGGGGATATGACTTCTTTCCAGCTTGATGATCTTTTAGCAACAGAGACTTAAGAATTTCTCTGCAGGCTGATTAGAGTTTCAGGTGAAATATGGCACCTATACATGCCTATAGTCAGTAAGGGAGCCATGAGATTGGAAAAATAAAAAAAAAAAGACATTGTTTTTAGTTACCTGGGAGTCCTTGCTGAATGAGAGTAACAATCTGATTCTCTTATATGGGTTGTACCTGGAACAGCTTAATTTACCATCATTATACCACCCTCTATCATGATATAAATCGGACTTTGCCTCATCCACTTTTGCCATTTTATTGAGAAAGTATCTAATGATTCCTACTGTATTATGAATTCTAGATGATGAGGGCTAGGGTAGGTGGTGGTTGAGTGGGATAAGAGTGGAGTGAAAGGTTTGTCGAGCATTCCAGAGTAAGTTTATCCATTTTAGTATGTGATAATTGCTGTTGATATATTTTACCATTATAATATATACCTTTAATGCAGCCTCATTTACTTTTGTTTAACGGGCATGAACAATATTTGTTTCACAAATGCCCTGTATATAATAGTCAGATGAGCATCAGGTACATGTAGGTTGGTCAATTAGATTAGCTTCCTCTCCCATTGAAATGATACTTGATAACAATGAAAGGATAAAAAGAACTGGCCAGTCCTCCACATCCTAACTGCAACAAACTTTTCTCAAGGAACAAGGCACTGTATATGATGGAGAGCAGGCCAGGAAGGTGTAGATGTATTGTTGGAATGTAGCAATAGTGATCATCAGAACTGAAAGCTCCGACAAACTTGTGAACATTGATTAGATTTAGCTTGATATTATATTCATATCAAGAAAGTCTTTGTATTATCCATCAAAAACGAAAAAAACATCTGCAGAGCCCTTACAGTTAGTGAAGTAAGCCATCCCATAGCTCTTACTATAGTAAGAAATGACACTGTCAGGAATGTATCTCCATTGGCACCATGCTATAATGGATTTTTTTTTATGAATGTTTCTTAAGATCACATCTCGTACTTTGTAAGAAGTCTCTATGTATTTACTAAAACTTTTTCACCTGGAATGCTTCTCCAGTTGTATAATGAAAATCTTTGTGAAAATAGGTCTTGTTACTCAGAATTTTGCCTAATGACTTTTTTTTTTCGAAAAACATACCAATTTCGCTTAATGTGTGATGTTTATAGTTGCATACACAGTAATGAAATACACCACTTACAACCTTGCCATGGCAAAATTAAACATTCAATATGGACGTGCATCCATATGAGAACTTAAAAGATATTTCAGTGTAGAATTTTTCAGATACTGTGCCTTTATATTTATTTCCTTATTTCTCTTTTATAGGGTCAGAGAAGTGCTATCTTGACAACCCACTCAATGGAGGAAGCTGATGCTCTCTGCTCAAGAATTGGCATCTTGGTACAGGGTGGGTTGAGGTATGTAATGTGTTATGAAATAGTACTGTTTTCATTATTATTATGCATAATCCCAGAACCTTATGGAGCACTTGAAGCTTTGAGGATCCACAACAATCAAAAGCAGCATAATCTTGAACTCCTTTGGAGTGAGAAGTTCCATAAGGAGACTGTACTAGCTTTTGTCTGCTGATACCATCTCACCAAAGGTAACTTCACAAATAGCTCATAATGGAATGTAAATGTATACATTTTATGTTTATTTATAATATATGTGATACCAGTTTCTATGAAAGATCCCTGGTGTTACCCAGGACCTTTCTGAAGGCTATAGCTCAAGGATATACTACTTCCCATAGGAGGGAAATGTAGACCCCTTTGGAGTGAGAAGTTCTTTGATGATACTATATTGCTATTGATACAGCCTTGCCAAGGTAACTTTTCACTTTCAGTGTAACCTCAAGCAAGCAGAGTTGGGTAACACATTCCTGGTGCTACTTTGCTGACTCAGGATGGCAATCAGGTTGGGGAAGAAGAAAAGAATGTATATGTTATCTTTTTTTCTCTTACATGTGTGCCATTTCCTGCAGACACCCACTCCCGCTCCTCTTGGTCGCCTTCTACTACACACAGGGAATATGTGGGCTGTGTTCTTTCTCCTTTATCCCCAGGAATATATATATATTTGTTTATTTATTTATTCATTTATTATTCATTTATTATACTTTGTCGCTGGCTCCCGCATTAGCGAGATAGCGCAAGGAAACAGATGAAAGAATATCCCAACCCACCCACATACATGCCCGTTATGCACATATACATACTTATACATTTCAACATATACATACATGTACATACACAGACCTTTACATATATACACATGCACATATTCATACTTCCGGCCTTCATCCATTCCCATCACCAGCCAACCACACACAAAATGGCACCCCCCTCCCCCCACTCGCATGAGAAGTAGTGCCAGGAAAGGACAACAAAGGCCACATTTGTTCTTACTCAATCTCTAGCTGTCATGTGTAATGCACCAAAACCACAACTCCTTTTCCACATCCAGGCCCCACAAAACTTTCCTTGGTTTACCCCATACACTTCACATGCCCTGGTTCAATTCATTGACAGCACATCGACCCCAGTATACCACATCATTCCAGTTCACTCTATTCCTTGCACACCTTTCACCCTCCTGTATGTTCAGGCCCTGATTGCTCAAAATCTTTTTCACTCCATCCTTCCTCCTCTAATATGGTCTCCCACTTCTCGTTCCCTCCAACTCTGACACATATAGCCTCTTTCTTTCCTCACTCATTCTCTCCATGTGAACAAACCATTTCAATACACCGTCTTCTGCTCTCTCACCCATACTCTTTTTATTACCACACATCTTTCTTACCCTTTCATTACTTACTCAATCAAATCACCTCACACCACATATTGTCCTCAAACCGCTATTCCTTCAAACATACCCATTTTTGTTCTCTGAGATAATGTTCTCGCCTTCTTTACATTCTTCAACGCTCCCAGAACCTTCGCTCCCTCCCCCACCATGTGACTCACTTCTGCTCCCATGGTCCCATCTGCTGCCAAATCCACTCCCAGATATCTAAAACACTTCTTCCAGTTTTTCTCCATTCAAACTTTCCTCCCAATTGACTTGTCCATCAACACTACTGGACCTGATAACCTTGCTCTTATTCACATTTACTATCAGCTTTCTTCTTTCACACACTTTTCCAAACTCAATCACCAGCTTCTGCAGTTTCTCACCCAAATCACCCACCAGTGCTGTATCAGCAGCGAACAACTGACTCACTTCCCAAGCCCTCTCATACACAACAGACGGCATACTTGTCCCTCTCTCCAAAACTCTTGCATTCACCTCCCTAACAACCCCATTCATAAACAAATTAAAAAACCATGGAGACATCACGCACCCCTGCCACAAACCAACATTTACTGGGAACCAATCACTTTCCTTGTTACCTACTCGTACACATGCCTTACATCCTTGGTAAAAAGTTTTCACTGCTTCTAAGAACTTACCTCCCACACCATATACTTTCAAAACCTTCCATAAAGCATCTCTGTCAGCTCTAGCATATTCCTTCTCCAGATCCATAAATTCTACATACAAGTCCATTTGTTTTTCTAAGTATTTTTCACATACATTATTCAAAGCAAACACTTGATCCACACATCCTGTACCACTTCTGAAACCACTCTGCCCTCCCCCAATCTGATGCTCTGTATATGCCTTTACCCTCTCAATCAATGCTCCCCCATATGATTTCCCAGGAATACTCAACAAACTTTTTTTTTTTTTTATATACTTTGTCGCCGTCTCCCGCGTTTGCGAGGTAGCGCAAGGAAACAGACGAAAGAAATGGCCCAACCCCCCCCCATACACATGTATATACATACATCCACACACGCAAATATACATACCTACACAGCTTTCCATGGTTTACCCCAGACGCCTCACATGCCCTGATTCAATCCACTGACAGCACGTCAACCCTGGTATACCACATCGCTCCAATATACTCTATTCCTTGCCCTCCTGCATGTTCAGGCCCCAATCACACAAAATCTTTTTCACTCCATCTTTCCACCTCCAATTTGGTCTCCCTCTTCTCCTTGCTCCCTCCACCTCCGACACATATATCCTCTTGGTCAATCTTTCCTCACTCATCCTCTCCATGTGCCCAAACCACTTCAAAACACCCTCTTCTGCTCTCTCAACCACGCTCTTTTTATTTCCACACATCTCTCTTACCCTTACGTTACTCACTCGATCAAACCACCTCACACCACACATTGTCCTCAAACATCTCATTTCCAGCACATCCATCCTCCTGCGCACAAGTCTATCCATAGCCCACGCCTTGCAACCATACAACATTGTTGGAGCCACTATTCCTTCAAACATACCCATTTTTGCTTTCCGAGATAATGTTCTCGACTTCCACACATTCTTCAAGGCCCCCAGAATTTTCGCCCCCTCCCCCACCCTATGATCCACTTCCGCTTCCATGGTTCCATCCGCTGCCAGATCCACTCCCAGATATCTAAAACACTTCACTTCCTCCAGTTTTTCTCCATTCAAACTCACCTCCCAATTGACTTGACCCTCAACCCTACTGTACCTAATAACCTTGCTCTTATTCACATTTACTCTTAACTTTCTTCTTCCACACACTTTACCAAACTCAGTCACCAGCTTCTGCAGTTTCTCACATGAATCAGCCACCAGCGCTGTATCATCAGCGAACAACAACTGACTCACTTCCCAAGCTCTCTCATCCCCAACAGACTTCATACTTGCCCCTCTTTCCAAAACTCTTGCATTTACCTCCCTAACAACCCCATCCATAAACAAATTAAACAACCATGGAGACATCACACACCCCTGCCGCAAACCTACATTCACTGAGAACCAATCACTTTCCTCTCTTCCTTCACGTACACATGCCTTACATCCTCGATAAAAACTTTTCACTGCTTCTAACAACTTGCCTCCCACACCATATATTCTTAATACCTTCCACAGAGCATCTCTATCAACTCTATCATATGCCTTCTCCAGATCCATAAATGCTACATACAAATCCATTTGCTTTTCTAAGTGTTTCTCACATACATTCTTCAAACTTATGCCTCTAAAATTTGAACACTCACCTTTATCCCCTTTGCCTTTGTGCAGTGGCACTATGCATGCATTCCGCCAATCCTCAGGCACTTCACCATGATCCATACATACATTGAATATCCTTACCAACCAGTCAACAACACAGTCACCCCCTTTTTTAATAATAGATTCCACTGCAATACCATCCAAACCTGCCACCTTGCCGGCTTTCATCTTCCTCAAAGCTTTCATTACCTCTTCTCAGTTCACCAAACCATTCTCCCTGACCCTCTCAGTTCACACACCACCCCATCCAAAACACCTTATATCTGCCATTCTATCATCATACGCATTTATCAACCTTCAAAATATTCTCTCCATCTCCATCTTGTAGAGCAAAAATGGGTATGTTTGAAGGAATAGTAGTTCCAACAATGTTATATGGTTGCGAGACATGGGCTATAGATAGGGTTGTGCGGAGGAGGGTGGATGTGTTGGAAATGAAATGTTTGAGGACAATATGTGGTGTGAGGTGGTTTGATTGAGTAAGTAATGGAAGGCTAAGAGAGATGTGTGGAAATAAAGAGTGTGGTTGAGAGAGCAGAAGAGGGTGTATTGAAATGGTTTAGTCACATGGAGAGAATGAGTGAGGAAAGATTGACAAAGAGGATATATGTGTCAGAGGTTGAAGGAATGAGGAGAAGTGGGAGAACAAATTGGAGATGGAAAGATGGAGTGAAAAAGATTTTGAGCAATCGGGGCCTGAACATACAGGAGGGTGAAAGGCATGCAAGGAATAGAGTGAATTGGAACAATGTGGTATACTGGAGTTGACGTGCTGTCATTGGATTGAACCAGGGCATGTGAAGCATCTGGGGTAAACCATGGAAAGTTTTATGGGGCCTGGATGTGGAAAGGGAGCTTTGGTTTTGGTGCATTACACATGGCAGCTAGAGATTGAGTGTGAATGAATGTGGCCTTTGTTGTCTTTTCCTAGCGCTACATACATACATACATACATATATATACACATGTACATATTCATACTTGCTGCCTTCATTCATTCCCATCACCACCCTGCCACATGAAATAGCACCCCCCTCCCTCCCGCGTGTGTGCGAGGTAGCGCTAGGAAAAGACAGCAAAGGCCACATTTGTTCTTGCTCAGTCTCTAGCTGTCATGTGTAATGGACTAAAAGCACAACTCCCTTTCCACATTCCTGGGGATAGGAGAGAAAGAATACTCCCACGTATTCTCTGTGTGTTGTAGGTGACTAAAAGGGTTGGGAGCGGGGGGCTGAAAATCCTCCCCTCCTGTACTACTTTTCTAAAAGAGGGAGCAGAAATGCAGGCCAAGTGAGAATTTTTTTAGTCTGAGGCTTAGTTATCTGTTCTTGACTCTCCCTCACTAATGCTGGAAATGGCAAATAAGTATGGTTTAATCAAGTTAAACATGCAGGAGGGTGTAAGGTGAGCCCAGTTCAGCTCACTGCCATCTCTGCCTCCATGTATCTGAAACATCCCACTTCCTCCAGGTTTTCTCTATTCAGCCTCACCCCATCTAACCAGTCTTTCCAGTGCTTGCTTTTCTTCACATTTACTCTCATTTGCCTTCTGTCATGCACTTTCCATAACTGAGGCAGTAACATCTGTGGTTTCTCTCGAATCTGCCACCAGTACCTCAGCATCAGCAAATATCTGGTGTTTCATCTCCCAGGGTTTCCACCCTGTCAGATTTTAGAAATGTTCCTGTCTCCAAGACCTTGCATTCAACTTCCTTACCATCCCTTACATAAATAACTGAAACTGTGATTGTATCCAGACCCACCTACATGGAACCACGAACCCTTATCTCTTTGTATTAGTACACATTCCCTCCCTCTAAATGAAATCTTTTCACTGCCTCTGTCATCTTTCCTCCCACATTCCTTTGAGCATTTTTTTTCAGTTTAGTTTTGTTTTAAAGGCAAGAAAGAGCACTAGTGTTTAGATGCAAGTAGGAAGACCATTGCTCAGAATCATTCACTTCATATTTCTTACAGTACCATCATATCATTTGTTTGGTACTTTATTTGTAGTTACATGTTTGTAATTACTTACTTGTATAGTCTCAGTAGGAAATTCTAGTCATGGTTACTGTACTATGAACGCTGGAAAATTAAAGATGCCAGACATACTGAAAGAAACCTCATAGAAAATTGTTTTACATAATGAGGTCATTACTAGTTATGTGCTGATTTACAGTACCATGGTTATGAAAGTATAGCATAACTTTGGTCATGTGTGCTAGTTGCTTAAGAAAAAAGACGAAGTACAATAATTTCTTGTTTATCTTGATGATCTCGCAGTTCTTGGTCATACTTTGAAATCATAAGCACTGGGAGCATTAAATATATACTTGAAGAAATATATTATTATATGAATGCTATTAACATGATAAATTTTTATGCCTTGCAGATGTGTTGGAGCCATTCAGCACTTAAAGAATAAATATGGTGGTGGATATAACCTTGAAATAAAAGTGAAAAATCTCAAGTCTCCTTTTGTAGTTACTGATGTAAATTCATCATCCTTGCTTTCATCTGAAGAGTAAGTGCTTTAGTCTAAACATTTAAAGTTAAGTTTTGGCAGTCAGCTGGAATACTTAGGTCATAATAGTTTTGATGCAGAAGTTGTTGCTAATGGTAAAAGGATTATTTAGCTAAAGATTGGCTGACAAGAACAATTAGAATATCCTCACTGCACATGTGAATAGTGCCAAGTTAGTATAGAGTTACTGTAATTATCTTACCATGCTGAAGGATTTTAAAGCTTACTTATATTTTCTTTATTTTTGACAATAAGGAGTGGGAAGTGCATGTGTGTTCAGCACATGATAATTTTTTTTTCAAATTCATGTATAACCCAAAGGGTCACCTACAATGGTTACAATAATTAATGTTATTAAGTATAGGATTAAAAAGTTAGAAATGATCAGTTTTGTAGAAATTCATTTTGTCCCTCTTAATTTCACATGCACATCACTGGTCTGTAGGAAACACACGCACACTTTCTGTTCATCCAATTAACTCTATGAGCCAAGAATTTTCAGGAGGTATAAGAGAAAGACTTTAGATATTATCAGAATCTTTGATGATATGTTCGTAGGTAAATAATATCTTTATTTTCTATATCTCTGAGAAAATGGAAATGGGTAATTACATGCTCATGTCTGTTACAGGTGGATACAAAGGACTTTAGGAAATTCCCTTTTATGATGAGTCACATACTACTGTTGCTATATTTCCCATGATAGGGAACTAGAATTCAAGTAAATCTCAGTTGTGCAAATTTTAGTTCAGTGATTTTCTATGAAAATATAGGGTTAGGAACTGGAGGCCCCTAATAAATCACCAGATATTGATTACCCATAAATCTTGTTACCCTCTAAAAGATTTACAGAAATGTTAAACATGTATAGTTATCATAAAATTTTGAGAGAGGTGTGGTAATGAGAAGAGTAGCGTTGACAGAGATGAAGAGGTTGTGCTGAAATGGTTTGGAAACATGAGAATGAGTGAGGGCAGGTTGAGAAAGAATACTAGATTTCGGAAGTGAAAGGGACAAGTGGAAGGAGGAAGATGAAAATGCAGATAGAAGGATTGAATGAAAATGGTTATGAGTGCTTGGGACCTAAACATGGGGTAGAGGGAATGTGAACAGCTTGGTGTAGAGGGGGCTACATGCCGTTACTGGACCAAGCTAGGGCTTATGAATTAGCTTGAGGAAACCATAGAAAGGTCTGTGGGGCCTGGTTGTGGATAGCAAGCAATGGTTTTGGTGCATTACACATAACAGCTAGAGAATGGATGTGAATGAATGAGCCCTTCTCATATTCTGTTATTGGCACTACTTCTTTGACATGGGAAATGGCAGAGGAGTATAAAGATCTTCATACAGTCTGGTTAGACTGATGATTCTTGTATTAACACCTAGGAAAATAGAGAAAAAACTGGTGGTAGAGTTGGTATTACCAGGTATCATGAATGCTTCAGTTGACTTGGGTTCAAAGAATTTTAGTTACAGTAGGTATAAGGTACATTTGATTGCATTTTTCATATATTTTTTGTACACGTTGCTTTTCAGCAGGTTTTTACCCAATGTATGAACTGCTAATTATCCAATAATCAGAAAAGTAAATGGATAAGGTGAAATGTGTGTCTTATCTCCTCCCAAACATTAGCTATCTTGTTCTTGTCATACTATTCAACATATCATAATATGATGTGGTAAATTGTATTTCCTATATATTTTTTCTAAACAGTTCTCTTTGGAAGGTTCTTACCTGAAGCTTGCTTTCAGTAGCATCTGCCTATGTATGAAAATTTGAGAAAATTAGTAGAATAGTAAAATTAGTAAAATAGTAAATATCTCTGGAGATAGGGGAGAAAGAATACTTCCCATGTATTCCTTGCGTGTCTTAGAATGCAACTAAAAGGGGAGGGAGCTGGGAGCTGGAAATCTTCCCCTCCCGTTTTTAATTTTCCAAAAGAAGGAACAGAGAAGGGGGCCAAGTGAGGATGTTCCTTCTAAGGTTCTGTCCTCTTTTCTTAATGCTACCTCGCTGATGCGGGAAATGGCGAATGTGTATATAAGATAAAAAAGATTGTGTTTAATGGGGATGGGACACCAGTGTGTAGATATTGGTCAAGTGTAAGGCAGGGATAAGCCTTTTGTTATTGCTTGGGGTTGGTGGTTTGGTTTGGATTTAGATGGGAGGATCCTTGTACTGTAGCAAAGAATTGAGTGCCAAGCATGTTGTGGTGGGATTATATTGGGGATCTTTATTTCATTGTGTAGGCATTAAGTGTTTGTGGTCGATAGACATCCAGGGATGGTTCCGAGTACTCTGTTTTGTTTGTTTTTCCTCTTGTTATATTTGCTTTTAAGAAAGTGGATGATCACACAGTTTAGGTTGGAGCAGATGAATTGTATGTAGAAGATGCTAAGCTAATCCTTTTCTTGTCCAAGTCTAGTACCAGTTAGTGTTATGAGGGCATTTAGTTTATGTTGCTCTTGGATTGATGTTTTTGATGTGGTAAGGGAATGTCACACGTTTGTCATATATGATGCTTAGAATAAAAGATGGCACTGGAGTTCATCAGTTATGCAGACTTTTGCAGTGGCCACTCCCTTGAGGGAGTTTCCGAAGGGGAAAGGCATTGGAGATACAGATAGATAGATAGGTAGATAGATGAATGGAAAGACTAGTTGGTGTTTTATTTAATTGGAGTGATTGTCTTTATAGTGTGGCTTGAGGGTGCAGTTTGGATTAATAGCCAGTTGTAGGTTTTATAAAACTCAACTTGCTTGAGGTTACAAGATGAGTAAAGAGTCATCTTTGGTAAGGCTGTATCATTGTCAGTTGATGAAACAGTTTACAGTCTCATCGAAAAACTTATCACTTCCAAGAAGTCCATCATGTCCCTGCTACTCATTGTAGTGCATCCTTGCAACTGCAGAAGACATTGGAAAGGGGTTCAGGGGCAACATCAGGACCCTTTGATACGATACACCTTTTAAGTGATATGTGTTTATGTGTTATTTCAGGTTATTGGCGAAAAAAAATACTACTCACATATCTCAAGCATGTTTTGAAAGGTGACAAAGAGGGGCTAGAAATTCCCACCTCCTTTATTATAATTTTCTAAAAGTGGGTATAATAACCAAGCAAGAGTTTTTTCTTGAATGTTCAGGCCTGTTTCTGATACAACCTTACAAACCAAAAAAGACAAGCAGGAACAAATTTTAAAAACACAAGTGAAATGCCCTTGTACAAAATTTTACAAATGGAGAATAGTGAGGCTTTTAAAATGGCCCCCACTGTTACTTTATTCATTATAACTGAAATCTAAAGATTTACGTATCCACATAACATGAACGTATCTTATCTTTTTCAGACCATCCAACGCAATTGAGCAACTGCAAGACTTGGTAAAGGAAACATTTCCAAATGCAGTTTTAGATGAACAGTTTGAGGAGCGCATCATTTATAAAGTTCCCCAGAGAGATGTTACAAGTTTAGCAGGATGTTTTGGGATGCTGGAGAAAGGTAAAAACTTGTAATATACTTGAAACAGTTTTAAGAGACAGGAAAAGTAAAATTTAAGTGAAAGCAGATTAAGGCTGTGCTGTGTTAAAGTGCTCTGTTTTACAGCAGATATTTACAAAGTGTGGGACCAAGGCCTTTTGAAAACAGAAACAAAAACAAGAAATAGGAAGAAATACTGATTAAAAAATTAGATGAAGCTGTAAACATACCAAATGCAGTTTGCAAAGAAACAAAGAGAATTGTTAGATGCAACATATTCAAGATATAAGGAATGATAACCAGGAATGAATACTGACAGCATGGAAATGGGTAGTTAGGAGGTATTTAAGTGGGTTAAGAAGCAAGCCAACAAAGAAGAATTAACATTCATGCACAGGCAACTAAAATGTATGTCATCCAGAATACTTTTGCTGCTTTTCACCAGAAATGTGCATCAGAAGCTATAGAAATGTACTAAGAATAGATTTTTTAGTCTTAGTGTCCAACAGGCACATGCTATGGTATGAAGTGTGGGCATCCCTTTCCCAGACATTATCCAGCCATTACCATGTCACTTGAGTTCAATGGGCCTTAAATATTTATAGTGGTAATAATAACTCGCTTCATAATGTGATTGTAGTGAGATATTTAGTATATGATGTTTTTTTATTTATTTATTATACTTTGTCGCTGTCTCCCACATTAGCGAGGTAGCGCAAGAAACAGACGAAAGAATGGCCCAACCCACCCACATACACGTCCACACACGCATATATATACATACCTATACATCTCAACGTATACATATATATATACACACACAGACATGTACATACATACACATGTACATAATTCATACTGTCTGCCCTTATTCATTCCCGTCGCCACCCCGCCAAACATGAAATGACAACCCTCTCCCCCCTACATGTGCATGAGGTAGCACTAGGAAAAGACAACAAAGGCCACATTGGTTCACACTCAGTCTCTAGCTGTAACGTATAATGCACCGAAACCACAGCTCCCTTTCCACATCCAGGCTCCACAGAACTTTCCATGGTTTACCCCAGATGCTTCAAATGCCCTGGTTCAATCCAATGACAGAACATTGACCCCGGTATACGACATCGTTCCAATTCACTCTATTCCTTGCACATCTTTCACCCTCATGCATGTTAAGGCCCCGATCACTCAAAATCTTTTTCACTCCATCTTTCCACCTCCAATTTGGTCTCCCACTTCTCCTCGCTCTCTCCACCTCTAACACATATATCCTCTTTGTCAATCTTTCCTCACTTATTCTCTCCATGTGACCAAACCATTTCAAAAACACCCTCTTCTGCTCTCTCAAACACACACTTTTTATTACCAAACATCTCTCTTACCCTTTCATTACTTACTCGATCAAACCACCTCACACCACATATTGTCCTCATACATCTCATTTCCAACACATCCACCCTCCTCCGCACAACTCTATCTATAGCCCACACCTCACAACCATATAACATTGTCGGAACCACTATTACTTCAAACATACCCATTTTTGCTTTCCGAGATAACGTTCTCGCCTCTCACACATTTTTCAATGCTCCCAGAACTTTTGCCCCCTCCCCCAGCCTATGACTCACTTCCGCTTCCATGGTTCCATCCGCTGCCAAATCCACTCGCAGATATCTAAAACACTTCACTTCCTCCAGTTTTTCATAATTGTGCTAATTTCTGCATACAGCCTAGTAATAACATGATATCTGTGCGGCTACTGTTTCCCCTTGATTTCTTCCATAACAGACAGATGTATATAATATTATAGAGCAGTCATTAACAAAAAAATACATGTAGAAAAAACAATGTAAGACCAAAAACAGTAACATAAGTTGATAAGTATTGTAAACATCTATGTGCTTACACAGTAAGTAGGTAGGGAGTAGTTGGTAGGCAGCCACTGACCAGGGAGGTATATTACTGCTGCTACTCACATAGGTATCAGAAGGGTTAAAGACATCTGCATAGTGAGCCAGTACTTCAGTGGTTGTCAGGTTTCAAGCCTCTGTTCCAGATAGCTGTCTTTTCTTTCTCCTTCACCCATACATGGACTGCTGGCAAAAGATCACAAACATACAGTCTCTCCTTGTCACAAGTAAAGCTTGACAATACTTAACTCACACAACTCATTCTTCAAGACTAGATTTTCCTACAGTGAGTGCTGTGCACTAGCCCTGCCTTTTGGCAAAAGGGTAGGTTCAATAGATGGTAGGAAGGAGCATTAGGTAGAAGTAGTCAGTAGGAACAGTAGGTAGGAGCCTCTAGAAACACTGTAGCAGAGTCGCCCTCTGCCAGTGGCTTATTAAAAGTGAGGCACTAATGGGCTAAAAAAGTGACACGAGTTCATCAGTTATGGAAACACTTTTGCTGTGGCTACCCCCTTGAGGGAGTTCCTGAAGGGAATGGGCATCAGAGATATAGATAGATAGATAGGTTTGTTTAGTAGTTTAAAGCAATCATTTTAAAAGAAATGCTCCTTACTCTATACATATACATATACTATATATACATATACTATTTACAAAATTACGTTTATAAATTGTATTTTTTCCTACACAATCACTGTTTCCTATGTTAGCAAGGAAGTGCCTGGAAGCAGACAAAGAAAGAAGCATCTGCTCACATACACATATATGCACATACATGTACATATACATATATGTAAATACGTGGCAATGCTGTTTCCTGTAGGGCAGGTTGGAGCCAGGAATAGATGAAGGCAAGCAAGTATGAATATGTATATGTGTATATATGTATATGTATAATACCTGGGGACAGGGGAGAAAGAATACTTCCCACGCATTCCTCGCGTCTCGTAGAAGGCGACTAAAGGGGATGGGAGCAGGGGGCTGGAAACACTCCCATCCTTGTATTTTAACTTTCTAAAGGGGAAATGGAAGAAGGAGTCATGCAGGGAGTGCTCATCCTCCTCAAAGGCTCAGATTGGGGTGTCTAAATGTGTGTGGATGTAACCAAGATGAGAAAAAAGGAGAGATAGGTAGTATGTTTGAGGAAAGGAATCTGGACGTTTTGGCTCTGAGTGAAACGAAGCTCAAGGGTAAAGGGGAAGAGTGGTTTGGGAATGTCTTGGGAGTAAAGTCAGGGGTTAGTGAGAGGACAAGAGCAAGGGAAGGAGTAGCACTACTCCTGAAACAGGAGTGGTGGGAGTATGTGATAGAGTGTAAGAAAGTAAACTCTAGATTGATATGGGAAAAACTGAAAGTTGATGGAAAGAGATGGGTGATTATTGGTGCATATGCATGTGGGCATGAGAAGAAAGATCATGAGAGACAAGTGTTTTGGGAGCAGCTGAGTGAGTGTGTTAGTAGTTTTGATGCACGAGATCAGGTTATAGTGATTGGTGATTTGAATGCAAAGGTGAGTAATGTGGCAGTTGAGGGAATGATTGGTATACATGGGGTGTTCAATGTTGTAAATGGAAATGGTGAAGAGCTTGTAGATTTATGTGCTGAAAAAGGACTGGTGATTGGGAATACCTGGTATAAAAAGAGAGATATACATAAGTATACATATGTAAGTAGGAGAGATGGCTGGAGAGCGTTATTGGATTACGTGTTAAATGATAGGCGCGCGAAAGAGAGACTTGTGGATGTTAATGTGCTGAGAGGTGCAACTGGAGGGATGTCTTCACCTTTGTGGAGGCAAAGGTGAAGATTTGTAGAGGTTTTCAGAAAGAAGAGAGAATGTTGGGGTGAAAAGAGTGGTGAGAGTAAGTGAGCTTGGAAAGGAGAGCTGTGTGAGGAAGTACCAGGAGAGACTGAGTACAGAATGGAAAAAGGTGAGAACAAAGAAGGTAAGGGGAGTGGGGGAGGAATGGGATGTATTTAGGGAAGCAGTGATGGCTAGCGCAAAAGATGCTTGTGGCATGAGAAGCGTGGGAGGTGGGCAGATTAGAAAGGGTAATGAGTGGTGGGATGAAGAAGTAAGATTATTAGTGAAAGAGAAGAGAGAGACATTTGGATGATTTTTGCAGGGAAATAATGCAAATAAGTGGGAGATGTATAAAAGAAAGAGGCAGGAAGTCAAGAGAAAGGTGCAAGAGGTGAAAAAGAGGGCAAATGAGAGTTGGGGTGAGAGAGTATCATTAAATTTTAGTGAGAATAAAAAGATGTTTTGGAAGGAGGTAAATAAAGGGCGTAAAACAAGGGAACAAATGGGAACTTCGGTGAAGGAGGCTAATGGGGAGGTGATAAAGTAGTGGTGATGTGAGAAGGAGATGGAGTGACTTTTTTGAAGGTGTGTTGAATGTGCTTGATGATAGAGTGGCAGATATAGGGTTTTTGGTCGTGGTGGTGTGCAAAGTGAGAGGGTTAGGGAAAATGATTTGGTAAACAGAGAAGAGGTAGTAAAAGCTTTGCAGAAGATGAAAGCCGGCAAGGTAGCAAGTTTGGATGGTATTGCAGTGGAATTTATTAAAAAAGGGGGTGACTGTATTGTTGACTGGTTGGTAAGGTTATTTAATGTTTGTATGACTCATGGTGAGGTGCCTAAGGATTGGCAGAATGCTTGCATAGTGCCATTGTACAAAGGCAAAGGGGATAAAAGTGAGTGCTCAAATTACAGCGGTATAAGTTTGTTGAGTATTCCTGGGAAATTATATGGGAGGGTATTGATTGAGAGGGTGAAGGCATGTACAGAGCATCAGATTGGGGAAGAGCAGTGTGGTTTCAGAAGTGATAGAGGATATGTGGATCAAGTGTTTGTTTTGAAGAATGTATGTGAGAAATACTTAGAAAAGCTAATGGATTTGTTTGTAGCATTTATGGATCTGGTGAAGGCATATGATAGAGTTGATAGAGATGCTCTGTGGAAGGTATTAAGAATATTTGGTGTGTGAGGCAAGTTGTTAGAAGCAGTGAAAGTTTTTATCGATGATGTAAGGCATGTGTACGTGTAGGAAGAGAGGAAAGTGATTGGTTCTCAGTGAATGTAGGTTTGCAGCAGGGGTGTGTGATGTCTCCATGGTTATTTAATTTGTTTATGGATGGGGTTGTTAGGGAGATGAATGCAAGAGTTTTGGAAAGAGGGGCAAGTATGCAGTCTGTTGTGAATGAGAGAGCTTGAGAAGTGAGTCAGATGTTGTTCGCTTATGATACAGCGCTGGTGGCTGATTCGTGTGAGAAACTGCAGAAGCTGGTGACTGAGTTTGGTAAAGTGTGTGAAAGAAGAAAGCTGAGAGTAAATGTGAATAAGAGCAAGGTTATTAGGTACAGTAGGGTTGAGGGACAATTCAATTGGTAGGTAAGTTTGAGTGGAGAAAAACTGGAGGAAGTAAAGTGTTTTAGATATCTGGGAGTGGATTTGGCAGTGGATGGAACCATGGAAGCGGAAGTGAATCATAGGGTGGGGGAGGGGGCGAAAGTTTTGGGAGCGTTGAAAAATGTGTGGAAGTCGAGAACATTATCTCAGAAAGTAAAAATGGGTTTGTTTGAAGGAGTAGTGGTTCCAACAATGTTATGTGGTTGAGAGGCATGGGCTATAGATAGAGTTGTGCGGAGGAGGGTGGATGTGCTGGAAATAAGATGTTTGAGGACAATGTGTGGTGTGAGGTCTTTGATTGAGTAAGTAATGAAAGGGTAAGAGAGATGTGTGGTAATAAAAAGAGTGTGGTTGAGAGAGCAGAAGAGGGTGTTTTGAAATGGTTTGGTCACATGGAGAGAATGAGTGAGGAAAGATTGACTAAGAGGATATATGTGTCGGAGGTGGAGGGAACGAGGAGAAGTGGGAGACCAAATTGGAGGTGGAAAGATGGAGTGAAAAAGATTTTGAGTGATCAGGGCCTGAACATGCAGGAGGGTGAAAAGCGTGCAAGGAATAGAGTGAATTGGAACGATGTGGTATACCGGGGTCGACGTACTGTCAATGGATTGAACCAGGGCATGTGAAGTGTCTGGGGTAACATGGAAAGTTCTGTGGGGCCTGGATGTGGGTTGGGAGCTTTGGTTTCAGTGCATTATACATGACGGCTAGAGACTGAGTGTGAACGAATGGGGCCTTTGTTGTCTTTTCCTAGCGCTACCTCGCGCACATACGGGGGGAGGGGGTTGTTATTTCATGTGTGGCGAGGTGGCGATGGGAATGAATAAAGGCAGACAGTATGAATTATGTACATGTATATATATGTATATGTCTGTGTGTATATATATGTATACATTGAGATGTATAGGTATTTATATTTGCGTGTGTGGACATTTATGTATATACACGTGTATGTGTGAGGGTTGGGCCATTCTTTCGTCTGTTTCCTTGCGCTACCTCGCTAACGCGGGAGACAGCGACAAAGCAAAATAAAAAAGATGATATATATATATACATGTACATATTCATACTTGCTTACTGTCATCCATTCCTGGCACCACCCTGCCCCACAGGAAACTGCACAGATGCATGAATGAAAAGAGAAAAATAACATATACATTTTCCTCCACACCTGATCACAGCCCCTTACATCAGTGAGGTAGCACCAGGTAGCAGATGAAGAAAGGCCTCATCCTTTCACACATCATGAGCTGTCACATGTAATGCACGCGCTCATACACAGACACACATACACGCGCACACACACACACACACACACACACACACACACACACACACATCTATCTATATCTCTGATGCCTGTTCCACCTGGGGTTCCCTTAGTTAATCTATTTATACTCTATCCCACAACAGGTTCCCAGTTTATCCACCAGGCCTGTAGGTGAGGTTGAACAGCTGAGTTGACTGTGGACCAACTGCTAAGTTTTGTACCCATGTGACTCGACCCATAGCAGTCAATGAATGTGTCATGGTCAGCTTAGGTTAAGGATTGCCTAGTCCCCATGGTTTCTTTTCTCAAGATTTGCAAGTAGCTAAGCTGTTCTAACTTTTAATTTGTTTGTATTCATATCTTTACAGCTAAAACTGAGGGTCTGGTGGAGGAATATGCCTTAAGCCAGACTACCTTGGAGCAAGTGTTTCTACAGTTTGCCCGTCAGCAAGAGGAGGTTGAAGATGAAGATGAGGTTTCTAGTAGTTAGGTATATTGTACCCTTTCTGAAAGAGTATCATTTCATTTGCATGTGACCTTGGCTGTTTGTAAATGTAGGTGAATTTTCTCTATGGTAACTCAGTCTACATTTGAGTTACTAACACCAACTAACAAAACAACATTTTGTTTCTTTGACTCTCCATGCTATTTTACACTTTCTCTTTGCTAATAACTAATGGACCACATCATGCACTTAGGCATTTTGGTTCATTCACTCTATTTTCTTTGCTTTTACTGTGAATTAATGGCAAAATCATGACTCATTGCTAAGTAACACCTGTAGGGTGCTCTATAAATGGTTTTATTTATGCTGGGTCATCGATAGTAGAATATGAAAATCTTTCATTTTGTAGTTTCAGCACATAGATACTCCTTATAATAGATGAAATGCATTCTTGAGAAATGTCTCTTGACTGAAAAACTCATTAAAATGGATCATTATAACAAGGTGCCTATTGATACGTATTCCTAACAGTGTCAGTTTGTACGCTAGTAAGTGTTATAGAATGGCTTCATTCATTACCGGTAATGGTTCTGCAGTTGATATTGATGTTTTATGGATAAAATGAAGACATTGTTATTATATGAAAAATATATGAAAATATGTATTTATTATACTTAATCTCTGTTTCCTGTGTCAGTGAGGTTTTGCCAGAAACAGATTATTATTTTATATTTTATTATACTCTCTCTGTTTCTTGCATCAGCGAGGTAGCACAAGAAACAGATGAAGAATGGCCTATCCACTCTTATACACATATATACATAAATGTCCATACATGCATATATACATATTTATTTATTTATTATACTTTGTCGCTGTCTCCTGCATCAGCGAGGTAGTGCAAGGAAACAGACGAAAGAATGTCCCAACCCACCCACATACACTTGTATATATATACACGTCCACACACGCACATATACATACCTATACATTTCAATGTATACATATATATACATACACAGACATATACACATGTATATAATTCATACTTGCTGCCTTTATTCATTCCCGTTGCCATCCCGCCACACATGAAATGACAACCCCCTATCCCCGCATACGCTCGAGGTAGCGCTAGGAAAAGACAACAAAGGCCACATTTGTTCACAGTCAGTCTCTAGCTGTCATGTATAATGCACGGAAACCACAGCTCCCTTTCCACATCCAGGCCCCACAAAACTTTCCATGGTTTACCCCAGACGCTTCACATGCCCTGGTTCAATCCATTGACAGCATGTTGACCCCAGTATGCCACATCATTCCAATTCACTCTTATTCCTTGCACGCCTTTCACCTTCCTGTATGTTCAGGCCCTGATTGCTCAAAATCTTTTTCACTCCATCTTCCCACCTCCAATTTGGTCTCCCACTTCTCCTCCTTCCCTCCACCTCTGACACATATATCCTCTTTGTCAATCTTTCCTCACTCATTCTCTCCATGTGACCAGACCATTTCAAAACACATATATACACATGTACATATTCATGCTTGCCTTTATTCATTCCTATTGCTACCCCACCCCACAGGAAGCAGCATCGCTAACCCCTGCTTCAGCGAGGTAGCACCAGGAAAACAGACAAAAAGGCCACATTCATTCACACTCAGTCTCTAGCTGTCATGTATAATGCACCAAAACCACAGTTCCCTATCCACATCCAGTCCCTCCCCACAGAGCTTTCCATGGTTTACCTCAGATGCTTCACATGCCCTGGTTTAGTCCGTTGACAGCACGTCGACCTTGGTATACCACATTGTTCCTTTTCACTCTATTTCTTGCACGCTCTCATCCTCCTGTATTTTTAGGTCCCAATCGCTCAAAATCTTTTTTGCTCCACCCTTCCACCTCCAATTTGGTCTTCCACTTCTCCTTGTTCCCTTCACACCTATATCATCTTTGTCAGTCTTTCCTCACTCATTCTTTCCATATGTCCAAACCTATGTATATATATATGTATATATATTTTTTTTCCATACTATTTGCCATTTCCCCTGATAGCGAGGTAGCGTAAAGAACAGAGGCCTGGGCCTTTGAGGGAATATCCTCACCTGGCCCCTTTCTCTGTTCCTTCTTTTGGGAAAAAAAAAAACGAGAGGGGAGGATTTCCAGCCCCCCGCTCCCTTCCCTTTTAGTCGCCTTCTACGACACGCAGGGAATACGTGGGAAGTATTCTTTCTCCCCTATCCCCAGGGATAATATATATATATATATATATATATATATATATTTTTTTTTTCATACGATTCGCCATTTCCCGCATTTGCGAGGTAGCGTTAAGAACAGAGGACTGGGCCTTAGAGGGAAAATCCTCACCTGGCCCCCTTCTCTGTTCCTTCTTTTGAAAAATTAAAAAAAAACGAGAGGGGAGGATTTCCAGCCACCCGCTCCCTCCCCTTTTAGTCGCCTTCTACGAAAGAATACTTCCCACGTATTCCCTGCGTGTCGTAGAAGGCGACTAAAAGTGGAGGGAGCGGGGAGCTGGAAATCCTCCCCTCTTGTTTTTTTTTTTTTTTTTTTTTTTTTTTTTTTTTTTTTAAGAGAAGGAACAGAAAAGGGGGCCAGGTGAGGATATTCCCTCAGAGGCCCAGTCCTCTGTTCTTAACGCTACCTCGCTAACGCAGGAAATGGCGAATAGTATGAAAAAAAAATTTACATATATATATATATATATATATATATATATATATATATATATTTTTTTTTTTTTTTTTTTTTTTTTTTTTTCAAAAAGAAGGAACAGAGAAGGGGGCCAGGTGAGGATATTCCCTCAAAGGCCCAGTCCTCTGTTCTTAACGCTACCTTGCTAACGCGGGAAATGGCGAATAGCTTGAAAGAAAAGAAATATATATATATATATATATATATATATATATATATATATATATATATATATAATTTTCCAAAAGAAGGAACAGAGAAGAGGGCCAGGTGAGGATATTCCCTCAAAGGCCCAGTCCTCTGTTCTTAACGCTACCTCGCTATCGCGGGAAATAGCGAATAGTATGAAAAAAAAAAAAAAAAAGTATATATATATATATATATATATATATATATATATATATATATATATGTGAGGATATTCCCTCAGAGGCCCAGTCCTCTGTTCTTAACGCTACCTTGCTAACGCGGGAAATGGCGAATAGTATGAAAGAAAGAAAAGATATATATATATATATATATATATATATATATATATATATATATATATATATATATTTACACACAATGCTTCTCCTACCTATTGAGATAGCATAAAGAACAGACAAACTAAGGCCTTTCACACAATTGCTATCTCTGTCTTGTGTAATATACCAAAATCAAGGCATATACTGTTGTTGATAATATTATGGATATTGCTATGTAGATATGTTCAGGACTTAGGGCATTATTCAGTATTGTTTTAGAATTATTTATATGTTTTTGAAATTTTATTTGTACTTGGGAAGCATGGCACATCTTGATAGTACACTGTGTTTACTATCCTGAAACCCATTGTTATCTGTTATCCAGAGAAAAATGGTGTTTTTCTAGATAGTTTGTGTTATTCATAGATTATATATTTCATCAAGAGTAGGATAATATTTTAAAGTTCTTTGTTGATTTTAAGGCTCATAAAAGTTTTTCAACAGTCTAAGTGCTTCAAAATTCTAAAAGCCAGTACTCATTCATTGGATTATATAGACTTGGAAAAGTTTGTTTATGAGCTGTGTCTACCTTACTGATATATTAAGTACTGTACAATACAGATTTACCATAGATGTAATTGTTTGATTTCAGTATTTGTAGTATATGAAGTCGTATTAATGAATAGGGAAGAAAACAATTATTTGGACTCTGATATCTGTGAAATGTGTGTCTTAAGTAACCTCTGTCCTAATAAAAGCATGTAATCAAGAGATTGTTATAGATGGGTTTGAGAGATCTGTATCACTTCAAGACTGTTGTTGCTGGTGTGTAAGATACTTGGGTTAGAAAAAGTTTCAGCAATGATCATTTATGCAAGTAGTTATACTTACTTGTACACCATATTACGTTGAGAGGCTGTCAGTATTAAATTGGAATGAAGTTTCATATTCAAAAGATTATGAGAAATTTGAGTATTAATTGTAATTGAGATATTTGCGCACAGTTTACTGGGCAAGCTAATGCATTTTTTGATTACTAAGAATGAATTAGAATAAGAATTTAGGTACACTGTTTCTTTGTGCATTCAGAGGATATGAGGCAAAATATGTCAAGAGATATACATCATGGTGTTAATGAAAGGATAAAGGCAATTTATTTTTCCCCAGAATATAGTTCACTGCATTAGAACTGATAAGAAGGGGGTTTGGAAAGAGATAAAAAGTATTTAAGAATGTAAGAATTCTGGGAAAAGCATTTGGGGAAAAAAATAGTGTATAGAGCATTTTAAAGTAAGCATTGAAAAGTAAGAGTGTTTTGAAATGTCCTTGCAGGAGTGAGAAAAAATAATTTGAGTAATGTATATCAGTCACCAGTTACATTATTCAGCGAAAATAGAAAAGGAGTATGGAAGACAGTGAATATAAGTGAATGGGTAGAGCAAGTATTTTCCAGTCAGTTATATGTGAACAAAGATTGAGTTTGTGCAAATGAGGCTTTTGTCTTTTTTTTTCCTGTCATTACCTTGCTAAAGTCAGAAAAGGAGGAAGGCAAGAAAAAATGAAAAATAAAGGAGGAAGACAAAAGCATAAAAGCAAATTGCTAATGAGCAAGCTTTCAGATTCTATAGTCCTTCAGTTTTCCAGGAGTACTTTCACTAATAGACATGGTGATAGAGGAAATGTGTGATGTAGTGCAAAAACGATAATTCTACAGTATTTTTGGAAATGTAAAGAGATGATTCCATTTTTTTGGGTGATGTGTCATGGTTTTCTGAATCTTATGCAAACAAATAAAAATTATAAGAAATTGTATAGTGAATGTTAAAGAAAGGTGCCTGTGTGGTTATTACGCTAAAAAATGAATACAAATGGAGTCTTAAATGAACTGGGAAGGTTGGAAGATTTTTTGTCAATGGTATTTTGATGTCCAAACATTCTTTTTTTATTTGTTTATGTCACAGGAACACCTTCCTGCTTTAAGGTAGGATGGCTCATACAGAGTCTTCCCAAAATCTCTTGTTGATATATTGGTGCATAACTTGAATTTTCATTGGGAAAATTATATGGAAAAGGAAATTTTTAATTGCCCTATACATATTACAGTACTAATATTATCTCATTATTTTATGATAACATCTTACTACTTATCCCTGGGGATAGGGGATGAAGAATACTTCCCACGTATTCCCTGCGTGTCGTAGAAGGCGACTAAAAGGGAAGGGAGCGGGAGGCTGGAAATCCTCCCCTTTCGTTTTTTTTTTTTTTTTTTTTTTTTTTTTTTTCCCAAAAGAAGGAACAGAGGGGGGCCAGGTGAGGATATTTCACAAAGGCCCAGTCCTCTGTTCTCAACGCTACCTCGCTAATGCGGGAGATGGCGGATAGTTTAAAAGAAAAAAAAAAAAAGAAATATATATATGTATATATATATATATATATATATATATATATATATATATATATATATATATATATATATATATATATATATGGGAGCGGGGGGCTGGAAATCCTCCCCTCTCGTTTTTCTTTTTTTTTTTTCCAAAAGAAGGAAGAGAGAAGGGTGTCAGGTGAGGATATTCCCTCAAAGGCCCAGTCCTCTGTTCTTAGCGCTACCTCGCTATTGCGGGAAATGGCGAATAGTATGAAAAAAAAAAAAAAAAAAAAATATATATATATATATATATATATATATATATATATATTGGGGAAGAGCAGTGTGGTTTCAGAAGTGGTAGAGGATGTGTGGATCAGGTGTTTGCTTTGAAGAATGTATGTGAGAAATACTTAGAAAAGCAAATGGATTTGTATGTAGCATTTATGGATCTGGAGAAGGCATATGATAGAGTTGATAGAGATGCTCTGTGGAAGGTATTAAGAATATATGGTGTGGGAGGCAAGTTGTTAGAAGCAGTGAAAAGTTTTTATCGAGGATGTAAGGCATGTGTACGTGTAGGAAGAGAGGAAAGTGATTGGTTCTCAGTGAATGTAGGTTTGCGGCAGGGGTGTGTGATGTCTCCATGGTTGTTTAATTTGTTTATGGACGGGGTTGTTAGGGAGGTGAATGCAAGAGTTTTGGAAAGAGGGGCAAGGATGAAGTCTGTTGGGGATGAGAGAGCTTCGGAAGTGAGTCAGTTGTTGTTCGCTGATGATACAGCGCTGGTGGCTGATTCATGTGAGAAACTGCAGAAGCTGGTGACTGAGTTTGGTAAAGTGTGTGGAAGAAGAAAGTTAAGAGTAAATGTGAATAAGAGCAAGGTTATTAGGTACAGTAGGGTTGAGGGTCAAGTCAGTTGGGAGGTGAGTTTGAATGGAGAAAAACTGGAGGAAGTGAAGTGTTTTAGATATCTGGGAGTGGATCTGGCAGCGGATGGAACCATGGAAGCGGAAGTGGATCATAGGGTGGGGGAGGGGGCGAAAATTCTGGGGGCCTTGAAGAATGTGTGGAAGTCGAGAACATTATCTCGGAAAGCAAAAATGGGTATGTTTGAAGGAATAGTGGTTCCAACAATGTTGTATGGTTGCGAGGCGTGGGCTATGGATAGAGTTGTGCGCAGGAGGATGGATGTGCTGGAAATGAGATGTTTGAGGACAATGTGTGGTGTGAGGTGGTTTGATCGAGTGAGTAACGTAAGGGTAAGAGAGATGTGTGGAAATAAAAAGAGCGTGGTTGAGAGAGCAGAAGAGGGTGTTTTGAAGTGGTTTGGGCACATGGAGAGGATGAGTGAGGAAAGATTGACCAAGAGGATATATGTGTCGGAGGTGGAGGGAGCAAGAAGAAGAGGGAGACCAAATTGGAGGTGGAAAGATGGAGTGAAAAAGATTTTGTGTGATCGGGGCCTGAACATGCAGGAGGGTGAAAGGAGGGCAAGGAATAGAGTGAATTGGAGCGATGTGGTATACCGGGGTTGACGTGCTGTCAGTGGATTGAATTGGGGCATGTGAAGCGTCTGGGGTAAACCATGGAAAGCTGTGTAGGTATGAATATTTGCGTGTGTGGACGTGTGTATATACATGTGTATAGGGGGGGTTGGGCCGTTTCTTTCGTCTGTTTCCTTGCGCTACCTCACAAACGCGGGAGACAGCGACAAAGTATAAAAAAAAAAAGAATATATATATATATATATATATATATATATATATATATATATATATATATATATATATATATATATATATATATATCCACTCCCAGATATCTAAAACACTTCACTTCCTCCAGTTTTTCTCCATTCAAACTCACCTCACTGGCAGCGGATGGAACCATGGAAGCGGAAGTGGATCATAGGGTGGGGGAGGGGGCGAAAATTCTGGGAGCCTTGAAGAATGTGTGGAAGTCGAGAACATTATCTCGGAAAGCAAAAATGGGTATGTTTGAAGGAATAGTGGTTCCAACAATGTTGTATGGTTGCGAGGCGTGGGCTATGGATAGAGTTGTGCGCAGGAGGATGGATGTGCTGGAAATGAGATGTTTGAGGACAATGTGTGGTGTGAGGTGGTTTGATCGAGTAAGTAACGTAAGGGTGAGAGAGATGTGTGGAAATAAAAAGAGCGTGGTTGAGAGAGCAGAAGAGGGTGTTTTCAAATGGTTTGGGCACATGGAGAGAATGAGTGAGGAAAGATTGACCAAGAGGATATATATGTCGGAGGTGGAGGGAACGAGGAGAAGAGGGAGACCAAATTGGAGGTGGAAAGATGGAGTGAAAAAGATTTTGTGTGATCGGGGCCTGAACATGCAGGAGGGTGAAAGGAGGGCAAGGAATAGAGTGAATTGGAGCGATGTGGTATACCGGGGTTGACGTGCTGTCAGTGGATTGAATTGGGGCATGTGAAGCGTCTGGGGTAAACCATGGAAAGCTGTGTAGGTATGTATATTCGCGTGTGGACGTATGTATATACATGTGTATGGGGGTGGGTTGGGCCATTTCTTTCGTCTGTTTCCTTGCGCTACCTCGCAAACGCGGGAGACAGCGACAAAGTATAAAAAAAAAAAAAAAAAAAAAAAAAAAAAAAAAATATATATATATATATATATATATATATATATCCCTGGGGATAGGGGAGAAAGAATACTTCCCACGTATTCCCTGCGTGTCTTAGGAGGTGACTAAAAGGGGAGGGAGCGGGGGGCTGGAAATCCTCCCCTCTCAATTTTTTTTAATTTTCCAAAAGAAGGAACAGAGAAGGGGGCCAGGTGAGGATATTCCCTCAGTGGCCCAGTTCTCTGTTCTTAACGCTACCTCGCTAACGCGGGAAATGGCGAATAGTTTGAAAAAAAAATATATATATATATATATATATATATATATATATATATATATATATATATATATATATATGAGTCAGTTGTTGTTCGCTGATGATACAGCGCTGGTGGCTGATTCATGTGAGAAACTGCAGAAGCTGGTGACTGAGTTTGGTAAAGTGTGTGAAAGAAGAAAGTTAAGAGTAAATGTGAATAAGAGCAAGGTTATTAGGTACAGTAGGGTTGAGGGTCAATTCAATTGGGAGGTGAGTTTGAATGGAGAAAAACTGGAGGAAGTGAAGTGTTTTAGATATCTGGGAGTGGATCTGGCAGCGGATGGAACCATGGAAGTGGAAGTGGATCATAGGGTGGGGGAGGGGGCGAAAATTCTGGGAGCCTTGAAGAATGTGTGGAAGTCGAGAACATTATCTCGGAAAGCAAAAATGGGTATGTTTGAAGGAATAGTGGTTCCAACAATGTTGTATGGTTGCGAGGCGTGGACTATGGATAGAGTTGTGTGCAGGAGGATGGATGTGCTGGAAATGAGATGTTTGAGGACAATGTGTGGTGTGAGGTGGTTTGATCGAGTAAGTAACGTAAGGGTAAGAGAGATGTGTGGAAATAAAAAGAGCGTGGTTGAGAGAGCAGAAGAGGGTGTTTTGAAATGGTTTGGTCACATGGAATGAGTGAGGAAAGATTGACCAAGAGGATATATGTGTCGGAGGTGGAGGGAACGAGGAGAAGAGGGAGACCAAATTGGAGGTGGAAAGATGGAGTGAAAAAGATTTTGTGTGATCGGGGCCTGAACATGCAGGAGGGTGAAAGGTGGGCAAAGAATAGAGTGAATTGGAGCGATGTGGTATACCGGGGTTGACGTGCTATCAGTGGATTGAATCAAGGCATGTGTATGGGGGTGGGTTGGGCCATTTCTTTCGTCAGTTTCCTTGCGCTACCTCGCAAACGTGGGAGACAGCGACAAAGCAAAAAAAAAAAATATATATATATATATATATATATATATATATATATATATATATTTTTTCATACTATACACCATTTCCCGAATGAGCGAGGTAGCGTTTAGAACAGAGGACTGGGCCTTTGAGGGAGTATCCTCCCCTGGCCCCCTTCTCTGTTCCATCATTTGGAAAATTAAAAAAAAGATAATGAGAGGGAGGATTTCCAGCCCCCCGCTCCCCTCCCTTTTAGTCGCCTTCTACGACACGCAGGGAATACATGGGAAGTATTCTTTCTCCCCTATCCCCAGGGATATATGTATATATATATATATATATATATATATATATATATATATTTTTTGTCGCTGTCTGCTGCGTTTGCGAGGTAGCGCAAGGAAACAGACGAAAGAAATGGCCCAACCCACCCCCATACACATATACATACGTCCACACACACAAATATACATACCTACACAGCTTTCCATGGTTTACCCCAGACGCTTCACATGCCCTGATTCAATGCACTGACAGCACGTCAACCCCGGTATACCACATCGATCCAATTCACTCTATTCCTTGCCCTCCTTTCACCCTCCTGCATGCTCAGGCCCAAGTCACACAAAATCTTTTTCACTCCATCTTTCCACCTCCAGTTTGGTCTCCCACTTCTCCTCGTTCCCTCCACCTCTGACACATATATCCTCTTGGTCAATCTTTCCTCACTCATTCTCTCCATGTGCCCAAACCATTTCAAAACACCCTCTTCTGCTCTCTCAACCACGTTCTTTTTATTTCCACACATCTCTCTTACCCTTACGTTACTTACTCGATCAAACCACCTCACACCACACATTGTCCTCAAAAATCTCATTTCCAGCACATCCATCTGCCTGTGCACAACTCTATCCGTAGCCCACGCCTCGCAACCATACAACATTGTTGGAACCACTATTCCTTCAAACATACCCATTTTTGCTTTCCGAGATAATGTTCTCGACTTCCACACATTCTTCAAGGCTCCCAGAATTTTCACTCCCTCCCTCACCCTATGATCCACTTCCGCTTCCATTGTTCCATCCGCTGCCAGATCCACTCCCAGATATCTAAAACACTTTACTTCCTCCAGTTTTTCTCCATTCAAACTTACCTCCCAGTTGACTTGACCCTCAACCCTACTGTACCTAATAACCTTGCTCTTATTCACATTTACTCTTAACTTTCTTCTTTCACACACTTTACCAAACTCAGTCACCAGCTTCTGCAGTTTCTCACATGAATCAGCCACCAGCACTGTATCATCAGCAAACAACAACTGACTCACTTCCCAAGCTCTCTCATCCCCAACAGACTTCAAACTTGCCCCTCTTTCCAAAACTCTTGCATTCACCTCCCTAACAACTCCATCCATAAACAAATTACACAACCATGGAGACATCACACACCCCTGCCGCAAACCTACATTCACTGAGAACCAATCACTTTCCTCTCTTCCTACACGTACACATGCCTTACATCCTCGATAAAAACTTTTCACTGCTTCTAACAACTTGCCTCCCACACCATATATTCTTAATACCTTCCACAGAGCATCTCTATCAACTCTATCATATGCCTTCTCCAGATCCATAAATGCTACATACAAATCCATTTGCTTTTCTAAGTATTTCTCACATACATTCTTCAAAGCAAACACCTGATCCTCTACCACTTCTGAAACCACACTGCTCTTCCCCAATCTGATGCTCTGTACATGCCTTCACCCTCTCAATCAATACCATTCCATATAATTTACCAGGAATACTCAACAAACTTATACCTCTGTAATTTGAGCACTCACTCTTATCCCCTTTGCCTTTGTACAGTGGCACTATGCACGCATTCCGCCAATCCTCAGGCACCTCACCATGAGTCATACATACATTAAATAACCTTATCAACCAGTCAATAATACAGTCATCCCCTTTTTTAATAAATTCCACTGCAATACCATCCAAACCTGCTGCCTTGCCGGCTTTCATCTTCCGCAAAGCTTTTACTACCTCTTCTCTGTTTACCAAATCATTTTCCCTAACCCTCTCACTTTGCACACCACCTCGACCAAAACACCCTATATCTGCCGCTCTATCATCAAACACATTCAACAAACCTTCAAAATACTCACTCCATCTCCTTCTCACATCACCACTACTTGTTATCACCTCCCCATTTGCGCCCTTCACTGAAGCTCCCATTTGCTCCCTTGTCTTACGTACTTTATTTACCTCCTTCCAGAACATCTTTTTATTCTCCCTAAAATTTAATGATACTCTCTCACCCCAACTCTCATTTGCCCTCTTTCACCTCTTGCACCTTTCTCTTGACTTCCTGTATCTTTCTTTTATACATCTCCCACTCAATTGCATTTTTTCCCTGCAAAAATCGTCCAAATGCCTCTCTCTTCTCTTTCACTAATAATCTTACTTCTTCATCCCACCACTCACTACCCTTTCTAATCAACCCACCTCCCACTCTTCTCATGCCACAAGCATCTTTTGCGCAATCCATCACTGATTCCCTAAATACATCCCATTCCTCCCCCACTCCCCTTACTTCCATTGTTCTCACCTTTTTCCATTCTGTACTCAGTCTCTCCTGGTACTTCCTCACATAAGTCTCCTTCCCAAGCTCACTTACTCTCACCACCCTCTTCTCCCCAACATTCACTCTTCTTTTCTGAAAACCCGTACAAATCTTCACCTTAGCCTCCACAAGATAATGATCAGACATCCCTCCAGTTGCACCTCTCAGCACATTAACATCCAAAAGTCTCTCTTTCGCGCGCCTGTCAATTAACACGTAATCCAATAACGCTCTCTGGCCATCTCTCCTACTTACATACGTATACTTATGTATATCTCGCTTTTTAAACCAGGTATTCCCAATCACCAGTCCTTTTTCAGCACATAAATCTACAAGCTCTTCACCATTTCCATTTACAACACTGAACACCCCATGTATACCAATTATTCCCTCAACTGCCACTTTACTCACCTTTGCCTTCAAATCACCCATCACTATAACCCGGTCTCGTGCATCAAAACCACTAACACACTCATTCAGCTGCTCCCAAAACACTTGCCTCTCATGATCTTTCTTCTCATGCCCAGGTGCATACGCACCAATGATCACCTATCTCTCTCCATCAACTTTCAGTTTTACCCATATTAATCGAGAATTTGCTTTCTTACATTCTATCACATACTCCCACAACTCCTGTTTCAGGAGTACTGCTACTCCTTCCCTTGCTCTTGTCCTCTCACTAACCCCCGACTTTACTCCCAAGACATTCCCAAACCACTCTTCCCCTTTACCCTTGAGCTTCATTTCACTCAGAGCCAAAACATCCAGGTTCCTTTCCTCAAACATACTACCTATCTCTCCTTTTTTCACATCTTGGTTACATCCACACACATTTAGACACCCCAGTCTGAGCCTTCGAGGAGGATGTGCACTCCCCGCGTGACTCCTTCTTCTGTTTCCCATTTTAGAAAGTTAAAAAAATACAAGGTGGGGAGGATTTCTGGCCCCCCGCTCCCGTCCCCTCTAGTCGCCTTCTACGACACGCGAGGAATGCGTGGGAAGTATTCTTTCTCCCCTATCCCCAGGGATAATATATATATATATATATATATATATATATATATATATATATATATATTTATATATATATATACATAGATATATACACACACATACATACGCACATATACACACACACACACACATATACATATATATACATATGAAAAATGTAAGAAATAATTTAGAAAACTGAAACTTCTAGCTTGAAATGAAATGAAAAAATGAATGTCACATAATGGTTCAACCTCTGGCTATGGAAAAGGGAAATGTATAATTTATTTACACAAACGTCAATAGTAGTTCTCATCAATTTAACCACTGTATCAATAAGCTTCAATGTCTAAGCTACATTTTTTCCAATTTCACTATTTTCTTGTCAAAGCACCATGTATGAAAACTATCACTCCAGTAACACAACTATAAACATTTACTTCCCCTTTAAAAAAGTTCTGGGGAAGTCTGTCTCGATACACTGCGGGACACTCTACCACCTGGCGAGGTTTGTGTTGCAATGGTTCTTGATTCACAAACATAGTAGCATCACTGGTGGGCGGAAGAACATTCTTGTAACCACAGCAAGGATCACAGTCCGTGCAACTCCATTATGATGGTTCTTCTCATGATGCGACGCTTAAGCTGTGACCATATATATATATACATCATATAGACATCATAGGTATAGGTATAGCATAAGTGGGAGGCCATTGATGTGGCCAATAGTGAAATACCACTACTTTGATCATTCCCTGGGGATGGGGAGAAAGAATACCTCCCACGTATTCCCTGCGTGTCGTAGAGGGCGACTAAAAGGGAAGGGAGCGGGGGGCTAGAAATCCTCCCCTCTCGTTTTTTTTTTTTTTTTTAATTTTCCAAAAGAAGGAACAGAGAAGAGGTCCAGGTGAGGATATTCCCTCAAAGGCCCAGTCCTCTGTTCTTAACGCTACCTCGCTATCGCGGGAAATAGCGAATAGTATGAAAAAAAAAAAAAAAAAAATATATATATATATATATATATATATATATATATATATATATATATATATATATATATATATATATATATATTTCTTCTTCCACACACTTTACCAAACTCAGTCACCAGCTTCTGCAGTTTCTCACATGAATCAGCCACCAGCGCTGTATCATCAGCGAACAACAACTGTCTCACTTCCCAAGCTCTCTCATCCCCAACAGACTTCATACTTGCCCCTCTTTCCAGGACTCTTGCATTTACCTCCCTAACAACCCCATCCATAAACAAATTAAACAACCATGGAGACATCACACACCCCTGCCGCAAACCTACATTCACTGAGAACCAATCACTTTCCTCTCTTCCTACACGTACACATGCCTTACATCCTCGATAAAAACTTTTCACTGCTTCTAACAACTTGCCTCCCACACCATATATTCTTAATACCTTCCACAGAGCATCTCTATCAACTCTATCATATGCCTTCTCCAGATCCATAAATGCTACATACAAATCCATTTGCTTTTCTAAGTATTTCTCACATACATTCTTCAAAGCAAACACCTGATCCACACATCCTCTACCACTTCTGAAACCGCACTGCTCTTCCCCAATCTGATGCTCTGTACATGCCTTCACCCTCTCAATCAATACCCTCCCATATAATTTACCAGGAATACTCAACAAACTTATACCTCTGTAATTTGAGCACTCACTCTTATCCCCTTTGCCTTTGTACAATGGCACTATGCACGCATTCCGCCAATCCTCAGGCACCTCACCATGAGTCATACATACATTAAATAACCTTACCAACCAGTCAACAATACAGTCACCCCCTTTTTTAATAAATTCCACTGCAATACCATCCAAACCTGCTGCCTTGCCGGCTTTCATCTTCCGCAAAGCTTTTACTACCTCTTCTCTGTTTACCAAATCATTTTCCCTAACCCTCTCACTTTGCACACCACCTCGACCAAAACACCCTATAAATGTGAATAAGAGCAAGGTTATTAGGTACAGTAGGGTTGAGGGTCAAGTCAATTGGGAGGTGAGTTTGAATGGAGAAAAACTGGAGGAAGTGAAGTGTTTTAGATATCTGGGAGTGGATCTGGCAGCGGATGGAACCATGGAAGCGGAAGTGGATCATAGGGTGGGGGAGGGGGCGAAAATTTTGGGAGCCTTGAAAAATGTGTGGAAGTCGAGAACATTATCTCGGAAAGCAAAAATGGGTATGTTTGAAGGAATAGTGGTTCCAACAATGTTGTATGGTTGCGAGGCGTGGGCTATGGATAGAGTTGTGCGCAGGAGGATGGATGTGCTGGAAATGAGATGTTTGAGGACAATGTGTGGTGTGAGGTGGTTTGATCGAGTAAGTAACGTAAGGGTAAGAGAGATGTGTGGAAATAAAAAGAGCGTGGTTGAGAGAGCAGAAGAGGGTGTTTTGAAATGGTTTGGGCACATGGAGAGAATGAGTGAGGAAAGATTGACCAAGAGGATATATGTGTCGGAGGTGGAGGGAACGAGGAGAAGAGGGAGACCAAATTGGAGGTGGAAAGATGGAGTGAAAAAGATTTTGTGTGATCGGGGCCTGAACATGCAGGAGGGTGAAAGGAGGGCAAGGAATAGAGTGAATTGGAGCGATGTGGTATACAGGGGTTGACGTGCTGTCAGTGGATTGAATCAAGGCATGTGAAGCGTCTGGGGTAAACCATGGAAAGCTGTGTAGGTATGTATATTTGCGTGTGTGGACGTGTGTATGTGCATGTGTATGGGGGGGGGTTGGGCCATTTCTTTCGTCTGTTTCCTTGCGCTACCTCGCAAACGCGGGAGACAGCGACAAAGTATGAAAAAAAAAAAAAAAATATATATATATATATATATATTTTTTTTTTTTTTTTTTTTTTTTTTGCTTTGTCGCTGTCTCCCGCGTTTGCGAGGTAGCGCAAGGAAACAGACGAAAGAAATGGCCCAACCCACCCCCATACACATGTATATACATACGTCCACACACGCAAATATACATACCTACACAGCTTTCCATGGTTTACCCCAGACGCTTCACATGCCTTGATTCAATCCACTGACAGCACGTCAACCCCGGTATACCACATCGCTCCAATTCACTCTATTCCTTGCCCTCCTTTCACCCTCCTGCATGTTCAGGCCCCGATCACACAAAATCTTTTTCACTCCATCTTTCCACCTCCAATTTGGTCTCCCTCTTCTCCTCGTTCCCTCCACCTCCGACACATATATCCTCTTGGTCAATCTTTCCTCACTCATTCTCTCCATGTGACCAAACCATTTCAAAACACCCTCTTCTGCTCTCTCAACCACGCTCTTTTTATTTCCACACATATCTCTTACCCTTACGTTACTTACTCAATCAAACCACCTCACACCACACATTGTCCTCAAACATCTCATTTCCAGCACATCCATCCTCCTGCGCACAACTCTATCCATAGTCCACGCCTCGCAACCATACAACATTGTTGGAACCACTATTCCTTCAAACATACCCATTTTTGCTTTCCGAGATAATGTTCTCGACTTCCACACATTCTTCAAGGCTCCCAGAATATGTTTGAAGGAATAGTGGTTCCAACAATGTTGTATGGTTGCGAGGCGTGGGCTATGGATAGAGTTGTGCGCAGGAGGATGGATGTGCTGGAAATGAGATGTTTGAGGACAATGTGTGGTGTGAGGTGGTTTGATCGAGTAAGTAACGTAAGGGTAAGAGAGATGTGTGGAAATAAAAAGAGCGTGGTTGAGAGAGCAGAAGAGGGTGTTTTGAAATGGTTTGGGCACATGGAGAGAATGAGTGAGGAAAGATTGACCAAGAGGATATATGTGTCGGAGGTGGAGGGAACGAGGAGAAGAGGGAGACCAAATTGGAGGTGGAAAGATGGAGTGAAAAAGATTTTGTGTGATCGGGGCCTGAACATGCAGGAGGGTGAAAGGAGGGCAAGGAATAGAGTGAATTGGAGCGATGTGGTATACCGGGGTTGACGTGCTGTCAGTGGATTGAATCAAGGCATGTGAAGCGTCTGGTGTAAACCATGGAAAGCTGTGTAGGTATGTATATTTTGCAGTGTGTGGACGTATGTATATACATGTGTATGGGGGTGGGTTGGGCCATTTCTTTTGTCTGTTTCCTTGTGCTACCTCGCAAATGCGGGAGACAGCGACAAAGCAAAAAAAAAAAAAAAAAAAAATATGTGTTTTGAAATGGTTTGGTCACATGGAGAGAATTAGTGAGGAAAGGTTGACAAGAGGATATATGTGTCAGAGGTGGAGGGAATGAGGGGATGGGGAGAAAGAATACTTCCCACATATTCCCTGCGTGTCATAGAAGGCGACTAAAAGGGGAGAGAGCGGTGTGCTGGAAATCCTCCCCTCTCGTTTTTTTTATTTTTAATTTTTCCAAAAGAAGGAACAGAGAAGGGGGCCAGGTGAGGATATTCCTTCAAAGGCCCAGTCCTCTGTTCTTAACGCTACCTCACTAATGCGGGAAATGGTGAATAGTATGGAATACATAAAGATATGAATCTTAAATTAATTAGCAATCACAAGTTTGTCGAAGCTTGCAGTGTTGCTGATTACCGCTGCCCCAATCCATCAGCTTACCTACATCTTTCTAGCTTGCTCTCCATTGTCTTCGGTGGCTTCAGTAACATTGTGAGAGACTGATGCCATAGCAAATTTTGTTCGAGAGATTTGAAGAGGGTGTGCTGAAATTGTTTTTTTATATATATGGAGAGATGACCAAGGAGACCAAAACATGCTGTGGATCCCATTTTTTTTTTATTTTACATGTCAGCTAGAGAATGGATGTGAGCAAATGAATGCTGTTTCTTTGTTCCTGGCACATCCTTACTAATGCTGAAAATGGCAAGTAAGCAGGAAAAAATTTATATTGGACTATATATGTGTATTTTTCATACATTTTACTTATTTATTTATACTTTATTGGCATTTCCCACATTAGCACCAGGAACAGATGAAAAAAAGGCTGCATCCGCTCACATCCATTCTGTAATTGTCATATGCAATGCACCAAAACAACAGCTCCCTATCCACAGTATGAGGAAAGTAAATGCAAGA
>NC_092246.1:16234789-16241428 GCF_036320965.1 Panulirus ornatus
GTATACCACGTCGTTCCAAATCACTCTAGTCCTTTTCCACTTTCACCTCCTGCTGTTCAGGCCCGATCACTCAAGATCTTATTCACTCATCTTTCCACCTCCAATTAGGTCTCCCAGCTTCTCCTCGTTCCCTCCTCTCTAACACTTATATCTCTCGTCATCTTTCCTCACTCATTCTCCTCCATTTGCTGACGAAACCATTTCAAAAACACCCTGTATTCTGCTCTCTCAACCACACTCTTTTTATTTCTTACATCACTCTCTACCCTTAACATTCTTACTCGATCAAACCACCTCACACCATATATTGTCCTCAATAACATCTCATTTCCAGCACATCCACCCTCATGCGCACAACTCTATCCATAGGCCCATGCCCACTAACCATAACTCAGTGTTGGACCACTATTCCTTCAGCATTACTTTTTTTTTTTTTCCAAGTTAATGTTCTCGACTTCCAAAAATTTTCTTCAAGGCTCCCAGAATTTTCGCCCCATCCCCCACCCTATGATTCACTTCGCTTCCATTGTTTCCATCCGCTGCCTGATCCACTCCCAGATATCTTAAACACTTTACTTCCTCCAGTTTTTCTCCATTAAAACTTACCCCCAATTGACTTGACCCTCAACCCTACTGTACCTATTAACCTTGCCCTTATTCTACACTTACTCTCAACTTTCTTCTTTTCACACAACTTTACAAACTCAGTCACCAGCTTCTGCAGTTTCACCATGAATCAGCCACCAGCGCTTGTTTCATCACCGAACAACAACTGACTTCCCAAGGCTCCTCATCCACAACAGACTGCATACTTGGCCCCCTTACTTTCCAAATCTCTTGCTTTCACCACCCTAACCTCCCATCCATAAAACAATTTAAACAACCATGGAGGACATCACACACCCTGCCGCAAACTACATTCAAATTGTGAACCAATCATTTCCTCTCTTCCTACATGTACACAAGCATTACATCCTCAGTAAAACTTTTCACTGCTTCTAACAACTCGCCTCCCACTCCATAAATCTTAATATCCTTCACGAGCATCTATCTATCTATCATAAGCCTTATCAGAATCCATAAATGCTACATACAAATTCATTTGCTTTTTAAGTATTTCTCACATACATTCTTCAAAGCAAAATCCTGATATAAACATCCTGTACCACTTCTGAAACTACACTGCTCTTCCCCAACCTGATGCTTGTTGTACATTGCCTTCACCTCTCAATCAATACCCTCCCATATATATAATTTCCCAGCAATACTCAACCAAACTTATACCTCTGTAATTTGCGCACTCACTCTTCTCCCTTTGCCCTATGTTACAATGGCACTTATGCACGCATTCAGCCAATCATCTGGCACCTCTCCATGGAATCTTTCATACATTAAATAACCTTACAACCAGTCAACCTATACAGTCACCCATTTTTTAATGAATTCCACTGCAATACCATCCAAACTGCTGCCTTGCCGGGCTTTCATCTTCCGCCAAGCTTTTTAAACCTCTTTCTATGTTTACCAAATCATTTTCCCTAACCCTCTCACTATGCACACTGCCTCGACTGAATCCAACCCGTATCACCACTTCATCATCAAACCACATTCAACAAACCTTCAAAGTATTCACTACATCTCCTTCTCAATCACCTCTACTTGTTATCACCTCCCCATTCGCCCCTTCACTGAAGTTTTTCCCATTGTTACCTTGTCTTACGTTTTTTTATTTACCTCCTTCCAAAAACGTCTTTTTATTTTATTTTTATTTTGATTTGTCGCTGTCTTCCTGGTGTTTGCGAAGGGTTTTCTGTTTAGCGCATTAGGAACAGACGTAGAATGGCCCAATCCCACCACATACACCTGTATACACATATATGTCCACCACATGCAAATATACATACCATTACATCTCAATGCTTACATATATATAAACATCTCGACATTCAAATATTTACTCATGTAATAATTCATACTGTGCTGGCTGTATTCATCCCATCGCACCTCGCCACATATGGAATAACACCCCTCCCCCCTCATGTGTGCGAACTGGCTCTCGGAGCGCTAGGAAAAGACAACAAGGCACCATTCGTTACACTCAGTCTCTAGCTGTCCATGTAATAATGCACCAAAACACAGCTCCCCTTTCCTCATCCAGGCCGCACCTGTACTTTCCATGGTTTACCCAGCGCTTCACATGCCTGGTTTAGTTAATCCATTGACAGCACGTCGACCCCGGTATACCACGTCGTTCCGATTCACTTATTCCTTGCCGCCTTTCACCCTCCTGCATGTCAGGCCCCGATCACTCATGGATCTTTTTCACTCCATTTTTCCCATTCTATAGGTCTCTCATCCTCCTCGTTCCCTCCTCCTCTAACACTTATATCTCTTGGTTCATTCTTTCCTTCACTTATACTCTCTGTGGGACCAAAACCATTCAACAACCCCCCTCTTCTGCTCTATCAACCACACACTTTTTAGTTCTCTAACACATCAATTTGCCTTCTATTACTTACTCGATCAAACCACCTCGCCACCCCATATTGTCCTCAACATCTCTTTCCTAGCACATTCCACCCTCCTGCGCCAACTCTATCATAGCCCATGCCCACAACCGTACAACATGTTGGAACCACTATTCCTTCAAACATACTTTTTTTTCTTATTTTTTCTCCGAGATACTTTCTAGCTTCAAAAACATTCATTTCAAGGCTCCCAGGATTTTCACCCCTCCCCCACCCTATGATTCACTTCGCTTCCCTGGTTCAATCCGATGCAGAACCACTCCCAGATATCTAAACACTTTACTTCTCCAGTTTTTCTCCATTCAACTTACCTCCCAATTGACTTGACCCTCACACCTACTGTACCTAATAACCTTGCCTTATTCACATTTACTCTCAATCTTTCTTCTTTCCCACACTTACCAAACTCAGTCACCAGCTCTGCAGTTTATCACAGAATCGCCACAAGCTGTATCATCAGCGAACAACAGCAGACTCACTTCCCAAGCTCTCTCATCCACAGCAGACTGCATACTTTGCCCCTCTTTCCAAAACTCTTGCTTTCACCACCCTAACATCCCATCCATACACAAATTAAAAACCCATGGAGACATCAACCACCCCTGCCGCAATCATACTTCACTGAGAACCAATCACTTTCCTCTCTTCCTACCATTGTACACATGCCTTACCCTCCTCAATAAAAAAACTTTTCACTGCTTCTAACAACTTGCCTCCCACTCCATATAATCTTTATACCTTCATCAGAGCATCTCTATCGACTCTATCATTAATGCCTTCTCCAGATCCATAAATGTACATACAAATCCTTTAGCTTTTCTAAGTTTTTCTCACATACATTCTTCAAAGCAAACACCTGATCTAACCATCTCTACACTTCTGAAACCACCATGCTTCTTCCCAATTGATGGCTCTGTACATGGCATTCACCTCTCAATCAATACCCTCCCATATAATTTCCCAGCTTATACTCAACAAACTTTTATTTATTTATTTATTTTGCTATTGTCGCTGTCTCCCGCGTTTGCGAGGTAGCGCAAGGAAACAGACGAAAGAATGCCCAAAACCACCCACATAACATGTATATACATACATGTCCACACCGCAAATATACATACCGATACATCTCAATGTATACAAACATATATATATTTTTCTTTTCTTTAAACTTTCGCCATTTCCCGGCGTTAGCGATAGTGTTAGCATTAGAACAGAGGACTGGGCCTTTGAGGGAATTCCTACACCTGGGCCCAAATTCTCTGTTCCTTCTTTTGTGAAAAAAAAAAAAAAAGAAAAAAAAAAAAAATGAGAGGGGAGGTTTTCCAGCCCCCCGCTTCCCTCCCTTTTAGTCCCTTCTCGACACGCAGGGAATACCGTGGGAAGTATTTAGTAACCCCTTTCCCCATGGGATAAACTTATATATATATTATATTTTATATATATATAGTTATATATTATATATATATTATAATACCCTTTCTTTCTTTTTCTTTCAAACTATTCGCATTTCCCGCATTAGAGGGTTAGCGTTAAGAACAGAGGACTGCGGCCTTTGAGGGGAATACCCTCACCTGGCCAATTCTCTGTTCCTTCTTTTGGGAAAAAAAAAAAAAAAAAAAGAAAAAAAATAAACGAGAGGGAGGATTTCCAGCCCCCCGCTCCCTCCCCTTTTAGTCGCTTCTACGACATGCCTGGGAATACGTGGGAAGTATTCTTAATCCCCTATCCCCAGGGATATACCCACACTGACATATACATATATACCCATGTACATAATTCAAACTGTCTGCTGTATTCATTCCCATCGCCACCCCGCCACCACACATGGAAATAACAACACCCTCCCCCTCATGTGTGTGGGGTAGCGCTAGTAAAAGGACAACAAAGGCCCCATTCGTTCACATCAGTCTTCTAGCTGTCATGTAATAATGCACTGAAACCATACAGCTCCCTTTCCACATCAGGCCCCACAGGGAACTTTCCATGGTTTGCCCCAGACACTTCACATTGCCCTGGTTCAATCCACTGGACAGCACGTAGACCCCGGTATTCCACATCGTTCCAATTCACTCTATTCTTGCACGGATATCACCCTCCTGCATGTTCAGGCCCCGATCACTCTAAAATTTTTTTTTCACTCCATCTTTCCACCTCCAATTTGGACTCCCACTTACTCCTCGTTTCCCTCCAACCTCTGACACATAATATCCTCTTGGTCAAATCTTTCCTCACTCATTCTCTCCATGTGACCAAACCATTTCAACAAGCTTATACCTCTGTAATTTGAGCACTCGACTCTTACCCCTTTGACTTTGTACAATGGCACTATGCACGCATTCCGCCAATCATCCAGGCACCTCACATGGAATCATACATACATTAATAACTTACCAACCTGTCATCAAATTACAGTTACCCCTTTTTTATAAATTCCACTGCAATTCCATCAAAACCTGCTGCTTTGCCGACTTTCATCTTCCGCCAAAGCTTTTATACCTCTTCTCTGTTTTCAAAGCATTTTTCCCTAACCCTCTCACTTTGCACACCGCCTCGACTGAAACACCCTCTATATCTGCCATCATCATCACACACATTCAACAAACTTCAAAGTACTCATCCATCTCCTTCTCACATCACCTACTTGTTAATCACCTTCCCCCCATTCGCCCCGCTTCACTGAAGTTCCCATTGATTGCCTTGTCTTACGTACATTTTTTACATCCTTCCAAAACGTCTTTTTATTATTTTAATTTTGCTTTGTCGTGTCTCCCGTGAAGCGACGGTGCGCAAGGAATCAGACGTTAGAATGGCCCAACCCACCCAATACACATGTATACAACATACACGTCCACACCGCAAATATACATACCAATACATCTCATTGTATAACCATATGTATACACAACCAGACATACACATATATAAACCATGTACACAATCATAGTCTGCTTTATTTATTCCCTTCGCCACCTCGCACTTTTATAAATAACAACCCCTCCCCCCTCATGTTGTTCGGAGGAAGCGCTAGGATAGACAACAAAGGCCCCATTCGTTCACACTCAGTCTTAGCTTCATGTAATAATGCACCGAAACCACAGTCCCTTTCCCACTTACCAGGCCGCACAGAACTTTCCATGGTTTTACCCCAGACGCTTCACATGACCTGGTGCAATCCATGACAGCACGTCGACCCCGGTTTACCACATCATTCCAATTCACTCTATTCCTGGCACGCCTTTCACCCTCCTGCATGTTCAGGCCGATCATAAAGATCTTTTTCACTCCTCTTTCACCTCAATTAGGTCTTCCACTTCTCCTCGGTTCCCTCACCTCTAACACATTTCCTCTTGGTCAATCTTAACCTCACTCATTCTCTCATTTGGACCAAACCATTTCAAATACACCTTCTTCTGCTCTCTTCAACCACACTCTTTTTATTCTCTACATCCACTCTTATCCTCTTTACATTACTTACTGAATCAACCACTCACAACCCCATATTGTCCTCAAACATTCATTTCCAGCACATCAACCCTCCTGCGCAGAACTCTATCCATAGCCCATGCCCCCACAACCATACAACATTGTTGGATCCCACTATTCTTCAAACATACCCTGTTTTTTTCCGAGATAATGTTCTCTACTTCTCCACACATTCTTCAAGGGCTCCCAGAATTTTTCCCCCTCCCCAACCTATGATTTCACTTCCGCTCCATGGTTCCTACCTTGCCAGGATCCACTCCCAGATATCTAAAACACTTTACTTCCTCAGTTTTTCTCTATTCAAACTTACATCCCAGTTGACTTTGACCCTCAACCCTACTGTACCTAATAACCTTGCCCTTATTCATTTTTTACTCTCCTTACTTTCTATTTCACCACACTTTACCATTCTCAGGCACCTGCTTCTGCAGTTTCTCACATGAATCAGCCACCAGCGCTAATTTCATAAGCAAACAACAACTGACTCACTTCCCTAAGCTCTCTCATCCACATCAGACTGCATACTTGCCCACCCTTTCCAAAACTCATGCTTTCACCACTAACATTCCCCATCCTATAAAACAAATTAAACAACCATGGAGGACATCACGCACCCCCTTGCCGCCAA
>NC_092246.1:16241528-16369028 GCF_036320965.1 Panulirus ornatus
ACCAATTATTCCCTCAACTGCCACATTACTCACCTTTGCATTCAAATCACCCATCACTATAACCCGGTCTTGTGCATTAAAACCACTAACACACTCATTCAGCTGCTTCCAAAACACTTGCCTCTCATGATCTTTCTTCTCATGCCCAGGTGCATGTGCACCAATAATCACCCATCTCTCTCCATCAACTTTCAGTTTCACCCATATTAATCTAGAATTTACTTTCTTACATTCTATCACATACTCCCACAACTCCTGTTTCAGGAGTAGTGCTACTCCTTCCCTTGCTCTTGTCCTCTCACTAACCCCTGACTTTACTCCCAAGACATTCCCAAACCACTCTTCCCCTTTACCCTTGAGCTTTGTTTCACTCAGAGCCAAAACAACCAGGTTCCTTTCCTCAAACATACCACCTATCTCTCCTTTTTTCACATCTTGGTTACATCCACACACATTTAGACAATCTGAGCCTTCGAGGAGGATGAGCACTCCCCGCATGACTCCTTCTTCTGTTTCCCATTTTAGAAAGTAAAAATACAAGGAGGGGAGGATTTCTGGCCCCCCACTCCCGTCCCCTCTAGTCGCCTTCTATATATATATATATATATATATATATATATATATATATATATATATATATATATTTTTTTTTCTTTTTTAAACTATTTGCCATTTCCCGCATTAGCGAGGTAGCGTTAAGAACAGAGGACTGGGCCTTTGAGGGAATACCCTCACCTGGCCCAATTCTCTGTTCCGTCTTTTGGAAAATTAAAAAAAAAACCGAGAGGGGAGGATTTCCAGCCCCCCACTCCCTCCCCTTTTAGTCGCCTTCTATGACACGCAGGGAATACGTGGGAAGTATTCTTAATCCCCTATCTCCATATATATATATAGGATAGAGTTGTGCGCAGGAGGGTGGATGTGCTGGAAATGACATATTTGAGGACAATATGTGGTGTGAGGTGGTTTGATCGAATAAGTAATGTAAGGGTAAGAGAGATGTGTGGAAATAAAAAGAGCGTGGTTGAGAGAGCAGAATAGGGTGTTTTGAAATGGTTTGGGCACATTGAGAGAATGAGTGAGGAAAGATTGACCAAGAGGATATATGTGTCGGAGGTGGAGGGAACGAGGAGAAGTGGGAGACCAAATTGGAGGTGGAAAGATGGAGTGAAAAAGATTTTGAGTGATCGGGGCCTGAACATGCAGGAGGGTGAAAGGCGTGCAAGGAATAGAGTGAATTGGATCGATGTGGTATACCGGGGTTGATGTGCTGTCAATGGATTGAATCAGGGCATGTGAAGCGTCAGGGGTAAACCATGGAAAGTTCTGTGGGGCTGGATGTTGAAAGGGAGCTGTGGTTTCGGGCATTATTGCATGACAGCTGGAGACTGAGTGTGAGTGAATGGGGTCTTTGTTGTCTTTTCCTGGCGCTGCCTCGCACACATGAGGGGGGAGGGGGATGTTATTCCATGTGTGGCGGGGTGGTGATGGGGGTGAGTAGGGGCAGACAGTGTGAATTGTGTGCATGTGTGTATATATGTGTGTACGTTGGGATGTGTGGATGTGTATGTTTGCGTGTGTGCATGTGTGTGTGTGTGCATGTGTATGGGGGTGGGTTGGGCCATTTCTTTCATCAGTTTCTTTGCACTACCTCGCAGGCATTGGAGACAGCGACAAAGGAAAATAAAAAAAAAAATATATATATATATATATATGTATATATATATATATATATATATATATCCCTGGGGATAGGGGAGAAAGAATACTTCTCACGTATTCCCTGCGTGTCGTAGAAGGCGACTAAACTGGAAGGGAGTGGGGGGGGGCTGGAAATTCTCCCCTCTCGTTTTTGATTTTCCAAAAGAAGGAACAGAGAAGGGGGCCAAGTGAGGATATTCCCTCAAAGGCTCAGTCCTCTGTTCTTAACACTACCTCGCTAACATGGGAAATGGCGAATAGTGTGAGAAAAAAAAAAAAAATATATATATATATATATATATATATATATATATATATAAATGCACATATACATACATACATAGTGAGAGGACAAGAGAGAGGGAAAGAGTAGCACTACTCCTGAAATAGGAGTTGTGGGAGTATGTGATAGAGAATAAGAAAGTAAATTCTAGATTGATATGGGTAAAACTGAAAGTTGATGGAGAGAGATGGTTGATTATTGGTGCATACGCACTTGGGCATGAGAAGAAAGATCATGAGAGGCAAGTGTTTTGGGAGCAGCTGAATGAGTGTGTTAGTGGTTTTGATGCACAAGACTGGGTATTAGTGATGGGTGATTTGAATGCAAAGGTGAGTAATGTGGCAGTTGAGGGAATAATTGGTATACATGGGGTGTTCAGTGTTGTAAATGGAAATGGTGAAGAGCTTGTGGATTGTGTGCTGAGAAAGGACTGGTGATTGGGAATACCTGGTTTAAAAAGCGAGATATACATAATTATACGTATGTAAGTAGGAGAGATGGCCAGAGAGCGTTGTTGGATTACGTGTTAATTGACAGGCACGCGAAAGAGAGACTTTTGGATGTTAATGTGCTGAGAGGTGCAGCTGGAGGGATGTCTGATCATTATTGTGGGGAGGTGAAGGTGAAGATTTGTAGGGGGTTTCAGAAAGAAGAGAGAATGTTGGAGTGAAGAGAGTGGTAAGAGTAAGTGAGCTTGGGAAGGAGACTTGTGTGAGGAAGTACCAGGAGAGACTGAGTACAGGATGGAAAATGGTGAGAACAAAGGACGTAAGGGGAATGGGGGAGGAATGGGATGTATTTAGGGAAGCAGTGATGGCTTGCACAAAAGATGCTTGTGGCATAAGAAGCGTGGGAGGTGGGTTGATTAGAAAAGGTAGCGAGTAGTGGGATGAAGAATTAAGATTATTAGTGAAAGAGAAAAGAAGAGAGAGGCATTTGGACGATTTTTGCAGGGAAAAACTGCAAATGAGTGGGAGGTGTATAAAAGAAAGAGGCAGGAGGTCAAGAGAAAGGTGAAAGAGGTGAAAAAGAGGGCAAATGAGAGTTGGGGTGAGAGAGTATCGTTAAATTTTAGGGAGAATCAAAAGATGTTCTGGAAGGAGGTACATAAAGTGCGTAAGACAAGGGAGCAAATGGGAACTTCAGTGAAGGGGGCTAAAGGGGAGGTGATAACAAGTAGTGGTGATGTGAGAATCAGATGGAGTGAGTATTTTGAAGGTTTGTTGAATGTGCTTGAATGTGTTTTGGTCGAGGTGGTGTGCAAAGTGAGAGGGTTAGGGAAAATGATTTGGTAAACAGAGAAGAGGTAGTAAAAGCTTTGCAGAAGATGAAAGCTGGCAAGTCAGCAGGTTTGGATGGTATTGCAGTGGAATTTATTAAAAAAGGGGGTGACTGTATTGTTGACTGGTTGGTAAGGTTATTTAATGTATGTATGATTTATATTGAGGTGCCTAAGGAGTAGCGGAATGCTTGCATAGTGCCATTGTACGAAGGCAAAGGGGATAAGAGTGAGTGCTCAAATTACAGAGGCATAAGTTTGTTGAGTATTCCTGGGAAATTATATGAGAGGTTATTGATTGAGAGGGTGAAGGCATATACAGAGCATCAGATTGGGGAAGAGCAGTGTGGTTTCAGAAGTGGTAGAGGATGTGTGGATCAGGTGTTTGCTTTGAAGAATGTATGTGAGAAATACTTAGAAAAGCAAATGGATTTGTATGTAGCATTTATGGATCTGGAAATGGATTTGTATGTAGCATTTATGGATCTGGAGAAGGCATATGATAGAGTTGATAGAGATGCTCTGAGGAAGGTTTTAAGAATATATGGTGTGGGAGGCAAGTTGTTAGAAGCAGTGAAAAGTTTTTATCGAGGATGTAAGGCATGTGTACGTGTAGGAAGAGAGGAAAGTGATTGGTTCTCAGTGAATGTAGGTTTGTGGCAGGGGTGTGTGATGTCTCCATAGTTGTTTAATTTGTTTATGGATGGGGTTGTTAGGGAGGTGAATGCAAGAGTTTTGGAAAGAGGGGCAAGTATGCAGTCTGTTGTGGATGAGAGAGCTTGGGAAGTGAGTCAGTTGTTGTTTGCTGATGATACAGCGCCGGTGGCTAATTCATGTGAGAAACTGCAGAAGCTGGTGACTGAGTTTGGTAAAGTGTGTGAAAGAAGAAAGTTAAGAGTAAACGTGAATAAGAGCAAGGTTATTAGGTACAGTAGGGTTGAGGGTCAAGTCAACTGGGAGGAAAGTTTGAATGGAGAAAAACTGGAGGAAGTGAAGTGTTTTAGATATCTGTGAGTGGATCTGGCAGCGGATGGAACCATGGAAGCGGAAGTGAATCATAGGGTGGGGGAGGGGGCGAAAGTTCTGGAAGCGTTGAAGAATGTGTGGAAGTCGAGAACTTTATATTGGAAAGCAAAAATGGGTATGTTGGAAGGAATAGTGTTTCCAGCAATGTTATATGGTTGCGAGGCGCGGGCTATAGATAGAGTTGGGCGCAGGAGGGTGGATGTGCTGGAAATGAGATGTTTGAGGACAATATGTGGTGTGAGGTTGTTTGATTAAGTAATAATAGGGTAAGAGAGGTGTGTGGTAATAATAAGAGTGTGGTTGAGAGAGCAGAAGAGGGTCTTTTGAAATGGTTTGGTCACATGGAGTGAATGAGTGAGGAAAGATTGACCAAGAGGATATATGTGTCAGAGGTGGAGGGAACGAGGAGAAGTGGGAGACCAAATTGGAGGTGAAAAGATTGAGTGAAAAAGATTTTGAGTGATCGGGGCCCGAACATGCAGGAGGGTGAAAGACGTGCAAGGAATAGAGTGAATTGGAACGATGTGGTATACCGGGGTCGACGTGCTGTCAATGGATTGAACCAGGGCATGTGAAGCGTCTGGGGTAAACCATGGAAAGTCCTGTGGGGCCTGGAGATGGAAAGGGAGCTGTGGTTTCGGTGCATTATTACATGACAGCTAGAGATTGAGTGTGAACGAATGTGGCCTTTGTTGTCTTTTCCTAGCGCTACCTCACGCATATGAGGGGGGGAAAGGGTTGTTATCTCGTGTGGCGGGTTTGCGATGGGAATGAATAAAGGCAGACAGTATGAATTATGTACATGTGTATATATGTATATGTTTGTGTGTGTATATATACGTTGAGATGTATAGGTATGTATATGTGCGTGTGTGGACGTGTATTTATATACATGTGTATGGGGTTAGGCCATTCTTTCGTCTGTTTCCTTGCGCTACCTTGCTAACGCGGGAGACAGCGATAAAGCAAAATATATATATATATATATATATATATATATATATATATATATATATATATATATATATATATATATATATATATATATATATATTGTTACGAACTCAACACTTATCAGGCAAGGTCGCCAGTAACATATATGTTACAAATACTACTGATCCTTGTCTTGCAAGGACGTTATAGATTTGTTGTTGCACAACTCAGGATAACAGAATAATGAAGTTATGGGATTGAATTAAAGACCAGCATTACCTTAAATCTACTTATAATGAAAGAATTCAAGTGTACAAAGATAGGCACATAAATCAAGCATGAATCATTACGTTAACACTGAAAGTGAGTTTAACGTTGAACATGAGATAACATTCCAGATAAGATTTCAAGCCAGGAGATCTCTTTCTTGTGACACTTAGTTAGACCTGACGTGACACAATGAACTTCGTTACACTTATCTAAACCTGATGTAACACAGTAAACACTTATAGCACAACACTCGGGTAACGGGCTTATAGCAGTAACGGCTTTATAGCACAGCAGGGCTTACAGGTTTACAGGCTACAGCAGGGGACACCACCCACCTCGCTGGGCTGGAGAGAGAGAATCAGATCTCAGCGGGTGTAGTGGGTACAAGAAGACAAGCGTTCACCCTTGCTGCTATAAACCTTACAGTTTGATTGGCTATAGAAATATAAGCAATTATTATTGGTTGGAGGGTCCCAGAGTCTCGGCGTAGTTACACTCTTCGGTTTATTGCGAACTCAGCACCGATGATTTTTTTTTTTTTTTCTTTTTGCTTTGTCGCTCTCTCCCGCGTTTGCGAGGTAGCGCAAGGAAACAGACGAAAGAAATGGCTCAACCCACCCCCATACACATGTATATACATACACGTCCACACACGCAAATATACATACCTACACAGCTTTCCATGGTTTACCCCAGACGCTTCACATGCCCTGATTCAATCCACTGACAGCACGTCAACACCGGTATACCACATCGATCCAATTCACTCTATTCCTTGCCCTCCTTTCACCCTCCTGCATGTTCAGGCCCCGATCACACAAAATCTTTTTCACTCCATCTTTCCACCTCCAATTTGGTCTCCCACTTCTCCTCGTTCCCTCCACCTCCGACACATATATCCTCTTGGTCAATCTTTCCTCACTCATTCTCTCCATGTGCCCAAACCGTTTCAAAACACCCTCTTCTGCTCTCTCAACCAAGCTCTTTTTATTTCCACACATCTCTCTTACCCTTACGTTACTTACTCGATCAAACCACCTCACACCACACATTGTCCTCAAACATCTCATTTCCAGCACATCCACCCTCCTGCGCACAACTCTATCCATAGCCCACGCCTCTCAACCATACAACATTGTTGGAACCACTATTCCTTCAAACATACCCATTTTTGCTTTCCGAGATAATGTTCTCGACTTCCACACATTCTTCAAGGTTCCCAGGATTTTCGCCCCCTCCCCCACCCTATGATCCACTTCCGCTTCCATGGTTCCATCCGCTGCCAGATCCACTCCCAGATATCTAAAACACTTTATTTCCTCCAGTTTTTCTCCATTCAAACTTACCTCCCAATTGCCTTGACCCTCAACCCTACTGTACCTAATAACCTTGCTCTTATTCACATTTACTCTTAACTTTCTTATTTCACACACTTTACCAAACTCAGTCACCAGTTTCTGCAGTTTCTCACATGAATCAGCCACCAGCGCTGTATCATCAGCGAACAACTGACTCACTTCCCAAGCTCTTTCATCCACAACAGACTTCATACTTGCCCCTCTTTCCAAAACTCTTGCATTCACCTCCCTAACAACCCCATCCATAAACAAATTAAACAACCATGGAGACATCACACACCCCTGCCGCAAACCTACATTCAATGAGAACCAATCACTTTCCTCTCTTCCTACACGTACACATGCCTTACATCCTCGATAAAAACTTTTCACTGCTTCTAACAACTTGCCTCCCACACCATATATTCTTAATACCTTCCACAGAGCATCTCTATCAACTCTATCATATGCCTTCTCCAGATCCATAAATGCTACATACAAATCCATTTGCTTTTCTAAGTATTTCTCACATACATTCTTCAAAGCAAACACCTGATCCACACATCCTCTACCACTTCTGAATCCACACTGCTCTTCCCCAATCTGATGCTCTGTACATGCCTTCACCCTCTCAATCAATAACCTCCCATATAATTTCCCAGGAATACTCAACAAACTTATGCCTCTGTAATTTGAGCACTCACTCTTATCCCCTTTGCCTTTGTACAATGGCACAATGCAAGCATTCCGCCAATCCTCAGGCACCTCACCATGAGTCATACATACATTTAATAACCTTACCAACCAGTCAACAATACAGTCACCCCCTTTTTTAATAAATTCCACTGCAATACCATCCAAACCTGCTGCCTTGCCGGCTTTCATCTTCCGCAAAGCTTTTACTACCTCTTCTTTGTTTACCAAATCATTTTCCATAACCCTCTCACTTTGCACACCACCTCGACCAAAACACCCTATATCTGCCACTCTATCATCAAACACATTCAACAAACCTTCAAAATACTCACTCCATCTCCTTCTCACATCACCACTACTTGTTATCACCTCCCCATTATCCCCCTTCACTGAAGTTCCCATTTGCTCCCTTGTCTTACGCACTTTATTTACCTCCTTCCAGAACATCTTTTTATTCTCCCTAAAATTTAATGATACTCTCTCACCCCAACTCTCATTTGCCCTCTTTTTCACCTCTTGCACCTTTCTTTTCACCTCCTGTCTCTTTCTTTTATACATCTCCCACTCAGTTGCATTTTTCCCTGCAAAAATCGTCCAAATGCCTCTCTCTTCTCTTTCACTAATAATCTTACTTCTTCATCCCACCACTCACTACCCTTTCTAATCAACCCACCTCCCACTCTTCTCATGCCACAAGCATCTTTTGCGCAATCCATCACTGATTCCCTAAATACATCCCATTCCTCCCTCACTCCCCTTACTTCCATTGTTCTCACCTTTTTCCATTCTGTACTCAGTCTCTCCTGGTACTTCCTCACACAAGTCTCCTTCCCAAGCTCACTTACTCTCACCACCCTCTTCACCCCCAACATTCACTCTTCTTTTCAAATCTTCACCTTAGCCTCCACAAGATAATGATCAGACATCCCTCCAGTTGCACCTCTCAGCACATTAACATCCAAAAGTCTCTCTTTCGCGCGCCTGTCAATTAACACGTAATCCAATAACGCTCTCTCCCCATCTCTCCTACTTACATACGTATACTTATGTATATCTCGCTTTTTAAACCAGGTATTCCCAATCACCAGTCCTTTTTCAGCACATAAATCTACAAGCTCTTCACCATTTCCATTTACAACACTGAACACCCCATGTATACTAATTATTCCCTCAACTGCCACATTACTCACCTTTGCATTCAAATCACCCATCACTATAACCCGGTCTCGTGCATCAAAACCACTAACACACTCATTCAGCTGCTCCCAAAACACTTGCCTCTCATGATCTTTCTTCTCATGCCCATGTGCATATGCACCAATAATCACCCATCTCTCTCCATCAACTTTCAGTTTTACCCATATTAATCGAGAATTTACTTTCTTACATTCTATCACATACTCCCACAACTCCTGTTTCAGGAGTACTGCTACTCCTTCCCTTGCTCTTGTCCTCTCACTAACCCCTGACTTTACTCCCAAGACATTCCCAAACCACTCTTCCCCTTTACCCTTGAGCTTCGTTTCACTCAGAGCCAAAACATCCAGGTTCCTTTCCTCAAACATACTACCTATCTCTCCTTTTTTCACATCTTGGTTACATCCACACACATTTAGACACCCCAGTCTGAGCCTTCGAGAAGGATGAGCACTCCCCGCGTGACCCCTTCTTCTGTTTCCCATTTTAGAAAGTTAAAAAATACAAGGAGGGGAGGATTTCTGGCCCCCCGCTCCCGTCCCCTCTAGTCGCCTTCTACGACACGTGAGGAATGCGTGGGAAGTGTTCTTTCACCCCTATCCCCAGGGATAATATATATATATATATATATATATATATATATATATATATATATATATATATATATATATATATATATATATTTTTTTTTTTTTTTTTTTTTTTTATACTTTGTCGCTGTCTCCCGCGTTTGCGAGGTAGCGCAAGGAAACAGACGAAAGAAATGGCCCAACCCTCCCCATACACATGTACATACACACGTCCACACACGCAAATATACATACCTACACAGCTTTCCATGGTTTACCCCGGACGCTTCACATGCCTTGATTCAATCCACTGACAGCACGTCAACCCCTGTATACCACATCGCTCCAATTCACTCTATTCCTTGCCCTCCTTTCACCCTCCTGCATGTTCAGGCCCCGATCACACAAAATCCTCTTCACTCCATCTTTCCACCTCCAATTTGGTCTCCCTCTTCTCCTCGTTCCCTCCACCTCCGACACATATATCCTCTTGGTCAATCTTTCCTCACTCATTCTCTCCATGTGCCCAAACCATTTCAAAACACCCTCTTCTGCTCTCTCAACCACGCTCTTTTTATTTCCACACATCTCTCTCACCCTTACGTTACTTACTCGATCAAACCACCTCACACCACACATTGTCCTCAAACATCTCATTTCCAGCACATCCATCCTCCTGCGCACATCTCTATCCATAGCCCACGCCTCGCAACCATACAACATTGTTGGAACTACTATTCCTTCAAACATACCCATTTTTGCTTTCCGGGATAATGTTCTCGACTTCCACACATTTTTCAAGGCTCCCAAAATTTTCGCCCCCTCCCCCACCCTATGATCCACTTCCGCTTCCATGGTTCCATCCGCTGACAGATCCACTCCCAGATATCTAAAACACTTCACTTCCTCCAGTTTTTCTCCATTCAAACTCACCTCCCAATTGACTTGACCCTCAACCCTACTGTACCTAATAACCTTGCTCTTATTCACATTTACTCTTAACTTTCTTCTTCCACACACTTTACCAAACTCCGTCACCAGCTTCTGCAGTTTCTCACATGAATCCGCCACCAGCGCTGTATCATCAGCGAACAACAACTGACTCACTTCCCAAGCTCTCTCATCCCCAACAGACTTCATACTTGCCCCTCTTTCCAAAACTCTTGCATTTACCTCCCTAACAACCCCATCCATAAACAAATTAAACAACCATGGAGACATCACACACCCCTGCCGCAAACCTACATTCACTGAGAACCAATCACTTTCCTCTCTTCCTACACGTACACATGCCTTACATCCTCGATAAAAACTTTTCACTGCTTCTAACAACTTGCCTCCCACACCATATATTCTTAATACCTTCCACAGAGCATCTCTATCAACTCTATCATATGCCTTCTCCAGATCCATAAATGCTACATACAAATCCATTTGCTTTTCTAAGTATTTCTCACATACATTCTTCAAAGCAAACACCTGATCCACACATCCTCTCCCACTTCTGAAACCACACTGCTCTTCCCCAATCTGATGCTCTGTACATGCCTTCACCCTCTCAATCAATACCCTCCCATATAATTTACCAGGAATACTCAACAAACTTATACCTCTGTAATTTGAGCACTCACTCTTATCCCCTTTGCCTTTGTACAATGGCACTATGCACGCATTCCGCCAATCCTCAGGCACCTCACCATGAGTCAAACATACATTAAATAACCTTACCAACCAGTCAACAATACAGTCACCCCCTTTTTTAATAAATTCCACTGCAATACCATCCAAACCTGCTGCCTTGCCGGCTTTCATCTTCCGCAAAGCTTTTACTACCTCTTCTCTGTTTACCAAATCATTTTCCCTAACCCTCTCACTTTGCACACCACCTCGACCCAAACACCCTATATCTGCCACTCTGTCATCAGACACATTCAACAGACCTTCAAAATACTCATTCCATCTCCTTCTCACATCACCACTACTTGTTATCACCTCCCCATTTACGCCCTTCACTGAAGTTCCCATTTGCTCCCTTGTCTTACGCACCCTATTTACCTCCTTCCAGAACATCTTTTTATTCTCCCTAAAATTTACTGATAGTCTCTCACCCCAACTCTCATTTGCCCTTTTTTTCACCTCTTGCACCTTTCTCTTGACCTCCTGTCTCTTTCTTTTATACTTCTCCCACTCAATTGCATTTTTTCCCTGCAAAAATCGTCCAAATGCCTCTCTCTTCTCTTTCACTAATACTCTTACTTCTTCATCCCACCACTCACTACCCTTTCTAAACAGCCCACCTCCCACTCTTCTCATGCCACAAGCATCTTTTGCGCAATCCATCACTGATTCCCTAAATACATCCCATTCCTCCCCCACTCCCCTTACTTCCATTTACAACACTGAACACCCCATGTATACTAATTATTCCCTCAACCTATATATATATAGGTTAGGTTAGGTTAGTTTTTTTGTTTTTTTCTAAGAGAAGGAACAGAGAAGGGGGCCAGGTGAGGATATTCCCTCAAAGGCCCAGTCCTCTGTTCTTATCGCTACCTCGCTAATGCGGGAAATGGCGAATAGTATTAAAGAAAAAAAAAAAAAATATATATATATATATATATATTTATATATTGAAGTTGGAGAAAAATGTAGCTTAGACATTGAAGCTTATTGACACAGTGGTGAAATTGATGAGAACTGCTATTGACGTTTGTGTGAATAAATTGTACATTTCCTTTTCCATAGCCAGAGGTTGAACCATTATGTGACATTCATTTTTTTTTTTTTTTCATTCATTTCAAGCTAAAAGTTTGTTTCTAAATTGTTCTTACATTTTTCATATGTATATATATGTATGTGTGTGTGTGTGTGTGTATGTGCATATGTGTGTGTGTGTGTGTGTGTGTGTGTATATGTATATATGTGTGTATATTATCCCTGGGGATAGGGGTGAAAGAATACTTCCCACGTATTCCTCGCGTGTCGTAGAAAGCGACTAGAGGGGACGGGAGCGGGGGGCCGGAAATCCTCCCCTCCTTGTATTAACTTTCTAAAATGGGAAACAGAAGAAGGAGTCACGCGGGGAGTGATCATCCTCCTCGAAGGCTCAGAGTGGGGTGCCTAAATGTGTGTGGATGTAACCAAGATGTGAAAAAAGGAGAGATAGGTAGTATGTTTGAGGAAAGGAACCTGGATGTTTTGGCTCTGAGTGAAACGAAGCTCAAGGGTAAAGGGGAAGAGTGGTTTGGAAATGTCTGGGGAGTGAAGTCAGGGGTTAGTGAGAGGACAAGAGCAAGGGAAGGAGTAGCAATACTCCTGAAACAGGAGTTGTGGGAGTATGTGATAGAATGTAAGAAAGTAAATTCTCGATTAATATGGGTAAAATTGAAAGTTGATGGAGAGAGGTGGGTGATTATTGGTGCATATGCACCTGGGCATGAGAAGAAAGATCATGAGAGGCAAGTGTTTTGGGAGCAGCTAAATGAGTGTGTTAGCGGTTTTGATGCACGAGACCGGGTTATAGTGATGGGTGATTTGAATGCAAAGGTGAGTAATGTGGCAGTTGAGGGAATAATTGGTATGCATGGGGTGTTCAGTGTTGTAAATGGAAATGGTGAAGAGCTTGTAGATTTATGTGCTGAAAAAGGACTGATGATTGGGAATACCTGGTTTAAAAAGCGAGATATACATAAGTATACTTATGTAAGTAGGAGAGATGGCCAGAGAGCGTTATTGGATTACGTGTTAATTGACAGGCGTGCGAAAGAGAGACTTTTGGATGTTAATGTGCTGAGAGGTGCAACTGGAGGGATGTCTGATCATTATCTTGTGGAGGCTAAGGTGAAGATTAGTATGGGTTTTCAGAAAAGAGGAGTGAATGTTGGGGTGAAGAAGGTGGTGAGAGTAAGTGAGCTTGGGAAGGAGACCTGTGTGGGGAAGTACCAGGAGAGACTGTGTACAGAATGGAAAAAGGTGAGAACAATGGAAGTAAGGGGAGTCGGGGAGGAATGGGATGTATTTAGGGAATCAGTGATGGATTGCGCAAAAGATGCTTGTGGCATGAGAAGAGTGGGAGGTGGGCTGTTTAGAAAGGGTAGTGAGTGGTGGGATGAAGAAGTAAGAGTATTAGTGAAAGAGAAGAGAGAGGCATTTGGACGATTTTTGCAGGGAAAAAATGCAATTGAGTGGGAGAAGTATAAAAGAAAGAGACAGGAGGTCAAGAGAAAGGTGCAAGAGGTGAAAAAAAGGGCAAATGAGAGTTGGGGTGAGAGACTATCAGTAAATTTTAGGGAGAATAAAAAGATGTTCTGGAAGGAGGTAAATAGGGTGCGTAAGACAAGGGAGCAAATGGGAACTTCAGTGAAGGGCGTAAATGGGGAGGTGATAACAAGTAGCGGTGATGTGAGAAGGAGATGGAATGAGTATTTTGAAGGTTTGTTGAATGTGTCTGATGACAGAGTGGCAGATATAGGGTGTTTTGGTCGAGGTGGTGTGCAAAGTGAGAGGGTTAGGGAAAATGATTTGGTAAACAGAGAAGAGGTAGTAAAAGCTTTGCGGAAGATGAAAGCCGGCAAGGCAGCAGGTTTGGATGGTATTGCAGTGGAATTTATTAAGAAAGGGGGTGACTGTATTGTTGACTGGTTGGTAAGGTTATTTAATGTATGTATGACTCATGGTGAGGTGCCTGAGGATTGGCGGAATGCGTGCATAGTGCCATTGTACAAAGGCAAAGGGGATAAGAGTGAGTGCTCAAATTACAGAGGTATAAGTTTGTTGAGTATTCCTGGTAAATTATATGGGAGGGTATTGATTGAGAGGGTGAAGGCATGTACAGAGCATCAGATTGGGGAAGAGCAGTGCGGTTTCAGAAGTGGTAGAGGATGTGTGGATCAGGTGTTTGCTTTGAAGAATGTATGTGAGAAATACTTAGAAAAGCAAATGGATTTGTATGTAGCATTTATGGATCTGGAGAAGGCATATGATAGAGTTGATAGAGATGCTCTGTGGAAGGTATTAAGAATATATGGTGTGGGAGGCAAGTTGTTAGAAGCAGTGAAAAGTTTTTATCGAGGATGTAAGGCATGTGTACGTGTAGGAAGAGAGGAAAGTGATTGGTTCTCAGTGAATGTAGGTTTGCGGCAGGGGTGTGTGATGTCTCCATGGTTGTTTAATTTGTTTATGGATGGGGTTGTAAAGGAGGTAAATGCAAGAGTCCTGGAAAGAGGGGCAAGTATGAAGTCTGTTGGGGATGAGAGAGCTTGGGAAGTGAGTCAATTGTTGTTCGCTGATGATACAGCGCTGGTGGCTGATTCATGTGAGAAACTGCAGAAGCTGGTGACTGAGTTTGGTAAAGTGTGTGGAAGAAGAAAGTTGAGAGTAAATGTGAATAAGAGCAAGGTTATTAGGTACAGTAGGGGTGAGGGTCAAGTCAATTGGGAGGTGAGTTTGAATGGAGAAAAACTGGAGGAAGTGAAGTGTTTTAGATATCTGGGAGTGGATCTGTCAGCGGATGGAACCATGGAAGCGGAAGTGGATCATAGGGTGGGGGAGGGGGCGAAAATTTTGGGAGCCTTGAAAAATGTGTGGAAGTCGAGAACATTATCTCGGAAAGCAAAAATGGGTATGTTTGAGGGAATAGTGGTTCCAACAATGCTGTATGGTTGCGAGGCGTGGGCTATGGATAGAGATGTGCGCAGGAGGATGGATGTGCTGGAAATGAGATGTTTGAGGACAATGTGTGGTGTGAGGTGGTTTGATCGAGTGAGTAACGTAAGGGTAAGAGAGATGTGTGGAAATAAAAAGAGCATGGTTGAGAGAGCAGAAGAGGGTGTTTTGAAATGGTTTGGGCACATGGAGAGAATGAGTGAGGAAAGATTGACCAAGAGGATATATGTGTCGGAGGTGGAGGGAACGAGGAGAAGAGGGAGACCAAATTGGAGGTGGAAAGATGGAGTGAAAAAGATTTTGTGTGATCGGGGCCTGAACATGCAGGAGGGTGAAAGGAGGGCAAGAAATAGAGTGAATTGGAGTCATGTGGTATACAGGGGTTGACGTGCTGGCAGTGGATTGAAGCAAGGCATGTGAAGCGTCTGGGGTAAACCATGGAAAGCTGTGTAGGTATGTATATTTGCGTGTCTGGACGTGTGTATGTACATGTGTATGGGGGGGGGGTGGGGCCATTTCTTTCGTCTGTTTCCTTGCGCTACCTCGCAAACGCGGGAGACAGCGACAAAGTATAAAAAAAAAAAAAAAAAATATATATATATATATATATATATATATATATATATATATATATATATATATATATATATATATATATATATACGCCCATACACGCACATATACATACAGAGACATATACACATATATACACATGTACATATTCTTACTTTCTTGCCTTCATCCATTCCTGACGCTACCCCACCCCACACGAAACAGCACCGCTAGCCCCTGCTTCAGCGAAGTAGCGCCCGGGAAACAGACAAAAAAGGCCACACTCTGTCATATTCAGTCTCCAGCTGTCATGTGTAATGCACCGAAACCACAGCTCCCTATCCAAACCCATTATACTTGGTCACCGTTTCCTGCGTCAGTGACGTAGCGAAAGGAAACAGACGAAGAAAGACCTATCCACTCATATGCACACATAAATACACCCTCATACACGTATATATACATATCACCATACACATACATATCCATATTCATATATACCTACGTACATATTCTTACTCGCTTGCCTTCATCCATTCTCGGTGCCAACTCCACAGGAAACAGCATCGCCACCCCGTGCGTCAGCGAGGTAACGCCAGAAAAACTGACAAAAAAGGCCACATTCGTTCACTCAGTCTCTCGCTGTCATGCGTAATGCACCGAAACTACAACCCCATATCCAAATCCAGGCCCCACAGACCTTTCCATGATGTACCTCAGACGTTTCACATGCCCTGGTTAGCACGTCGATCCTAGTATACCACATCATTCCAATTCACTCTATTCTTTGCACGCCTCTCACCCTCCTGCATGTTCAGGCCCCGATCGCTCAAAATCTTTTTCACTCCAGCCTTCCACCTCCAATTTGGTCTCCCGCTTCTCCTTGTTCCCTTCACTTCTCACACATATATCTTCTCTCATAATCTTTCCTAACTCATTCTCTCCATATGTCCAAAACATTTCAACATCCTATTCTGCTCTCAACCACACTCCTGTTATTACCACACAACTCTCTTGCCCTTTCATACCTTACTGGATCAAACCGCCTCACACCACATATTGTCCTTAAACATCTAATTTCCTTTTAATTCACGGGGATATGAAACACGATAAGTTCCCATGTGCACTTTCATTTAATGGTCACATCATCAGGGGAGATACAAGAAAGAGTAGTATATTGGTCAGTTGATATATATAATTTATTACGTGGACAAGAAAGGGAACTGTTCAACAAACTTTATCAGCAATAAAGCTATCCAGTCTGCATAGACCTTACTAACACTGATGTTACAGTTCGTAAATGTCTGTGCAAATTGGATAGCTTTGTTGTTGATCAAATTTGTAAGCAGTTCCCTTTCTTGTACACAATAAATTTTGACGGGCGACTAAAAGGGGTAGGAGCGTAGGGCTGGAAATCCTCCCTTCCTGTTTTATTTATCCAAAAGGAGGAACGGATAGTTGGGCCGAGTGAGGATTTTTCCCTCTAAAGTCTCAGTCATCTGTTCTTGATGCTTCCTTGCTCATGCGAAAAATGGTATATATATATATATATATATATATATATATATATATATATATATATATATATATATATATATATATATATATATATATAATTTTTTCATCATTAGGGATGGAGAAAGAATACTTCCAACGTGTTCCCTGCGTGTCTTAAAGGCGACTAAAAGGGGAGGGAGCGGGTGGCTGGAAATCCTCCCTCCAGTTTTTACTTTTCCAAGAGAAGGAACAGAGAAGGGGGCCAAGTGAGGATTTTCCCCTCTTAGGCTCAGTCCACTGTCCTTAATGCTACCTCGCTAACGCGGGAAATGGCGAATGTATAAGAAAGAAAAATTTAATTTCTTTATCTTATATCTCATTGGTCAACCTATCCTCACTCATTTTCTCCATAAGTCCATACCAAATCAGCACAACCATACTCTACTTAATACTACACCTCTCTCTTAACCCTTTACTTGATCAACCCATCTCACACCACGTCTTCAGAAATTTCATTTCCAGCACATCCACCCCCTTCCCCCATATATTCTCATCTATGGACTATCCACACATCATTGAGACTACTATACCTTCAGCCATATCTATTTTTGACCTTCCAGTTAGCGGCATCTCTGCAAATTCCTCAATGCTCCAGAACCTCTACACACACACACACACACACACACACACACACACTCACTCACTCTTCCGACCCCGCCACCACCCACCCAACCTATGACCCACCTCTTCATCTTTAGTTCTATTGCTACCATGTTCACTTCCAGGTATTTAAAAACACCCAACTTTCTCCAAGTATTCTCTCAGACTAACCCTAGTTAACCTGTTTTAACTTATGCAGTTTCTCACTCGAATCTGTCACCATCGCTGTGTCATCAGCAAACAACAACTAACGCTTCCCCAACCTTCCCCTTCTCGCCCCCAGCAGACCACCTCCCTGCCCCTCTCTCCAAGACTCGTTTACTTATCTCCCTCACCACCCCATGCACAAAGATTAAACAGCCATGGTGACATCATACAGCCATGCCGAAGACCCACCTTCACCAGATACCACTCAGTCCTCTCCCCCCCCCCCCTCCCTCTATGCCTCCTAGCACACAAGTCATACTCTTCTGATTAAAACTCTTTTTTGTTTTCACTTGCTTCCCTCCCACACCACATATTTGTAACGCATTCCATAAGGCATTCTCTATCAACCGTATCATTTGCTTTTTCTAGAAACATAAATGGTACATTCAAATCCTCTTGTTTCTCTTTAAGTATTTCTCTCACACACACACTCTTTAAAGCAAAAACTTGATCCACACATCCTTTAAAACTCCTGGAACCACATTGCTCCTCACCAATCTGATGCTTTGTTCATTGTCACCACCCTCTGACTCACCACTCTCCCATACAACTTACCAGCGACACTCAAACTTGTACCTCTGTAATTTGAACATTCACCTTTTTACTCCTTGCCTTTATACAGCTGCACTCTTTATACATTCTACCAATCCTCAGGCACCTCATCATTACCCTCATTTTGAAAAAAGTAACTAACCAGTAAGCAATACAGTCACTCCCTTAAGGAATTCAATTGCAGAGTGCAATCTGCTTGGTCTTGGCACTTTTCATCTTACGCAATAATATCTCTCTCATCTTAAACCACTTTCCATGACTTTATACACAGTATACCTCCCTAACCAAACACCCTACAGGTGCCACCGTGTTATCAAGCATTCATTGATTCTTCAAAGTAGTCACTCCAACTCCACTTCAACACTGTCACCACTTCCCATACCGGTGTACTCATATTTTCTGTTGTATTTCTGTAAATATTCATCAACCCCTTTCTAAAGCATCTTACTCTCCCTGAAGTTTGTTGATAATCGCTTACCCCAACTCTCATTTGTCCTCTTTTACTGCCCTTGCACCTTCCTGGACCTCATGACGCTTTCTCTAGTACATTTACCTAAGTACCTCCCATTCTTTACTTTTGCCATTCTTCACTCTGTCTCTCACTGGCATTTCTTCACGCGTCTCTCTTCCAATCACACTCCCTCTCACCACCCTCATCTCACTCTCTCATTTTCTCTTCCGAAAATTACCCTTTCCTCCATCGGGTAAAGATAAAAAATCTCACCGGCGGCCCTTAGCATATTCACATCCAGGAGCTCTTGCACGCATTTGTCATATGTAATTCAATAATGGCCGCCTACCATCTTTGATAATCACCCGCTTAAGTATGTCCCTATTTTCAAATCTTTTTAGAGCACACAAGCTGTTCACTATGTCCATTTACCTACTAATACTATATGCCCCCCAATTATACCCTCAACTGCCGCATTACTCACTTTCGCATTTCATTATCACCTGACTTTTCGCTTCAGAGCTGCAAACAGACACTACATTACACTCTTTCACACATTCCGGCAACTTCTGCTTCAGCAACAGTGCTGCACTTTTCATATCGATGATACACCAACCCCTGATATTTGCTCAAGAGACATTCCCAAGCCATTTTCTTCTCTTTTACTCCAGTCAGATATATGTGCTCCCGTCTATCACCCAGGGGTCCAAGGTTCGAGCCTAGCTGAAGTTGTATGTTCGATGAAAGTGCCCGTTCATATGCACTATATATATATATATATATATATATATATATATATATATATATATATATATATATATATATATATGTATGTATATATATATATATATATATATATATATATATATATATATATATATATATATATATATATATATATATATATATATATATTGTTGACTGGTTGGTAAGGTTATTTAATGTATGTATGACTCATGGTGAGGTGCCTGAGGATTGGCGGAATGCGTGCATAGTGCCATTGTACAAAGGCAAAGGGGATAAGAGTGAGTGCTCAAATTACAGGGGTATAAGTTTGTTGAGTATTCCTGGTAAATTATATGGGAGGGTATTGATTGAGAGGGTGAAGGCATGTACAGAGCATGAGATTGGGGAAGAGCAGTGTGGTTTCAGAAGTGGTAGAGGATGTGTGGATCAGGTGTTTGCTTTGAAGAATGTATGTGAGAAATACTTAGAAAAGCAAATGGATTTGTATGTAGCATTTATGGATCTGGAGAAAGCATATGATAGAGTTGATAGAGATGCTCTGTGGAAGGTATTAAGAATATATGGTGTGGGAGGAAAGTTGTTAGAAGCAGTGAAAAGTTTTTATCGAGGATGTAAGGCATGTGTACGTGTAGGAAGAGAGGAAAGTGATTGGTTCTTAGTGAATGTAGGTTTGCGGCAGGGGTGTGTGATGTCTCCATGGTTGTTTAATTTGTTTATGGATGGGGTTGTTAGGGAGGTAAATGCAAGAGTTTTGGAAAGAGGGGCAAGTATGAAGTCTGTTGGGGATGAGAGAGCTTGGGAAGTGAGTCAGTTGTTGTTCGCTGATGATACAGCGCTGGTGGCTGATTCATGTGAGAAACTGCAGAAGCTGGTGACTGAGTTTGGTAAAGTGTGTGGAAGAAGAAAGTTAAGAGTAAATGTGAATAAGAGCAAGGTTATTAGGTACAGTAGGGTTGAGGGTCAAGTCAATTGGGAGGTGAGTTTGAATGGAGAAAAACTGGAGGAAGTGAAGTGTTTTAGATATCTGGGAGTGGATCTGGCAGCGGATGGAACCATGGAAGCGGAAGTGGATCATAGGGTGGGGGAGGGGGCGAAAATTCTGGGGGCCTTGAAGAATGTGTGGAAGTCAAGAACATTATCTCGGAAAGCAAAAATGGGTATGTTTGAAGGAATAGTGGTTCCAACAATGTTGTATGGTTGCGAGGCGTGGGCTATGGATAGAGTTGTGCGCAGGAGGATGGATGTGCAGGAAATGAGATGTTTGAGGACAATGTGTGGTGTGAGGTGGTTTGATCGAGTGAGTAACGTAAGGGTAAGAGAGATGTGTGGAAATAAAAAGAGCGTGGTTGAGAGAGCAGAAGAGGGTGTTTTGAAGTGGTTTGGGCACATGGAGAGAATGAGTGAGGAAAGATTGACCAAGAGGATATATGTGTCGGAGGTGGAAGGAACGAGGAGAAGAGGGAGACCAAATTGGAGGTGGAAAGATGGAGTGAAAAAGATTTTGTGTGATCGGGGCCTGAACATGCAGGAGGGTGAAAGGAGGGCAAGGAATAGAGTGAATTGAGCGATGTGGTATACCGGGGTTTACGTGCTGTCAGTGGATTGAATCAAGGCATGTGAAGCGTCTGGGGTAAACCATGGAAAGCTGTGTAGGTATGTATATTTGCGTGTGTGGACGTATGTATATACATGTGTATGGGGGGGGGGGGGTTGGGCCATTTCTTTCGTCTGTTTCCTTGCGCTACCTCGCAAACGTGGGAAACAGCGACGGAGCAAAAAAAAATATATATATATATATATAGGTGATTTCCCATCTAGATATAATGCCATCTCACGTTTCATCATCATCACTAAGCAGGGCAAAAGTACATACCACAGGGATATACAAATATACATCTCAGATTTTCTCCACAACTTTCAGACCTCATAAAACAAATAAAAGCAGTTAGGACAAAACGACCTACTACTAGCAGAAATAACGGTACAAATCCACACTCTACATAAAACTTATCACAAACCTAATCATCGAAAGGCAAACTGGCAATCCATCCTCAACACAGTGAACCAAAAAACTCGCATCAAGTAATCCTATCAAACGTTAAAGAAAATCCACACCAACACCACTGCATCTCCACATAAGTGCTCATGACACAAAACAATGACATCCCTCCTCCTAAAGAACACACAAAGCATACTCATGAGACGCCACTAAAGAATCGGCTGCATACCATGCATGCCCTTAAATAGGAAAATCTTAAACTACACCCACATGAAGTGAAGTTAAAGAACTCTTCTGCAACGAGCCTTGACCACATAATAGACTCAAAACACAACACTTTGGTCGCTTGCACGTACAGACAAGCTTCCATAGCTACTGTCTACACAACAAAATCCCTAACATCATGACTTACCAGCGTAGTCCTAATTGCCATCGAATTGCATACCTAAACACGTCCAACTCCCCCCATCCCCAACCTCTCCGACTCTTACCACTTTACATCACTCTTGTCTTCAGTATCGATATTCTTTGGAAAATGCTTCCATAAGAGAAACAAGCAAGATATCCCATTCTCAACTACACATTATGGCTTTAGACCCATCACTCCACAACCACAATACACTCGAAGCCACACAGCACATCCTAGTTGGCTTCAACCAACCACAAGCCTCCCTCCCGCACAGTATTAGTTTCAGAAGACATCAACAAAGCTTATTCTACTTTTCCCTGACATATTATCCACACAAAGATAACACAGAAAGTGATTGGTCAACTTCATAACTGGGCAAATGCGCTGGGTTTTCTCTGTTTTACGAGGTATGCAGGATTGGCGTTTGACCTCGGGGAGCAGGGTTCGGGGTCGGCAAAAAACAGCGTCTAGAATTTGGCTGTTCCCATAAACCAGTAGATCACTGAAATGATGAGGTTAGGTTTGACATCAAATTTTAGTATATCATCAGATATATCATAACTAGAGAAATCCTTTGATTTTTGCTATGAGATCAAAGGGTGTGTTGTGTTGGGGTTTTCTCATAAGGTTTTTAATGCTTAATCTTTACTTATTTTATTTTCTTCGAGGGGGGCGGCAGACACACCACTCGGAAACATGGGCTCCTGCAGCATCAAAGGCTGCGCTACAGTCAGTAATAAGGAAATGAAAGACTTTTTGTTAGAAATGTCATGTCGAGACAGTGCTCCTCTTTGCACTGTGACAATGATGATGTAACCTTGCCGAAGGTGACATTTATTCGCGATGTACCCAAGTGCGGTCGCAGTCCGGTAACACATTCCACCTCAGGTATGCTGGTATATTGATATAGTATTTAATGGAAGCTGCACAGAAACGAAAATAAGCCTTATAGCTACTAACAGCAATTGAAACCTGAACAACCGGCTGGTGGTACATTTATTGTTTTATTTGACCGGTTTCCGGTCGTGTAGCCTGATACAGTACGACGAGAGCAGCTCATTGACCGGCCAGCCGGTTGTTGAAATGAGGCTTACTCGCTGTCTCATAAACAGGAGTAATGGACTCATCATTCTGAATGATATCCACATTTTCTAAATTAAAGAAAGCAAGTAAAATGATTAATTAATTTGATGAGCCTTATAGATTATATTCTAAAAAAAATGATTGGAAGATGTTCCAATAATATGAGTACAATTGTGTTTTCACAATGATGCTTAAAAATGAATAACTTCATTTTTCCTTACACCATCAGTATAATATGATAAGAAAAAACAGAGGCTCTTATGATATATATGGTTTTATATTGTTGTTTTTAAAAGACCATAAAGTATATTTTACGGTACGATTTTCATCTGTTTCCCTCAGTCAAGTGTTCGCGGTGTGTCAGTGAGGCTTTAGTCTGTGTTCCCATGGAATAGTTAGTTCTCAACAACTGAGCTTTTAAAGTTCATTGGAATATCATGCTGATTAAAAGGTAAGTTGGATTGTCTGCGACACCGTAGAGTACTACTGCTGTACGGGGAGAGCCAGTATATGAGGCTAAATGGAATTCAGGAGGTGATAGGAGCTTTGTTTTGGTGTTAAGCGGATGTCAGCCTCGGTGGGGGGGGGGGGGGGGGGACCAGTCCAAGGAAAAGCTGCAAACCTTTAGCAATATATGGGAAACAGGGGCAGGGTTTTGTGTCACCTTCACGATAAACTGAGAGAAGAAGGAGATTATAAAGGCCTCATCTTGCGGCCGGCACCAGCTGTTGTACCTGTGCACCTCTGGGTTGATAGCAGCTGAGAGTGATGTCGACACTCGGGGATGGATGGAGCGGTCTGGGGCCAGCATTTTGGCGAATTGTTACAGCATCTGATGCGGTCATGTGCTGTATTTACTTGCACTGTATGGCATAGGTGGAATAGTCAAGACTCTGGCAAGGAAAATTGGAAAGAGCATCTCATGATAGGTTATATCGTAGCAGAGGAATTGTAGGAAAATATTTTGGTACCTGCAGCAATTTAGGAGTGTTTCTTTTAGTCATCGATAGATTTCGACAGGAATTAATAATGTATAAGTTCAGTGAAGTGGATACATACTGTTAATCTAAGCCAAAGTGACAAAAGTTAGGTTTGGAAGAAATACATATCATTGGACTCACTAACTAGAAATGGGTTAGTCTATTGCCGGGTAATTTAGCGCATTGTTTCGTGAACTGGTTGTTTTTTGAAGAGTGATTGGGATTTTTTATCCGTAAATGTTTTGAAGAGTGATTGGGATTTTTTATCCATAAGTGTTAGCTTAGGTTAGATTGTGTTAGTCTAGGTTAGATTTTGTTGGGTTGTGGTTAAGTTTTTGGTGGTATTTCTAGTATGTACTTTTAAGTAGATTAATCCCACAGCTTCCTCACACCTTATTTATATTCATTCATTACTAAAGATAGATAATTGAGCACTATTTAAGTATTTCTTTTGTAATATTAAACTGTTAGAAACAAAAACATAATAGCCATTTCCAAAAGATAATGTCAATCAGATGCTATTGGTTAATTACCTTTCAGAGAACAGAATTAGTGGCAGTGTTATTTGTAGCATTTTTTCATATTGTTTAGTGTCAGGCGAGGTTGGCAAGGATTTGAAGATTGGGGAAAATGTGAGGTTTATATGAAAGTAGGTGAAACCCTTGTTGAAAAGAATCAACAGAATCCTTGAAAGCCTCCGCAGACATTTCCTGGCATCTGAAAATTATCTGAATTATTAATAGTATTGCAGAAATATATCATACACATGTGATGAACAGTGCACCAACAGCCCACAAATGTAAACAAACAGATTACCCACCAAATATTTATTGCACAACTGCTTATATTTCGTTCCAAGTGGCACATAACTTTCTTGGTAGTATATTTCTAAAAAAAAAAAAAACAAACTGACATTGTATTAGTTTAACCATGCAGCACACCAGCTGTGTGTAGTACGTAGATTTGTTATGCATTGATAGTATCATGTACAGTGTATTCTATATGGTTTTGAATGTAATGGTGTGATGAGGGTTTCTGGTATGACATAGCTGCCTGGAAAATGTATGATTAATTTTAAAGTAGGTAAGCATGCTGGACAGTTGATGTGCAGGTAATTGCCAAAATGGGTGTGATGGGAACGACAAGACAACAGAGAATTGAAATATTTGGATTAGAAGATCAGGTTATGAAACAGAAAGTTTCATATCAGCTTGCTTATTTCTCATAATGATTATGTTTTAAAGAGAACATTTTATCTGAAAGATTTGTGGTCATTGTGTAAATGTGTTAAATATTATTGAGTGAGTGACGTAATGTAGCAAGGGTTTCTCTAGGTCGCTTTCAGTTATTACAGTGAAGTTCATTTCTGCTTAATTGAATTGACTTACCTCTTGTAAAACTAACTTTTACAACATATGTAATTGAATTAAAGTAACAGAGAATAATGAAAATGAACAACAGCTAACTGCATACAATATGTGGTGGAATTTGCTGTAGGCTATTTCTTTGAGAGAGCACCAGTTTTATCATTTTAAAGCTTGCATTGATTGTTTGTCTCATATCAGTTATATGACATGTTAACTTACCAAAGTGGTGTTGATATTTAGAGCTTTAATATTTTATTCATTTAGGTTCATATTCTTTCAACCTAAAGATAGTAACTCAATAATCTGTAAGATTTATTTTCTAGGTAAAGAAAAAAGATACAGAACCAAAATAAACCAAATTTTAAGAATCCATGTTCATACTTGATCATCATTTCCCTCGTTAATGAGGTGGTGCTTGGAACAGACAAAGAAATTCTGCATTCACTCACATCTATTCTCTATCATGTGTAATGCACTGACACCACATCTCCCTGTTCACAACCAAGCCCCACAGACCTTTCCATGGTCTAACCCGGCCGCTTCACGTGCCTGGTTCAGTCCATTGATAGGACTTCAGCCCTTGTATATTACTTCGTTCCATCTTACTTAATCCTGTGCACGTCTTTCACTCTCCTTTATGTCCAGGCCCAGATCACATATTCTTTTTCAATCCATCAGTGAGGGAAGTCTTCAGATCTCCAGTGGTTATCCAAAGGAAGTTTGAAGAATTCTTTCACAAAGCTCTCCCATAAGGGGCCATACTCCAATGAATTAGTAAAACGCTTTTTGCTACTGGCATATTGCAAGGTAATTGCAAAGGTCAGAGTTGATGACATCAAATTATTTGAACCAAAGACATCTTGATGCAAGTGCTCAACACAGTCAGTTGTTTTTTTGAAACATCAGCGGGTTGATTTTCACTGCCTGATGATAACTTCAGACTTAGCATAAGGAGAATTATTCACTGAGTTAAGACTGCATTCATACCATATGGTATAAGTTAATATTTCATTTTCTTTGACTTTATATAATAGTGTTACATTTTTCTCTGAATTTGTAAAATTTGGATAGTATGATGAAATATGATTTTGTATTACTGGTTTAATCACCTTTCTGAAACTCCATAAGATTATTGACATCTTTTATCATACATGTTTGCCATATCCTGTCTTGATGTTGAAGGAGCCTCATAAAAGAGGACCTGGGGTACAAGATTACTGTACCTTTATTTTGCTATTCTGTTGATAAGCAAATGATATTTGCATGCTTTACAGTATAATTAATGACCCTTTTCTTTTACAGAGACGATTAATAAAGTGCCAGGGAATTCTGGAATCTTAGATCAGTTGATCTATCGCCAAGGTTAGTAGCCAGCAAATCAGCTTTGTTTTATACTGTTTAAGTTGTAGACATTTGGTACATGGCCACAAAGTTCGCTAGAGTCTAGCATGATCAATGAGCTGAAACTGGCTTATCAGACATCATATTTTCCTGATGGTTCATGTTAGGTAAAGTTGTATGAAGTTCTTGTGCACATTATATACATTTGCTGTTACATTATCTGATTTCTCTGACATTATTGATCCATTCTCTCTTACCATGGAGTGGATCAGGTACATACAATCTTTAACATCACTCATACACATCCCAACCCTGTGTCCATTGTGTCATAGTGTAACATGGTCTTCCATAATTACATAACACATACTGCTATCCAACTTCGCAGTGTATTGATTCATCTAGTGTGACAAACATTTCTATTCACATCACCTCCACTTACGATGAAATGCTACCTTTGCATCTGAAATGCAGTCACAACTAAGATCTACACATGAAATATCTATGACCAAGATCAGTTCTGTCATTACATGTATCCATTTTTTCTGCAATCTACCTCTTCTTTTACCTTCAGCTTCTATACATCTCGACTCTTTCATTGCAGCTGGTAGATCCAGGGGGTTTCTTAATTTTTTTCCATATTCACTGTGGCTGGAACACATACGGATCCTGCATTTTTGAAATTCCCACACGAGTTGTTTCATCAAGATTTTTATTGTCCTTTGAGATTCTTCAATTTGTTGCCATACAGTAGCCAGTTATATTTTATGTCTTTAGGGCACGTTCTCTTTCTTATGGTAAGCATTTCTACTGTAAAAGGTATAACTGCACTGTAGTAAATATTTGTCCAGAATACATAACTGTACAGTTTGCTGTAACACAAAACAGTGTTACACACTATTGTATTGGTGTAATGGAAGCAAGAAGATCTCAAATGATATCGAAAAACACATATGTGTGAGTTATTCTCAGGTATTCAAAAAGATATACAAGGTTTGTTATTATTATAGATAGAGCTTAATTTTCAAAATAAAATGACATACAGCTTACCTGGTGAGATATAGTTTACATTTACTATATATATATATTTCTTTTTCTTTCTTTCATACTATTCTCCATTTCCCGCATTAGCGAGGTAGCGTTGAGAACAGAGGACTGGGCCCGTGAGGGAATATCCTCACCTGGGCCCCTTCTCTGTTCCCTCTTTTGGAAAATTAAAAAAAAAAGTGAGAGGGGAGGATTTCCAGCCCCCCGCTCCCTCCCCTTTTAGTCGCCTTCTACGACACGCAGGGAATACGTGGGAAGTATTCTTTCTCCCCTATCCCCAGGGATATATATATATATATATATATATATATATATATATATATATATATATATATATATATATATATATGTGAATAAGAGCAAGGTTATTAGGTACAGTAGGGGTGAGGGTCAAGTCAATTGGGAGGTGAGTTTGAATGGAGAAAAACTGGAGGAAGTGAAGTGTTTTAGATATCTGGGAGTGGATCTGTCAGCGGATGGAACCATGGAAGCGGAAGTGGATCATAGGGTGGGGGAGGGGGCGAAAATTTTGGGAGCCTTGAAAAATGTGTGGAAGTCGAGAACACTATCTCGGAAAGCAAAAATGGGTATGTTTGAGGGAATAGTGGTTCCAACAATGTTGTATGGTTGCGAGGCGTGGGCTATGGATAGAGATGTGCGCAGGAGGATGGATGTGCTGGAAATGAGATGTTTGAGGACAATGTGTGGTGTGAGGTGGTTTGATCGAGTAAGTAACGTAAGGGTAAGAGAGATGTGTGGAAATAAAAAGAGCGTGGTTGAGAGAGCAGAAGAGGGTGTTTTGAAATGGTTTGGGCACATGGAGAGAATGAGTGAGGAGAGATTGACCAAGAGGATATATGTGTCGGAGGTGGAGGGAACAAGGAGAAGAGGGAGACCAAATTGGAGGTGGAAAGATGGAGTGAAAAAGATTTTGTGTGATCGGGGCCTGAACATGCAGGAGGGTGAAAGGAGGGCAAGAAATAGAGTGAATTGGAGTCATGTGGTATACAGGGGTTGACGTGCTGTCAGTGGATTGAAGCAAGGAATGTGAAGCGTCTGGGGTAAACCATGGAAAGCTGTGCAGGTATGTATATTTGCGTGTGTGGACGTGTGTATGTACATGTGTATGGGGGGGGGTTGGGCCATTTCTTTCGTCTGTTTCCTTGCGCTACCTCGCAAACGCGGGAGACGGCGACAAAGTATAAAAAAAAAAAAAAATATATATATATATATATATATATATATATATTTATATATATATTTATATATCTTTGCTGTTTGAAGTATTCCTGAGCATATATGAAGATATTTGTTATATTTTGTAAGCATTTTGTACAAACAAATATGGCTTGAAAGGTTTTCAATGGTTGTGATATCTATCATCATGTAAGAGTGACTGAGCTTGAAGAGGTGTTAACTAACATGAGGGTGCCAGTCTTTTACAGGCTTCCTTGACTTCCTCACACATTCAGATTAGTGCATGGAAAAATTTAGACTGTAGTATCTAGAAATAATGCACGAGTTGCTGCAACAAGCATTAACTTCTCAAATTATGTTTCCTTTCCAACCTTGTGAATCTCACATTAAAAAAGTCTAGATAACTTATTTAATGTAATAATTGTAGGTGTATTCATATAATAATGAAAATAATAAAAGATCCAGAAGTACTTCTCATTGTCTGCTATCACTCTGATAATGTGTATCAGTTATATAGATTTTTCAGCACAACATATCACAGTTAAGGGGCTTATTTGTTCCATTAACAATGAAGACAGAAAGGGGTTGTTAGGTCCTAGGTTGCCAGACTGAAAGGGTTTAGTATTATCTGTTGTACATGACCATGCCATCTAAAGCACTTTGTTTATTCATGTGCCTTTTGTAATGATTTCTTCACTATTTTTTTGTAGTGAATGACATGGCTTTGGCAAAACATGCCCTAGTCATGGCCTTCCCAGGTGAAAAGGAACACATTATGAGAAAGAGAACGAAGAAATTAATCATAGCCCCTTAGGTGTTTGTAAACCTGATTCTTAACGGTAGAAAGCGTATAGGAAGAGCATGAGATGGAATGAGAGAGAGACTTTCTCAGCTTTGCTGATTAATGAAAGAATAAGTTATAAGTCATTGCTGTAGTGGCTAGTGTCACTTCTATGTTCCTTTGTTTATTCAAATTATACAGTGCAAGTTATTCATGTGCACTGCTCATGCTGACCTGTATAAATCTGGGTTTTGCTTCCATGCATCAGAGTTGAGAGTTTGAACAAGTATTCTTTCATACAAGCTTCTTGCACATTTCATTAAAAAATTATGTATTTATTAAAGCTATCAGTGCTCCTCCTGGTTTTACATGGCCATTAAAATGCTGTGGTCTTATTATATTATTGCAGTGTTGTCTGCTGTCACTTGTCAGCATTAAACAGTGTCATTTTCTGATGTGTGTAAATACAGTGGAGATTTGGTTATCCCACCCTCGGCTAATCTTGATATCAGGATCAAATGGGGAAAAAAAAATTCCAGATATACATGACAAAGTTTTTTGTTAGGTTGACTGATGTGCATAATGAGGCTAAATATATTTTCCGTTTTAATGTTTTCCTTGTTCAGTGCAGCATTTTTTTTATCACTGGAGAATAAGCTCATGAATGTATGAATGATTCATGTTTGGAAATATTTTTTTTAGTACATATAGTAAAATTTTTATTTTATTTATTATCCTTTGTTGCTGTCTCCCGCATTAGCGAGGTAGCGCAAGGAAACACACGAAAGAATGGCCCAACCCACCCACATACACATGTATATACATACACGTCCACACACGCACATATACATACCTATACGTCTCAATGTATACATATATATACACACACAGACATATACATATATACACATGTACATAATTCATACTGTCTACCCTTATTCATTCCTGTTGCCAACCCGCCACACATGAAATGAAAACCCTTTCCCCCCACATGTGCGTGAGGTAGTGCTAGGAAAAGGCAACAAAGGCCACATTTGTTCACACTCAGTCTTTAGCTTTCATGTGTAATGCACAGCTCCCTTTCCACATCCAGGCCCCACACAACTTTCCATGGTTTACCCCAGACGCTTCACATGCCCTGGTTCAATCCATTGACAGCACGTCGACCCCGGTACACCACATCGTTCCAATTCACTCTATTCCTTGCACGCCTTTCACCCTCCTGCATGTTCAGGCCCCAATCACTCAAAATCTTTTTCACTCCATCTTTCCACCTCCAATTTGGTCTCCCACTTCTCTTTGTTCCCTCCACCTCTGACACATATATCCTCTTGGTCAATCTTTCCTCACTCATTCTCTCCATATGACCAAACCATTTCAAAACACCTTCTTCTGCTCTCTTAACCACACTTTTTATTACCACACATCTCTCTTACCCTATTATTACTTACTCGATCAAACCACCTCACACCACATATTGTCCTCAAACATCTCATTTCCAGGACATCCACCCTCCTCTGCACAACTTTATCTATAGCCCACGCTTTGCAACCCTATAACATTGTTGGAACCACTATTCCTTCAAACATACCCATTTTTGCTTTCCAAGATAACGTTTTTGACTTCCACACAGTTTTCAACGCTCCCAGAACTTTCGCGCCCTTCGCCATCCTGTGGTTCACTTCCTCTTCCATGGTTCCATCTGCTGCCAAATCCACTCCCAGATATCTAAAAACACTTCACTTCCTCCAGTTTTTCTCCATTCAAACTTACCTCCCAATTTACTTGTCCCTCAACCCTACTGTACCTAATAACCTTGCTTTTATTCACATTTGCTCTCAGCTTTCTTCTTTCATGCACTTATAAATGCTATTATGTATGTCTTGTGCGTGAGTAGTTTAAGTAATTAGGTTTTGAAATCATGCATCAAGAAATGTTCGAAGAAAATTTAAAATCTTTGTATGAAGAAAACTTGAAATCTTTGTACCGGAAGTAATGATGTGAAAGTTTTCTCATATGTAAAAGGCCTCACAGTTACACCACAGTACCCTGAGACTGCCTAAGTGACATCAAACATGTGACACTACATAGTGTAGCTAGAACATTGGCTTCTTCAAAACAGTGTTTGCATCACTACAGAAATCTGCTTTCTCTTAACTCCTCACAGACAAGAGTCCAGCCTTCCCCCCTCCCATCACCCTGAATGGCCAGTCGGTCCCATTCATTAAAACTTAGTGTAGTGGGCATCACAGAAGATACACATAGCATATACTTCCCACACTGCACATATCAAGAAAAGGCCATAAACAGATTTGGACAATGAATTTATGTGCTCTGCCATAAACTATACTTCACCTGCCTGGTCATTCACCTTATTAAAAGAAAATTTAAGGAAACTGCAAATCACATAAGATAGGTTTATCAGAACAATCACCAATTGCATGGGTACCACAGACATTCAGCACCTGCATAGAAATACTCCTAATACAGTCTCACCCCAATGTGTTCTTTGAAAAAGCATTAGACCCATCTCATCTAAAGCACTCCATAGCCAACCTTCAACCTTTTAGGAAAATTGAAAAGCTTAGCCCAGCTTCACATTTCAACAGTTTATATTCACAGATCCTCCCTTCTGCACCGAACATGATTAATGTAATATATACTCACCAGAATGACCTGACAAGTACTAAACAATTGTCCCCCCAGCTTAGTCATGTATATACTTTTTTTTATACTTGATTCCCATTTCCTGCATCAGTGAGGTAATGTTAAGAACAGGGGACTGAGCCTTAGAGGGAATATCCTCACTTAGCCCCCTTCTCTGTTCCTTTTTTTGGAGAAGTAAAAAAATGGAAGGGGAGGATTTCCAGCCCCACACTCCCTCCCCTTTTGGTCGTCTTCTGGGACACGCAGGGAATACATGGGAATATAAATCCACCGGGGAGGCAGTGGAGGGATGATGGAGGAAGTTACAGCAGGGTGGGGTAAGCTGTGAAATGCAGATTTGCTTAAATGATGCATTGCTGTTTATGTTTACTATTTACTCATATTGATGTAGATTTACACATTGAATACATTGACTATATTCATACATTTACACAATTGCTTATATTTACATTTATCTCCATGTATATTTACATATCGAAATTGCTTTCAGATAGTGGCAGCCTCTTTCATGAGCACCTCTGTTGACCTGGGCAATACCTAGCTGCTGTACAGTTATCAAAATATTGGTGGATGGGTTTGGAATAGGCATGTGAACATGTGCTCATGTGAAAACACTCCTGCCCTAAAACTATGCCTTCTTTGATTATATAGATTATTTCCCATAAAGTCATTGAGCTACCTTTTAGGATTCTCTCTGAGACCATACTAATGTGCATTGTTAGTATTATTGAATGCTGGTTTACTGGGATTGCTTTGCTTCCTTCTTTGTGGGTTATGGTGTTGTGAGTGTATTTCAGACTCTTAGTGTTGATGCAGAAATCCAGAATATTTGTCCAAATGATATTTTGTGCTTTTGCACGGTGTTTTGTATTTCTTTTTAAAGACAGAGTTCTAGTCTAGTCCTGTGGCACAATGCATGGGCATGTTCTCAGTAGCCCTGTCAAAACCTTGTGACGAGGTGGTGAGATTTGCTGTGTGTAACATTGGGGGATTACTGTTTAGGAAGAAGTCTGTTAGGTCTTTTACCTTTAACCCTTTAAGGGACCCTAGACATATTTGTATGGATGACCTTTTTCCCAATTTTATTTAATTTGGAAAGCACTCTTTGTTGGTAAGTATAAATGTGTGTTGGTCAGAAGCAACTTTAGAACTGGGAATAAAATTCAAGAGTGTTATTTACCCCTGAGAACAGAACATTGATTGTACAGCCAACAGTGCAGGGACTCTAGCCATACATGTTCAAATTGCCTTTTCCTTCCATCATTTTAATTGGAAGGTGTATTTCATCAAATAGCACTGAAAAAGACTCATAGTGTTGTATAACCTGATGGTGGAAGGTACAGTCCTCTTGTACCAATTATTGGATTATTTTTGATAGTGTCTTGGGCTCTAATTATAGTAGAAATGATTCTGTAAATGTTGAAGTATTAGCAATATGAAAAGGACTCAGTGTATCAGTAATCTGCTGATGGTGGTAAAGAGACATACGGATGAGTCAATAAAAGTCAAGAAATGTGATAAGCTGAGGATGTACGACATGGCAAGTTTAATGCCTGTATTGCAATAAATGTGGTATCTTTACTTTTTTCTTGATTTTTTTCATGATTAATAAGACAAATTAATTTTTTCATAAACTTGTCTTAGAGAGCCTCTAAAATTTTGTGATTCCATCTTTTAAGGGTTAAGGCAAGTTTGGGTTTCTTGAACATTTATTTATAGTGCTTTTTTTTGTGTCACGTTCATCTTACAGTAATCCATGTACATCCCCTGCTTATACCTAAATGTTTGCTATATTGGATAAGTGTGACATTAACTGCCTGAATGAGGGAGCACCTAATTAGCACCACTGGCAGGAGCATGCTGTGGTCCTCACTATAATGACATGAAAAGAAATAATCCTGTCATTGCATCAGATACAGAGAATTGGCACCTGCAACTCCTTGAAGCAGTCTACTTGCATGATAGAGCTCTAACTATCAAGGAATGCCAATTTGCACCTTGGTTGGATTTCTTGGTAAGGTTAGTTGATTTGGTTTAGAATTTGGATTTAATCTGTGCTTTGTCTTGGTGAATGGTTTTCAGAACTGATATGTATGTTGTATGGAACTTTTTCAAAGAAGTTTAGGTTATCTTCCTGTAGTGCAGTGTTTGTTGGCTTGGTTAGTGATGATATAGTGTGAAACTGCATGGTTTAGGGATGAAAATCATATATACTGAAGTTTTGGGGCTTTGTTGTCATGTAGTGTGTTTAGTTAGGCCTGGTCAGAGGACAGTTAGTGTAGCATGCCATGTGTGTTGTGTACATGCTTTATGTGGTGTGTGTGTGTGTGTGTAGTGCAGGTGAACAAAAGATAATATCTGGCAAGTTAGGCTACTGGAGGTGGTAGATATAAGTTTGGTTGGCTGCCTATGTAGGTTGAGGATATTGAAAGGATGCAGTTGGTTTATGAATTGTTCACCTTTGGGATCTTTGGATTTGATTTTTGTTGGATGTGTTGGTCAGGTTCGGCATTTGGGGAGTATATCCAGAAGGGCATGTGATATGGGAGGGATGTGGATGTTAACCATGTTTTTGTTAGTTTTGTCAAGTTTTATTCATATAAACTGTATATCTAGGGTGTTGTCATTGTTTGTGAGCTGGTTTGTTCTATCATTGCTATTGGAGACTTGTATAAATGTAGAAATTAAGCAGGTTCAGTAGACCAGACTCGTAAAGGTAGAGATATTATAGGTTGAGGAAAAGATGACAGGAAGAAAATTCCACAGCTTAGCCATTCAGGGGAAGAATGAAGCATTCTGTTGGCCAATCCTCAATTAGCCAGTGTCTTCATAAAAACTTTGGGAAGCAGTAGCCTAATGGGTCCAAGTCTTGGGGACAGGGACACTTGCAGACAGCTCACAAGAACAGTGGCCAAAACAATACCTGCATGAGAGAGAGAGAGAGAGAGAGAGAGAGAGAGAGAGAGAGAGAGAGAGAGAGAGAGAGAGAGAGAAGCATCACAACATATAGAATGGGGTGGATGAAGAAAGGTGATTGTAGGAATCATGCTTTGTCACCTTCCTTTGTTCTTTAACATACCTAAACATCTTTCTGTCCATTTACAGCAGTCTCAAATTGCCTGTGCCTTCTTAAGTCTCTCATTCATTGTACCACAAACTTCAATTAATATCCTGTCTCAGGCTTTATATAAATCCTCTTCCACCATCCTATCCAGCCTGCCTATCTTCTCTGGAATCTTCAGTATCCCTACACCTTGGTTCCTCTTCCATCTTTTTAGCTTTATGGTTTTCTTCATCTACCATCCTACCTCTCAATGTATGCATAGCCTTCTTGGTAATCTTATCTTGCACTCGGTCTGCGTATCTGTTTTAGAATATCCAATATCCCTTTGATTTCTTTCGGTTTATCATTCCTGTGCTCTAGGTCCTCGGTTTTGTGGTTTGCTTCAGTCTAAGGATCAACACTAAGCTCTTACCTGTCGTTTTCCACCTTGTTCAAATTATACTTCCCTATAGTGACACCATCCTCTGGTACCCTAATTGTGTTGTCGTTTCCCAACAGTTTTGCATAGTTCCTCTAACTTAAGTACTCTCTGGCACTTACTTCATTCCCAACTATATCCTTTAATGTATTCACCGTCTCCTCCAAGTGGCATAATGTTCTATGAATAAGCCTATGGGCTACTTTCATACTGTGAGCTATCATATGTCATTTCTATCTCTCAATTGAGAATCCTTCAAATTCTTATTCATCATCGCCTGTCCTGCAAAACATTGTTTTCCTTCTGTTTCCTATGTTATTATTTTCTTTCTGTTTTCTGCTGTTATTGTGTGTGCTAAGTTTGAGTTGCTGTGGCTGTCCCTGATTAGGTGGATGGTATGGCTGTCAGCTAGGTCAAGTGAGGGTTTTTTATCATTTCTTGTTCTGGCATTTGAAAATCAGTTTGCCTAGTTCAGCAAGTGACTTTGTTTGTCTTTACTCCCCATAATGTACATAGATTGTTGACTCCAAGTACTTTGGTAAAATCTTTCCACCTCATCCAAATACTTAATAGACCCTATTATTAGCTCATTTTGATTTTGATACTTTTTTTAATATATTGTCCTCACATAGATGTCTTTCTGCTTGGTTTGTGGCTTGACTGACCTCCCAAGGTGGCTAAGAACCATATTTTCTCTGCATTTTGCTGAAAATGACCAAGGGCATTCTCACTATGGTTGCCAGTTTGTGCCGGTCAGTTCAAATTTTCATCAGATATTCAGTATGTACTTTTTTATGGTCTCGGGTGTTGGTCTTTCCTTGTTACTGAGTGCTGGCATTCACAATGTTCTGCGTATTCTATTAATGATTTTTTTTTGGCTCATAATTACTGACGATGTATTCTCTAGTTTTCAATGGAAAGCTTCCTTCAACTGAGTTGCCTAGTAGCTTATTTTCTCCTCCATGAATCTCACTCAAAGGTTTTAAATGTGCTACATGTAATGATATTACGTGCCTGCAACTGAGTTACCTGTCTTTCTTTTATGACTGAGCTGTGGATAATTAAGCTCAGACTTTCCGAATGGCATTTGCCTTTTATGGCACTTTTAACAAAAGCCCTCTAAAGAATAACAACTACAGATCCCGTTACATTACGCTGTTTTCCATACATGTACAAAAGGTTTGTAGAATATGTAGAATATCTTTTAGTCTGTGCTGCCTTACTGCTTCTGATGTTCAAATTTCTAAATTAATATGAGCTGTCTGCTTTAACTATATCTTGAGTCATCTCATTCTATTCTTTTATCACCTTTCCCACCAAAGTACTTCACATAGTTTTTAACGAGTTTTCTTGCTTAATTTCATACAGTTTCTTCAGGCTGTTCTCTATCAAAATCTTTCTAGGCACTGTTCACTGCCCACGTCATAAGTGCGCTTCCAAACCTTAACTGTTGTGACCTGGTCACCCCACATTCTTCTGCCTCCTTAGGTGGGCAAATTTAAGGCCTCTGCACTATCCCTGTCTATAACTAAGAAATGTGTGTGATTACTATGTGTGTGCTATGGAAGTTTTACGTTTTGGCCTTCTCAACCTTGTATATATGTACCATGCCTTGTATATGAATGTACACACACACACACACACACACACACACACACACACACACACACACATCGTAGCCTATGTCATATACCCGTTTAATCGACCAGCCCTTAGGGGAAAAGGAACAGCTGGGTGACTGTGGATCGGTCGGTGGCCGCGACAAGGATTCGAACCTATATTGGTTTGATCCCTGGTAGCCCTTGTGACAGCCAGTAACACCAGTCGCTACACCACGGAGGTTCGTTTATGTGTGAGTGTGTGTGTCAGCCGCGTGAGGATGGTGTGAGTAACTCGAGAGTAAACAAGAATAATGACATGCGGGTTCGAGCAGTCTCGTGGGGGTTAGAAAACTGGGTTAAGAGCAAGAGAATCGGCGCGAGAGTGACAGTAACCGCGTGAGATAAAGTTACCTCCTGATGCTAACAACACTATGACGAGTGTGGTTAAAATATTAGGGAGAAATGAACAATTTAGCATACAAATAACAGTTTACGTACTGCCGTGTATGGAACGTTTAAAGTACAGGGGTCAAAAGGGCAAAGGCCGAAATTCCACCGAAGGCACATAAATCCGTCATTAACTTTATATATAAAAAATTCATTACGTAACGTAAAAAGTAGTCTTAGAATTCTGATGACCGAAGGGCACTTTCTAGGCAGGAGCCTTCCGCCCCACCTCCCTTTGCATGTCAGCTTGGATGAGAGAGCGTGTGTGTGGCAGATGTGAAATACTGCGTGCGATTGAGAATTGTGCTTTTTGGTTTACTTAAGGGCGTGGGATGAGAATTGTGCCTTGGGTTTACTGACGAGCTTGAAGGTAGTTAGCCTCATGCAGGTAAGAGCAGCCTGTGCAAGATGAAAATAACTTCAAAATAGGTTAGGAAAACCAAGCTCAGAGGAGTCGCGAGTGCTGCGGGACTGACCGAGTGTTTCAGTTTCACGGGTGCGATGACGCTACCAGCATGGTCAAGGAATAACTCCGTGCTGTTGAGTCACTTGTAGTTTTGCAGAATAATTGCTTACTGATGAAGCGTCACATGTGGCGTGAGAATAACCCCATGCTGAGGAGGAGTCGCCTGTGGTTTGAGAATAACCCCTTGCTGAGGAGGAGTCTCCTGTGGTTTGAGAATAACCCCTTGCTGAGGAGCAGTCGCCTGTGGTTTGAAAATAACCCCTTGCTGAGGAGGAGTCGCCTGTGGTTTGAGAATAACCCCTTGCTGAGGAGGAGTCGCCTGTGGTTTGAAAATAACCCCTTGCTGAGGAGGAGTCTCCTGTGGTTTGAGAATAACCCCTTGCTGAGGAGCAGTCGCCTGTGGTTTGAAAATAACCCCTTGCTGAGGAGGAGTCGCCTATTGTTAGAGAATAACCCCTTGCTGAGGAGGAGTCGCCTGTGGTTTGAAAATAACCCCTTGCTGAGGAGGAGTCGGCTTTGGTTTGAAAATAACCCCTTGCTGAGGAGGAGTCGCCTTTGGTTTGAGAATAATTTCGTGTGGTTGAGGAGTTGCTTGTGCTCTGAAAACAACCATTTTGGGATTGGCGTGTCACATGCTTTCAGAATAACCTCTTGCGGATGAGACGGCTGTTCTGAGAATAAGCACGTGTGGGTGAGTTTATGTGCTGTTTGAAAACAGTTTACAGTGAAGTGTGAAAGTAGATGAAAGAAGGATGAAAATCACGCGTGAAACAGAAAAATAAGTGTAGGTGATAACAAAATACGTGTTGGATAAGAATAGTGCGTGTGTTCCAGAGAGTGACAGCAATGACGAGAGAGCTGCCACGTCCGGGTGGAGAGCGTTCACTTATAAAGTAAGACTAATTCTGTATGTGAGCGGGAATTAACTCAGTTTCCGTGAGAATGACTGTCAGGTGAATTATTGGACCTCCCCCTTCTCCTCTTCCTTTCCCCATTGGGCAAGGATGTTTTTGGAGTATCGCACGGAAGTGGAAGAGAGAGAGAGAGAGAGAGAGAGAGAGAGAGAGAGAGAGAGAGAGAGAGAGAGAGAGAGAGAGAGAGAAAATATATAAATTCGTGTTTTCTTTTAATCTGTGCCCTGTGAAAGAGAGAGAGAGAGAGAGAGAGAGAGAGAGAGAGAGAGAGAGAGAGAGAGAGAGAGAGAGAGAGATAGCTTGTGTTTATGAGGCAGGAACGGGAGCAAGTCTGTATCCTCTCTTAAGAGGGCCGGGCCGAAGCCCGTATGCTCTCATTGTCTTAGCCTAGACAATACAAGTCTCGGCCCCAGGTATTAATGCTCCAGAAGAACTACAAGTCATACGCCAGTAGTCCTAATCTTGTTTGTATATGTGGTATAAGAGACCCATTTTCCCCACCTTTCAGAGATCTCTCCGTGTAATAGCGGAAGTAAAGCATATGTAACAGCGCAGGAGACGCTGCATTGCATGGTTATGCCGAGGAAAGAAGCGCATGGTAGATCAAGCGTCATGTGTCGCCCAGCAGCCAGCGTTACCTGTATTTGAGTTGCCAGGTTTACGTGCACCGGCAACGCTGCCCTAAGCTTCTGGAACTGGCGATAATGAGAAAAGTTGGGTTCCGCAGACGTGAACCTAAAGGCGATAACCAATCCCTGGGTTTAATTCGTAGTAAGAAGTATTTGGAGGCTTTACTGTCTCGGGGGAGTGACACCAGCCCGTTTGTGGCGGAGGTCGAGTTTTGTTAGGTAATGTGATTATGGCTCTTATGGGGGATTGGCAGCCATAGGGGTGAATCTGTGCTGTAAGTAGTGTGGTTGCGGTCCTTACGAGGGGGTTAGGGAGGATGGTCACATTGTGGTGGTGGTGTTATGTTGTTTAATAGGGGTCATGGTTTTTATGGAGGCAGAGAGGATGGGGGTGTAGATGAGTTTAGTTGGCTAGCCTGGTTCTGGTGTCTATAGAGAAGCGAGAAGGGCAACTGATAGTGAATCAGGTCTTGGCATTCTTATAGTTGCTACATTTATTGGACTTCAGGCGATATCTGTGTTAGAAATATCATTGCTGATGAGGTAACCGGTTTTCCTTTGTGTAATGTTACCGGTGAAGCCTTCATTAACTTTATGTGAAGAAAATGAAAGTGTTCAGGAGACAAATTTGTCGAGTGGAATTTCTTCATAGGGAAATAGTAGGTAACCATTAGGCAAATGCAAACTCCTGCCTGACACAGGCCCGTACTTTGTACCTCCTGCCTTCAAAAGTAACCTGTTCACCACCGCACCAGCCTCCCACACCCAACCCCTAGTCCCATCACTGTGCTCCAGCCTCCAACTCCCCATCATTGTGCCTTGGCTTCCCACGACCATTCCCATCCCATCATTGTACCCCAGTCTCCCACGGCCACCTATGCCCCATCACTATGCCTCAGCCTATCTGACGCCCCCGCTCCATCATTGTGGCCCATCCACTCCTCTCCCCATCATTGTGCCACGGTCCCTCTCTCGGCCAACCCCTAGCATCATTTTGCCCCAGCCTCCCACGGTTATCCTTCCTCCTCGTTTTGGTTGGTGTGTGGTTGGATGAGGAGCTGCTTAAGTGGTTATTTAGTTGGCTGAGTGGCCGTCTTAGTATTATGTGTATTTGGTTGGACAACGGGCCAACTTGGTGTTTGGTTGGGTGAAGGGTCATCTTGGTGGTGGCGTGGTTGGGTGAGGGGTCGTCTTGTTAGGGATTTGGCTGGATGAAAGTTGGTCAAGTAGGTGGAATAAGCTTGGAGTGCGGATGTGTGTATATGTGGTATGGTGGAAGACTTGGGGAGGGCGGTAGGGGCTAGTGCCTGGCCAGGGACGCCCCATCACCCCGTGACCTTTGCCGGCGGCCTCACCTTCAGCACGTCCTCCTCCCCTAACCCCCCCCCCCCTCCAACTCGCTTCACCGGCCCCTTTTTCCTTACCTCCCGTCTCACCCAGCTTCGTGACAACCTTGTCTGGTGTTTTGTAACTCTACAGCCGACTTTAAGGCTGCCTTACGATTTTTTTTCTTCTGTGATCCTTACATAGATCTTACGAATAGAACTGGTCCCTGTCTTCAGTAAAGTTAATGATTATAGTAATGATAATTGTGCCATAGTAAATGTAATGTCCTATACTACTACAAATGATGATAATGATAATGATATTTTAGGGTAAATGAAAATATATAACTGACAAATGTCACCAGAAATGGCGTTGAGAACATGAGGTGTTGGTGAGCACGTGGTGCTGATTCATATTCACGGAATGATGGTGGTGCTTTATATCAGGAAGTAGATAAGATAAGGGAATTGGATATTGTTCATTGTTACGATTGGATCCAGTCTACCTTCCTCACACTAACAGTGTTAACGGTGGGAGCCTTAGCGTAAATTGAATATTTTTAAATGTCAGTTTGGAGGGCGTTTCATCAGGGTGATATGAACGTGAGTATGCCACATAACGGGCCCGGCGAAGGAGGAAGTGTGTAAGGGCCGAGAGAGTAGCAGCCTAGCATGACTAGGTAGGGTGGAACAGCAGCCACCATGGTGTCGTTGTTAATATAAGGTTTAACGATTTTAGTAAACAGTGCACATGCCATGTATTGAGCTGGACGTTGCAAGGCACTCGCCAAGTTGAGTAGATTGAATTATACGCAAAATGGGTTAGTTCGATGCAACTTACAGAGGTATGGGCACAGGGCGTCCATTGTATTTACGTACGTGATTAATACAACGGTTCGATACCCTACCGAAGGCGGCCTGTGGAAGTAATTGCTTTTTCGCAAGAGAAGCTGTCCGCTCATAGCCTGTAGACGAAGTTACTTCTAGGAATGTGCGTGTGACTGTGTTATATAACTGTGGGAAGGTTTAACTGAATTAGATTTTTGGTAATGAATGGAGTGATAACATGGCGTCCGAAACTCACCAATCAACTTGTGGTCATTTTTGCTCATGGGTTGATGCACCCATAGACACAATTAAGAAATGATAGACCTATTTAGTCAACATAAAACGATGGCCATATTCTTTGCCTGCGATATATATTTTCTTTTTGTCGCACAAAATTGTGCCACTACATGTGTAAGGAATCCAGAGCGTTAAGGAGGTATTTAAAGGCAAAAGTATTTTTGACATTATAATCGAAGTAATTGTTTTGACAAATCATATATGGTTATATTTTAACAAGAGAGTAACTTTTTATGCATTATAAAGGCGAGTTTTTCGTCCATCATAAACCACTGCGGTAATCCTCTTACATATGATTGGTGGATGTTGGTTGGTTATGTGCGGGTGCTGGTCTAGTGTTGGGAGATGGGTAGGGGTTGGCAGGTGTCCAGGTCTAGTGTGGGAAGAGGCTGGAGGAGATGGGTAGGGGCTGGTAGGAGTCCAGTCGGGGCCAGTGTGGGGAGCGGTGGGAGGAGATGGGTAGTGGTTGGCAGGATTCCTGATCGAGTGTGGGGAGAGACTGAAGGAGATGGGTAGGGGTTGGCAGGAGTCCAGAGCCAGTGTGGGGAGAGGCGGAAGGAGATGGGTAGGGGTTGGCAGGTGTCCAAGACCACTTTTTAGGAGAGGTGGGAGGAGATGTGTGGGGGCTTGCAGGTGTTCAAGGCTATTGTGGTGAGAGATGGGAGCTATGTGTACGGGCTGGCTGTGGTGGTGGTTTGGACCTGCTTCCCGCGGCTTCCAATAACATGGGCGACCAAACGACCCACCTCAGTAGCTTGGACTTTGCCCTAGCTATTGGTGCAGAGAACCTTCGAAGGCTAAGGCAGGGCTAAACATTAGGATTCTTGGCTCCCTTTTAAGGTAAATGTTTAGCTTCATACGATTAGCATAGCGATCGGCCGGTGATGTGGAGTTCCAACACGTTGAAGGACGCGTGGTTGTGGCCTGAGCGAGCCTCCGTGTCACCCGGCGGTATATATCATAACCGTGGCAGGTGGCGCCGGTGCCCAACTGGCCTCGAGTTGCTGCTGCTCGCCGCCACAACCACAAACACCTCATCCCAGCTCCGTACGTTAAGCTTTAGGTCGAGTTTATTATTATTATTTTTATTATTATTATTATTATTATAATTATATATTTATTATTATTATTATTATTATTATTATTATTATTATTATTATTATTTAGTGGCGCAGAGATAGTTCAGTGGAACCGACATAGTTTGCATCAGACTATACAACGCACGACACTTAACAACCTGTAGGGTGTTGTTAGTTACCGATGGCATCTTGACGTCACGACTTCAAGGCTGTTATCAGATGTTTAGTGTTTGTCTCACTTCCGTATCATTTGGTCTTGATTTTTTTTTATGTCTTGTGAGTTAGGGAGAGAGTTTGTGTGTCCCTTTATGTTTGTGTATGTGTTTGCCTTTCATATGACTTGCCGAAATATTGTAACAGACGATCTTGGCCTCAGAGGCAACATGACACCCTCATGTTAGTCTGTGTGGTCTATAAATAGCATCAGATTTGTACCCGCGTGCGTGCGTACGTCAGTGGTTATATGATTATGTTGTTGCGAATGCTTGCGCATGCACCGCACCACACACACACACTGCTGATGTGGTGAAACCTTGTTGGTTGCTTGTGGTTGAGAAGGGGTGTTCTTTTATAAATACATATATATATATATATATATATATATATTTTTTTTTTTTTTTTTTTTTTTTTTTTTATACTTTGTCGCTGTCTCCCGCGTTTGCGAGGTAGCGCAAGGAAACAGACGAAAGAAATGGCCCAACCCCTCCCCCATACACATGTACATACACACGTCCACACACGCAAATATACATACCTACACAGCTTTCCATGGTTTACCCCAGACGCTTCACATGCCTTGATTCAATCTACTGACAGCACGTCAAACCCTGTATACCACATCGCTCCAATTCACTCTATTCCTTGCCCTCCTTTCACCCTCCTGCATGTTCAGGCCCCGATCACACAAAATCTTTTTCACTCCATCTTTCCACCTCCAATTTGGTCTCCCTCTTCTCCTCGTTCCCTCCACCTCCGACACATATATCCTCTTGGTCAATCTTTCCTCACTCATTCTCTCCATGTGCCCAAACCATTTCAAAACACCCTCTTCTGCTCTCTCAACCACGCTCTTTTTATTTCCACACATCTCTCTTACCCTTACGTTACTTACTCGATCAAACCACCTCACACCACACATTGTCCTCAAACATCTCATTTCCAGCACATCCATCCTCCTGCGCACAACTCTATCCATAGCCCACGCCTCGCAACCATACAACATTGTTGGAACCACTATTCCTTCAAACATACCCATTTTTGCTTTCCGAGATAATGTTCTCGACTTCCACACATTTTTCAAGGCTCCCAAAATTTTCGCCCCCCTCCCCCACCCTATGATCCACTTCCGCTTCCATGGTTCCATCCGCTGACAGATCCACTCCCAGATATCTAAAACACTTCACTTCACTATATATATATATATATATATATATATATATATATATATATATATATATATATATTAGCTGAGACGGTACGTCAAGTGAATACGATAATGAAGGCCGTATCACACACACACACACACACACACACACACACACACACACACACAGAGTAGACCCGAATTCTTGATACAGATATCAAGATCAATTCGCATTTGTATCTTCACGGTATTTGCCTGCAATGTGCAGTGCAATGCCGGGGAGTTTGTTTGAACCGGAATGATTCGACGGTTTGTAACGCTGGTGACCCAGATCTTGGCGCTGGTCTCCTGTTTTGTTTACATTATTCCTTTCCCCGGGTAATGATTACCAGAGCAGAAAGTCTTTTGTTGGAAACCAACCCAGGAAGGTGGTTACCGGGCGCGGATATTGCAACACTCATTTATCGTACACTGCCACAGGCCTCCTGCTCCTACTGTTTGGATTTGGGCAACAAATGCCACCGCCTAGTTACTTGAGGGCGTTGTGTGGAGTGCGCGCACACGCGCTCATGCTTGAAGTGCCCCCTGGTGGCTGTTGATGACCATCGGAAAAGGAAGAGACTATGGTAGACCACCTTTTTTTCCCCCCATTATAAATTTTTCAGTGGACGCATGCTTTACGTCAGATGTGTTGTCCATTGATTGCTACAGGCCACGACAGTTCGTTGGCCTATACACCCATTGTGGCTGATGGTGTCCATTATTATTTTTGTATATCCCACTAAGTATTCTTATTTTTCACAGGTTATTTTTATAATTGCTCTGTGAGGGAATAGCTTTGAAGAGCACTGGGGTGTGGGCGTGTGTGCAATTTCGTTTTCGTATGTTCAGACACCACGTAGTAGTTTATATGGGACGATGGGACAGTATGTTGTCAGCGGCGCGCGCGTGTTGTGTTTGTAAGGAGTTACTTATATTTACTGTACAGGAAGTTTTTTTCTTTTGTTTATACACTCGTAGGGCCCCATCTTTTAATCATTATCGTCATGCAGCTTCTGAAGGATGGAGGGATATCGCTTTTGTTGCCTCGAAAACGCCCGTTGGAAAACCTGCCATTGTGATCACCTGTAGCGGTGTTTTGGGGGCCATAGTTGACAAACCCCATTGAATGATCAGGCTGAAGTAGGTCACGTGACTGATTGTGGCGTGACCTACATTAGTGACCATATGGCAGTGCCTGATGATGACTGGGGCCGCTGCCACACGCTGCTGCAGTAGGCCTTGACCGCCCTCCACTGCTCGCGCCGTACGTTGAAGGGAGGGAGGCGGGCGCTCTCAGCAAGGCCCTGCGGCAAGCCAGATCGGACAGGTCGTTCAGGAGTCGTTGCTCAGAACGTTGTGCCTGGATCTCGACTCTGTCTCATACCAGGGCATACTGGAGGCTTCCCATGCGGCGTAGGTCAGACCGCTGATCCTAATGATAACAGAGAATTAGAACGGGTTTTGCTTACCAGAATCTCCCGCTTGAAAAATTGTGCCAGTAGCGTTGACCCAAAGGAGCACGACGGTGGCGACCCTCGGGGTAGGAATGACTTGGCCTCTGAACCGACTCGTAAAAGGGTCAGGCCAAAGGCCAGCCCGTCACACCCGATGGGGTGGCGGGGTCGGTCGCACCGTCATGCCTCAAAGGAGTCAAGCTCCGGGGATGTGAAATAAATCATTCAAGTAACTGTTTCCTGGTGTTGTACCTGAGCCTTGGAGTGTGGGAAGCTGCTCTTTAATGTGAGGGACGAGGGTCGGTCTGTCTGGTCCAGTAATGCAACTGTTTCAGGAATGACTGGCCAAAGTTTTCTCCCCTTCTGTTCTCTTGACATGGCAGAATTTTTTATGTGTATTTTTTTTTTCGCATGGTATACGGTAGCCAGAACCGGAAAGGGGCGGGCTGGTGGGTAAAGCAGCAAATCTTGACTTTTTTTTTTTTTTTTTTGAACAGGAGTTGTGAATGGGTACAGTATAAGACGAATGAGATGGTGGATGTCTGCATGTCTCCCCAGGCGGGTGCTTGAAGTTTATCCTCTTCATTCTTTGTCAACGGAGGACGCGAGGCGCTTATACCTTGAAAGTAAATTACCTTGAGGAATGGGAAGCTGTGAAGACGTCCGGTGGGGGTGGGGTGGGGGGTTATAAGTGATCAACACTGATAAAAACGTTGATGATCTTGGTGTGGACAGTGACTGTGTATAACATTGAAGGTGTACAGCTTACTGTTGTTATTCTTGAAAACGGGGGCGTACCCTGGGGGATAAGGGCACTACCGTACCCTATGAATTTCTCTTGTGTTGACACGTGAACCGAGTTGATCGCCGTTTTTTTTTTTTATTCATCCAGTGAAAACTTACACATTGTTATACAGTTTGATTTCCCTCTACTGCACCTGGGATACAGGTGGAGGAGAGGGAAGGGATGAAGATTTTTTTTTCCCCTTCATTATAAAGGGCAAGAAAGTCATGAATGATTAATAAGGCGATTTAATATTCCGCTGGGATGCCAGGCAAATTGTGGAAGTGAGAAGCTTAAGAATAGTAAGTCTCACAAAACGGGGAAAAGAAATGAAAATATTTAGGAAAAAATAAGGGAATTTGAACGATAAAAAGAAAGACGGACTTTAAGAAGGCAAAAGAAATATTGCTAAGCGTAGCGATGTTTGTAGAAATATTGTTAAGCCTAGCGATGTTTGCAGGCGTTTTTGTGATGCGTGTTTGAACATAGACCCCCATTTATAGCTGCTATTGGTTAACCACGGTGCCTCTTCACAATATTTTCATATTTAATCTCTCAGCGTGAACCAACTTCGTCTTTATGTAACTCGGACCGTGACGTGAACGAGGTCATATGATGAAGAGATGGAGCTGTGTATACATTTGATAGTTAGTAGTTCAGATAACCAGACAAAAGGTGAGTCTTGCTTAGTTCTGAATCTGGTATACGGTCGAAGGAATTTGGAGATCAGTGTGTTTGAGCGGCAAGGCTGTGGCCGAAGGCGTGCACTGTATTACTTTGAATTATCAGGGGAAACGTAAATGGATCAGGGAAGAATTGATTTTTCCTTTTGCTTCCTGTTAGACTCCTGCAGCCAGTCCCTACGCAGCATTATCCTCCGCGTAGGTTTTACTCCTCACAGCAGTCGAGGAATGTTTTAAACTTTGACCTAAAGGAGGCAAGATATGGTTGGTTGATGTGTCAAGTAAAGATCGAGAAGCGTTGTGATGTACGAGTGCAAGACAGAGGTCTCTCAGCGTTCCAAGATGTGTTCAGTCTTTTGAGCACATCGGCCGGTCCCCCTTCCTCTTAGGAGAGAGAGAGAGAGAGAGAGAGAGAGAGAGAGAGAGAGAGAGAGAGAGAGAGAGAGATGAGTACGACCGCTTGTTCTCAGGTGAGTAGACCATGTTTAACGCAGGTTTCGAGTAGGCTAATCCTTGCATGACGCAGGTTACGAGTGGTACATTGTTGAGCTGTGTAGTGGTGGCCTTACAGCATATATTGATTTGTGCCGGTTGTCCCCGGCAAATTTATTATTGTGCACCCCTTGCTCATCCTGTGAGCGGTAGCGCAAAAGGATTACAGGGGTCACAACGGGTCTTAGTCAGACTCCAGTGGGTTGAAATTACGCGTTACAGTTCGTATTTCAGTACACACATTACATAGTTTCATATGGTAAGTTTTACCGACTAGATGCTAAAAGTGGATCCAAACTTGAAATTTCAGGCATCTTGTTTTGAACAATAAGGTGTTGTGACATTTCTTGCAGGGTTTGTTTAGATTTATCCCTTAAAGGCTCTATGTTTTCACATTCTAAGACATAGTGGTCTAGTGTGTGTCCAAATCCTTGACCACAGCCTTTACAGTTCACACGGTTAACATCTCCAGTTTGGCCAAAGCGCCATAGTCAAGCAGCTACACCATCTTATTACTTTCTCCATACACATGTTGTACTTGACGCGTTTCACAGTGGTGGAAAATGTCATATGTGAGCCTTGGGTGTGGGCAATGCTGGTGGCACACCGATATCTCTCTTATCTGTGACGGCCTGACCTTCGACCTTGGGGGGGGGGGGGGGGATCACGGTGACGCTGGCACACAACGAATCTCACTGAACGGGAAGCGTAGCGGTGTTGACTTCGCCCGTGCAATCGAGCTGTGTTACACGCTGTAGTCGTCAGCCTGTACGGCGCGCAGAGGTGTGTGATTCTCTCTCTCTCTCTCTCTCTCTCTCTCTCTCTCTCTCTCTCTCTCTCTCTCTCTCTCTCTCTCTCTCCCCCCCCCCCCCCAATTGTGGCTGTACTGGGCGTACCTCGAGAAGACAAAAGAGTATTTACGCTTGTAATGTAGTTGAATGCCAGGGTGTACCGGTACCAGTGTGTGGTAGAGGAGGTGAAGATAGTCGTGGATACCGATAGATAAGTTGGGTCTCGTGAGATCGAACGGACGGATAATCGGTTCTTGTGGATCCCGTCGCATTCGGCTCTTGATCCAGGTCATCCAGCTGTAGATGTGCATCTGTACACCGTAGGTAGAAGCACCCAGGTCATCCGGCAGCAGGTGTACTTTAGACGGAAGTGTTTTTAGTGTTGCGAGGAGTATTGATCGTCGAGGTGTGTTGCGGGAGCTGTAAGAACACCGTATCAGTGTGTTTTTCCAAAGCATCTTCTTAATGTGTTGGCGCTAACGTTCCTTCCCAATATGTTTGGTGTTTTGTGTTTGCCTTTGCGCTTATTGCATGATATATATATATATATATATATATATATATATATATATATATATATATATATATATATATATATATATTTATTTTTATTTATTATACTTTGTCGCTGTCTCCCGCGTTTGCGAGGTAGCGCAAGGAAACAGACGAAAGAAATGGCCCAACCCCCCCCCATACACATGTATATACATACGTCCACACACGCAAATATACATACCTACACAGCTTTCCATGGTTTACCCCAGACGCTTCACATGCCTTGATTCAATCCACTGACAACACGTCAACCCCGGTATACCACATCGCTCCAATTCACTCTATTCCTTGCCCTCCTTTCACCCTCCTGCATGTTCAGGCCCCGATCACACAAAATCTTTTTCACTCCATCTTTCCACCTCCAATTTGGTCTCCCTCTTCTCCTCGTTCCCTCCACCTCCGACACATATATCCTCTTGGTCAATCTTTCCTCACTCATTCTCTCCATGTGCCCAAACCACTTCAAAACACCCTCTTCTGCTCTCTCAACCACGCTCTTTTTATTTCCACACATCTCTCTTACCCTTACGTTACTCACTCGATCAAACCACCTCACACCACACATTGTCCTCAAACATCTCATTTCCAGCACATCCATCCTCCTGCGCACAACTCTATCCATAGCCCACGCCTCACAACCATACAACCATATATATATATATATATATATTGTTACGAACTCAATACTTATCCTGGCAAAGTCGCCAATTCATATGTTACGAACTCAATACTTATTCAGGCCAGGTCGCCAGTAACATATGTTACAAATACTACTGACCCTTGTCTTGCAAGGGCGTTATAGATTTGTTGTTTCACAACGGGATAACACAATAATAAAGTTATGGGATTGAATTAAAGACCAGCATTACATTAAATCTACTTATAATGAAAGAATTCAAGTGTACAAAGATAGGCACCTAAATCAAGCATCAAACATTACGTTAACACTGAACATAAGTCAATATTCCAGATAAGATTTCAAGCCAGGAGATCTCTTTCTTGTGACAGTTACGCTTGACGTGACACAATTAACTTCATCGTTACACTTATCTAAACCTGATGTAACACAGTAAACACTTAGCTAAATCTGATGTAACACAGTAAACACTTAGCTAAATCTGATGTAATACAGTAAACACTTATAGCACAACACTCGGGCAATGGGCTTATAGCAGTAACGGCTTATAGCAGTAACGGCTTATAATAAGCACAGCAGGGCTTACAGGCTTACAGGTGTACAGGCTACAACAAGGGACACCACCCACCTCGCTGGGCTTCAGAGAAAGGAATCGAGTCTCAGCGGGTGTTGTGGGTACAAGAAGACAAGCGTTCACCCTTGCTGCTATAAACCTTACATTTCGATTGGCTGTAGAAATATAGGAGAAATTCTTATTGGTTGGAGGGTCCCAGAGTCTCGGCGTAGTTACACTCGTAAAATGCTGGGTGGACAGAAACTCCGAGCCAGCCTCTGGCATCACTCCTCGCCCTGATAAGAAATAGATACAAACACACACGTCTTCGTAACAATATATATATATATATATATATATATATATATATATATATATATATATATATATATATATATATATATAAATATATATATATCCCCCCTCACACACACATTTGATTGCCGTTTCCTGCGTTAGCGAAGTATTGGCAGGAACGGACGACGAAAGGCCTCACCCGCTCATATCCACTGTCCTATCCGTCATGTGTAATGCAGCGAAACCAGAGCTCCGTGTCCACATCCAGGTCCCACAGACCTTTCCATGGTTTACCTCGCACGCCTCCTCGCATGCCCTGTTTCAGTCCATTGACAGCGCGTCGACCCCAGTGTATTTTCCAAAAGAAGAAACAGAGAAGGGGGCCAGGTGAGGATATTCCCTCAAAGGCCCAGTCCTCTGTTCTTAACGCTACCTCGCTAATGCGGGAAGTGGCGAATAGTATGAAATATATATATATATATATATATATATATATATATATATATATATATATATATATATATATATATATATATATATATATATCTTTGGAAAGAGGGGCAAGTATGAAGTCTGTTGGGGATGAGAGAGCTTGGGAAGTGAGTCAGTTGTTGTTCGCTGATGATACAGCGCTGGTGGCTGATTCATGTGAGAAACTGCAGAAGCTGGTGACTGAGTTTGGTAAAGTGTGTGAAAGAAGAAAGTTAAGAGTAAATGTGAATAAGAGCAAGGTTATTAGGTACAGTAGGGTTGAGGGTCAAGTCAATTGGGAGGTAAGTTTGAATGGAGAAAAACTGGAGGAAGTAAAGTGTTTTAGATATCTGGGAGTGGATCTGGCAGCGGATGGAACCATGGAAGCGGAAGTGGATCGTAGGGTGGGGGAGGGAGCGAAAATTCTGGGAACCTTGAAGAATGTGTGGAAGTCGAGAACATTATTTCGGAAAGCAAAAATGGGTATGTTTGAAGGAATAGTGGTTCCAACAATGTTGTACGGTTGCGAGGCGTGGGCTATGGATAGAGTTGTGCGCAGGAGGATGGATGTGCTGGAAAGATGTTTGAGGACAATGTGTGGTGTGAGGTGGTTTGATCGAGTAAGTAACGTAAGGGTAAGAGAGATGTGTGGAAATAAAAAGAGCGTGGTTGAGAGAGCAGAAGAGGGTGTTTTGAAATGGTTTGGGCACATGGAGAGAATGAGTGAAGAAAGATTGACCAAGAGGATATATGTGTCGTTGGTGGAGGGAACGAGGAGAAGTGGGAGACCAAATTGGAGATGGAAAGGTGGAGTGAAAAAGATTTTGTGTGATCCGGGCCTGAACATGCAGGAGGGTGAAAGGAGGGCAAAGAATAGAGTGAATTGGATCGATGTGGTATACCGGGGTTGACGTGCTGTCAGTGGATTGAATCAGGGCATGTGAAGCGTCTGGGGTAACCCATGGAAAGCTGTGTAGGTATGTATATTTGCGTGTGTGGACGTATGTATATACATGTGTATGGGGGTGGGTTGGGCCATTTCTTTCGTCTGTTTCCTTGCGCTACCTCGCAAACGCGGGAGACAGCGACAAAGCAAAAAAAAAAAAAAAAATATGTACGATGTGAAGATTGTACTTAGATACCGCCGCTGTGTTGGCCCAGAACTGCATGTAATGTTGTAATGTTCAGGTACTGAATGAATGGCGCCGGTGATTTGATGTCAGGTGGGAAGTGTGTGTGTGTGTGTTTGTGTGTAAGTCAAGGTGTAGGATCCTACGGCAGTTGGTCAGACAAGGCGGTCAGTGTGTCTGACATCATCCAGTGAACAGTGGCGAGGTTCCCGTCGGAGAGGGAGGGAGGGTTGGAGGACTTATGTCGTGGGCTTTCTTACCGACGTCCCCCCCTTCCCCACTGTATTGCCCTGAAACCCCCCTTCCCCCATCCTCGGTGACTCACGCTGGGGGAAGGCAAACAGGGGGAGGGGCGGCTGAGCTTGGGGGAGAAACACGTCCCTAATGTCTCCAGAATTCAGAGTGATGCACGTGTGTATCATTACGCCAGTGGCTCAAACTTGGCCTTGGTTGAGGGTATCTGATCGTCTCAGTAGATCCCGAGGAACGATTCCTCTAATGCCAGTCTCGTCCTTGGGTTTCAGGGACATGCATGCTCTTCGGGTGACTCGGGGAGGGAGCCATTGAATCCCTCGCCAGTTCCACTGCTTGTGCTACCCCAGGCTGTGTTGTTTGTGAACCCCTACCCTGGTTGTTTGGGACGGAGGGAAACTGCATGTGCCTTGTAGGCATTTGTAAATTCTGGACCACTTTCTTCTCCCTCCTTCCCTCGCCGCCTTCGAAGACGATCAATACCGTGGTTAACCAGCATATGACGCTGTGTTTCCCGAGGAAGCACGACCCACGGCCAAAGTATGCTTGAGGTATGCTCGTATTTCCTCTGGTCTAGGAAGGCAGTGGTTGGCGCTAACTCCTCGGGCACAGCGATATGCCCCTCGAACGCGACAGTTCGACCTAGACCCTGGGTTTAGGGTGCGATGATGGCCTAGTATTTGACCTCACCCTCAAGGATCAGGTCGGCTGGTCCCGCCATCGTACTCCAGCAGACTCAAACCATCCGTGTTGAAGGGATGAAGAATGCTAAACCCACCTTCCAGAAACCGTGTCGACTTACGTACGGTGTGTGTGTTGTCATGGCACGTTGGAGTGACGGACCAGCTGAACATATGAAGAATGTGCCTGAGTGCGTCACCCACCCTGGTTGATTACCTTTACCAGTGAGTCATAACTGGACGTGGTATTTCATTGGGGTTGTGTGTGTGTGTGTGTGTGTGTGTGTGTGTGTGCGCGCGCGCGCGCGCGTGTTGTGCGCTGGAGTGCTTCCCTCGACAGCTGCCAACACTGCCACCCTGGCAAGGTTCTGGTGACCCATGGTCCTGGCAGTGTTGTGTGGGAGAACATCCTCCACCGCTGCCAACACTGTCACCTTAGCAAGGCTCTGGTTACCTTCGTGTCAGGCTGTAGACACACACACACACACACACACAGTCATTAGTCCGCCGATACGTTGCAAACCATCGTAAAAGTATGTACTGATAAAAGTTGAGTTCAGCATTTCCCCAACATTGGTAAAAGTTGGGTTCACTGCACCGTGGCTTGACGCCCCTCGGCCGCCCGCCCGCCCGCCCGCTCCGCCCCTCCCCTCCTGTTTAAGCACGCGGCGGGCGGGGGATATGGTAATGAATGTGTGTATAATGTGTGGTGGAGACCTCGAGGTGGTGGTGGGGCAGGAATGGTGGCGATTGCTTGTGATAACTGCGTCCTTATGGTCGTGGTGGTGAGGTTCGCCATGCTGGGATGAGGGGATTGTTAGGGGGGGGGGGGAGAGAGCAGCCGCCATGCTGGGATGGAAGGGGGTGTGTGTGTTCGCGGTGGGGGTGGGAGGGTACGGTCGCCATGCTGGGATGAGGGGTGTTGGGGGGGGAGATGAATGTGTTGGGAGGGGAGCAGCCACATGTCCGGAAAGCTTCATCTGCCGCGCCAATTACGCCAATGATCACCCCTAACTGCGCCACGTTAATCTTCTCTTGTCGACCTTTTTTTTTCTTTTTTTTTCTTTTTTTGTTTGGTCCACTCGTGAATATCGCGGAGCAATGTTTTCCCATTTTGGTCAGGTTTGAATTGTCTCTCACTCCGTCATGGAGATGACCGGGGTCTGTGTATAATGACGCCGTCTGTGTCGCTATGTGCCCATTATGTAGTGATGGCGTCCGTGTCGCCGTGTGTCCATTGTATAGTGATGGCGTCTGTGTCAGGATGTATCAGTATAGTGATAGTGTCTGTGTCAGGATAAACCCTTTGTATAGTGATGGCGTCTGTGTCGCTGTGTGCCCATTGTTTAGTGATGGCGTCTGTGTCGCTGTGTGCCCATTGTTTAGTGATGGCGGCTGTGTCGCTATGTGCCCCATTGTATAGTGATGGCGTCTGTGTCGCTGTGTGCCCATTGTTTAGTGATGGCGTCTGTGTCGCTGTGTGCCCATTGTTTAGTGATGGCGTCTGTGTCGCTATGTGCCCCATTGTATAGTGATGGCGTCTGTGTCGCTGTGTGCCCATTGTTTAGTGATGGCGTCTGTGTCGCTGTGTGCCCCATTGTATAGTGATGGCGTCTGTGTCGCTGTGTGCCCATTGTTTAGTGATGGCGTCTGTGTCGCTGTGTGCCCCATTGTATAGTGATGGCGTCTGTGTCTGGATGTATCCTTTGTATAGTGATGGCGTCTGTGTCAGGATGTATCAATATAGTGATGGTGTGAGTGATGATTCATCCTTGATGTGGTGATGGTGTTTGTGGTAGGATTTATGCTGTGCACAGAGATGGTGTTTGAGTGAGGATTTATTCCCTGTATTGGGATGTGTTTGTGGTCACATATTCTCTGGATAACGGTGTTGTTTGTGTCAGGACTTCATGTGATATTCCGTGTTACAATCACGTGTGAATGTATGATCAGGCGTTGGAGATACAGACACAGAACATTAATCATGCGATAGATTGCTGCTTCTTTCTCAGTTTGTATCCATGGTTTTCCTCATTTTCTCCCCGAATTTAAAACACGTAAATTAATTAGCTTCCGGTTGAGTAATTTTTTTTGTTACTTTTTACATATAATTACGTTGTGTTCGTGAAAGGGTAGAGACGCGTACCTCTGAGAGTGACCCCTTCGCATCGAAATCGTGATCCTTAAGCGATCGAACGTCAGTGCGGTCCTTTGGGTTCGATGGTTCGATCTTTGACGTGAACCTTAAGGATTCGGTTGAGGGGCCACGCCATCACTTACTCAAGGTGTCTGTCACCGTCGTCCTCGGGGGGGGTTTCGAAACCGTCGTGGTCGAGGGGTTCATAATACCTGGTTTTGTCGGATCTCTTTTGTTTTCCCGTGGAGCGGGTGTGTGGAGGTTCGTAATGGTGGTGCTGTAGTGTCCCGGTGCCTGGCACTCCTAAAGGCCTAGTGGACGCCTGTTGGTGTTGTGAATATATAGGTAGCTGTTGGACACCTGCAGGTTTGGTAAGTGTAGGTGGTGGACACCTGCGGTCGTGGTAAGTGTAGGTGGTGGACACCTGCAGGTGTGAAGTGTAGGTGGTGGACACCTGTAGGTGTGGTAAGTGTAGGTGGTGGACACCTGCAGGTGTGGTAAGTGTAGGTGGTGGACACCTGGGGGTGTGGTAAGTGTAGGTGTTGAACACCTGCGGGTGTGGTAAGTGATGAACACATTGCCGCCCTCACCATACCCAGCTGCTGTGCACCACCTGCCGCCCTCACCACGCCTGCAGGTGTGCTGTCCACACCATACCTGCAGCTGCGCACCATACACTTGTTTAGAAGCTGATTAGTCCGTCGGGAGCGGTGTCCTGCCACTCGCCATTCCCCTTACGTAATGTGAAGGTGGGAGTTCGTATTGGACGGCAGACGTATGGGCTGATGACATCGTACCACCTGGAGCGAGATGATGATGATGATGATGATGATGATGATGATGATGATGATGATTGATCGACATTAGCCAGATTGATTGTAATGAGGGAGAAAGAACTTGCAAGCTCAGATATTTTCAGCGTCGTAAGGGAAGAGTGTTAGAGCAGTGCTATTCCAAGGCAGTGTGGTGGAGCGAAGTGAAGGAAGAGCTTAGCCAGTCCACCCCAGGGAGGATAGTAGACTTCCTTTTTGCCTTGGACGCTGTTACGTTGCTCCTCACACCTGAATCCAGTTATACTGCCCCGACTCGCCGGGACCCCATCCGCGTCCTTCTGGCCGCTTTTCATATTGGTCTTTGAGTAATAATGTATTCTCAACATACTCTGTGGGTGTGTTAATGCATGGTAGTGGTACCTAAGTGTGTGTTATGTGTAGTGAAGAAAGCAAGATGCGGTGGGAAGGGACCGTTCCTAGCTGATCATTGTCAGTCAGGCAGTGGTGTTGGGTGGGAACCCCAGTGTTCCGGCCATTGTTGCACGTGTCAGGGTCTATGTGCAAGGAATGGGATATTGTGTAATGTAGTCACCAAGACTGTTGCTTGGTTGTGAGACTGGGGCCTTGCTGGTGGAGCCCCTACTATGTGGTTGGTGCTTGTATTCCTCAGTGTCTTGCTGCCGCTTGCCGTTGGTGTCCGCTGGTGATATGTATAGGTTCTTGGTGCTGATAGGGGTGATGATATGGCTGGGTTGCAGGCGATGTGACTGGGTTCCTGGTAATAGTGACGGCTTAGTTCTTTTTGCCGTTCGTTGTTTCTCTCGCGCTGGTGCTGTGTATGGGGTAGATGCGGGTCGAGAACCGGCGTCGGTGACTGGTGAGGTGCGTGGAGTGAGGCTGTTGTCGTCCTGGTACGGTCGGGGGTGGGGGGGGGGGGATCAGGGAGGCACAGGTTGCCACTGTGTTGTTGTTTGTGTTGGCCAGGGTTGGGGGGGGGTTCTTGTTGCTAGGTACTCTCCTCCCTCACCAACCCTGCCCCCACCAGCAGCAGCTGGGTCTTGGTGTGGTGATGTAAACCGGTTATTCACGTGCTTCGGGGAGGCGGGAACGTGGCGCCGGGTGAGAGGGGTCGGGGAGGCATGGTACAGAGGGTGGCGCAGGGAGGGAGCGTAGAGATAAGGCAGAGTGCGCACCCACGGGACGTGGCAGGAGGCGGTGGGACGTTGTTGGGGGAGGGGAAACGCTGCCCCTCCGGCATACCAGTTTGAACGCTCGGGCTCTCCTGTTGCGTCTCAGGTGCCCCAGTTTTTTTTGATGACGCCTGGCACGATTGTCGCCAGCGTGTTCTACAGACGACGGGTCTATATTGATGGGGACCATTACGGTAAAGGCACGAGGCGGTCTTGCTGTGCGTGTCAGAAGGTTGCAGGTTTATGGGGAGGGACTCTCTCTCTTTGTCATCCGCCACGCTCGCCAATCACGCTCACTAACCATCGACTCTCTAGTCAGCGCGTGTGAAGCCTTGGGTGTTCCCCCCTCCACCAGCCATGAGGCGACCACCTTCACACGTGTGTAGTTTGCCGGGCTTTCATGTTGCTTGTGATATGTTGGATCACGGTTTGTTAAGATGCGCGCGCACACACACACACACACACACACACACACACACACACACGGTTGATCATTACTTTTAGGGTCTTTTTTTGTTTAAAGATTAATCTGTATTGATCGTTTTGCCAGAGTTTCTTTTTGTATGCATGGTATGCGGTATGAGTGTACTGTGGTCAGAAATCGCCTCCTTTTCCCCCATGGATGGCGGGGTAAACAAACATGGAGGAAGGATGGTCCAGCTTTAAATCCTTCCCGGGAAGTGTAGCTCCGGTGATTTATGTTCGTGTGAAGTCGTCTTTGTTCCATATCACCGTCTCGGGAAAGCTTTATGACGTGTGATGTTACCGTCTTTATTAGGGTGGGGTGGGGAGGGGGGGGGGGGGTTTGGTGGTCCCCATATGTCTGGGAAGTGCGTCCTTTTTTTTTCTTTTTTTCTTTTTTTTTTTTTTTAATCCTTCGGGTGGATACTGGTGTCAGAATTCTTCGTCCATTTCCTGTGATGATTTTTATTCTTAACGTCATTTCGTGAGGCTAAGATAAGAGGTGCGGAGAGAGTCCGGTCGGGTGGGAGAATGCATGCACGAGGATGGCTGGCGTGGCTTTGAAGATGGCTTCCTCGGAGTCTGGAGGAGCACAGTATTGCTTTTGATGTTTGTCGTTGGGAGGATGCACCTTGTGATCATCCATCCCTCGTCTTATTTACTCCTTTTTCTTTTCTTTTATTAGCGTAGCTCGCTAAACCTGTGGTGAGGCTGAGCGTCGGGTGGTGGTGATGGGCCCATGGCGTTGGTGATGGGTAGCCCCTGGTGGTGTTGGTGATGGGTAGCCCCTTGTGGTGTTGGTGATGGGTAGGCTGTGGTGGTGTTGGTGATGGGTAGCCCCTTGTGGTGTTGGTGATGGGTAGCCCCTTGTGGTGTTGGTGATGGGTAGCCCCTGGTGGTGTTGGTGATGGGTAGCCCCTGGTGGTGTTGGTGATGGGTAGCCCCTGGTGGTGTTGGTGATGGGTAGCCCCTGGTGGTGTTGGTGATGGGTAGCCCCTGGTGGTGTTGGTGATGGGTAGCCCCTGTGGTGGTGTTGGTGATGGGTAGCCTGTGTGGTGTTGGTGATGGGTAGCCCCTGGTGGTGTTGGTGATGGGTAGCCCCTGGTGGTGTTGGTGATGGGTAGCCTGTGGTGGTGTTGGTGATGGGTAGCCCCTGGTGGTGTTGGTGATGGGTAGCCTGTGGTGGTGTTGGTGATGGGTAGCCCCTGGTGGTGTTGGTGATGGGTAGCCTGTAGTGGTGTTGGTGATGGGTAGCCTGTGGTGGTGTTGGTGATGGGTAGCCTGTGGTGGTGTTGGTGATGGGTAGCCTGTGGTGGTGTTGGTGATGGGTAGCCGCTGGTGGTGTTGGTGATGGGTAGCCCCTGGTGGTGTTGGTGATGGGTAGCCTGTGGTGGTGTTGGTGATGGGTAGCCTCTGGTGGTGTTGGTGATGGGTAGCCCCTGGTGGTGTTGGTGATGGGTAGCCTGTGGTGGTGTTGGTGATGGGTAGCCTGTGGTGGTGTTGGTGATGGGTAGCCTGTGGTGGTGTTGGTGATGGGTAGCCTGTGGTGGTGTTGGTGATGGGTAGCCCCTGGTGGTGTTGGTGATGGGTAGCCTGTGGTGGTGTTGGTGATGGGTAGCCCCTGGTAGTGTTGGTGATGGGTAGCCTGTGGTGGTGTTGGTGATGGGTAGCCCCTGGTGGTGTTGGTGATGGGTAGCCCCTGGTGGTGTTGGTGATGGGTAGCCTGTGGTGGTGTTGGTGATGGGTAGCCCCTGGTGGTGTTGGTGATGGGTAGCCCCTGGTGGTGTTGGTGATGGGTAGCCTATGGTGGTGTTGGTGATGGGTAGCCCCTGGTGGTGTTGGTGATGGGTAGCCCCTGGTGGTGTTGGTGATGGGTAGCCTGTGGTGGTGTTGGTGATGGGTAGCCCCTGGTGGTGTTGGTGATGGGTAGCCCCTGGTGGCGTTGGTGATGGGTAGCCCCTGGTGGTGTTGGTGATGGGTAGCCTGTGGTGGTGTTGGTGATGGGTAGCCCCTGGTGGTGTTGGTGATGGGTAGCCCCTGGTGGTGTTGGTGATGGGTAGCCTGTGGTGGTGTTGGTGATGGGTAGCCCCTGGTGGTGTTGGTGATGGGTAGCCTGTGGTGGTGTTGGTGATGGGTAGCCCCTGGTGGTGTTGGTGATGGGTAGCCTGTGGTGGTGTTGGTGATGGGTAGCCTGTGGTGGTGTTGGTGATGGGTAGCCTGTGGTGGTGTTGGTGATGGGTAGCCTGTGGTGGTGTTGGTGATGGGTAGCCCCTGGTGGTGTTGGTGATGGGTAGCCCCTGGTGGTGTTGGTGATGGGTAGCCTGTGGTGGTGTTGGTGATGGGTAGCCTCTGGTGGTGTTGGTGATGGGTAGCCCCTGGTGGTGTTGGTGATGGGTAGCCTGTGGTGGTGTTGGTGATGGGTAGGCTGTGGTGGTGTTGGTGATGGGTAGCCTGTGGTGGTGTTGGTGATGGGTAGCCCCTGGTGGTGTTGGTGATGGGTAGCCTGTGGTGGTGTTGGTGATGGGTAGCCCCTGGTGGTGTTGGTGATGGGTAGCCCGTGGTGGTGTTGGTGATGGGTAGCCTGTGGTGGTGTTGGTGATGGGTAGCCTGTGGTGGTGTTGGTGATGGGTAGCCCCTGGTGGTGTTGGTGATGGGTAGCCTGTGGTGGTGTTGGTGATGGGTAGCCTGTGGTGGTGTTGGTGATGGGTAGCCTGTGGTGGTGTTGGTGATGGGTAGCCTGTGGTGGTGTTGGTGATGGGTAGCCTGTGGTGGTGTTGGTGATGGGTAGCCCCTGGTGGTGTTGGTGATGGGTAGCCCCTGATGGTGTTGGTGATGGGTAGCTTGTGGTGGTGTTGGTGATGGGTAGTCCCTGGTGGTGTTGGTGATGGGTAGCCTCTGGTGGTGTTGGTGATGGGTAGGCTGTGGTGGTGTTGGTGATGGGTAGCCCCTGGTGGTGTTGGTGATGGGTAGCCCCTGGTGGTGTTGGTGATGGGTAGCCTGTGGTGGTGTTGGTGATGGGTAGCCCCTGGTGGTGTTGGTGATGGGTAGCCCCTGGTGGTGTTGGTGATGGGTAGCCCCTGGTGGTGTTGGTGATGGGTAGCCCGTGGTGGTGTTGGTGATGGGTAGCCCCTTGTGGTGTTGGTGATGGGTAGCCTGTGGTGGTGTTGGTGATGGGTAGCCTGTGGTGGTGTTGGTGATGGGTAGCCTGTGGTGGTGTTGGTGATGGGTAGCCCCTGGTGGTGTTGGTGATGGGTAGCCCGTGGTGGTGTTGGTGATGGGTAGCCTGTGGTGGTGTTGGTGATGGGTAGCCTGTGGTGGTGTTGGTGATGGGTAGCCTGTGGTGGTGTTGGTGATGGGTAGCCTGTGGTGGTGTTGGTGATGGGTAGCCTGTGGTGGTGTTGGTGATGGGTAGCCCCTGGTAGTGTTGGTGATGGGTAGCCCCTGGTGGTGTTGGTGATGGGTAGCCCCTGGTAGTGTTGGTGATGGGTAGCCTGTGGTGGTGTTGGTGATGGGTAGCCCCTGGTGGTGTTGGTGATGGTTGGTAGCATGGTGGTTGGTGGCGTGTGTGACGGTGTGGATGTTATGATAATTATGAATGATAAGGATAATATTAGCACTTCTACTAATACCATTGATGATAATTATAATGAATGCGATAATGATAATGTTTGCGGTTAGTTGAATTGAATTGTCGCCAGAAGTTGAAAATTGAGCGAAGTAACAGACAGTGGGGCTATAACGAGGGGAGAGGGGGTCTTTGCCATGGGGTGAGTAGTTTGCTGATTAATGATGGTTGTTCAGTGTCTGGAATGAGTGTTGCTGTTCTTGCAGCAGCCTGCTCGAGCTGGAATGCGCTGGATGCTCTTGTTCTGCCGAACTACGACTCGGGGACGGGGGATCGCTGGTGGTAGGAGCTGACGGTGGTGGGGTGGGTAACGTTGCCCCCATCTTGAACTGCTGGATGAAGTCCAGACGTTGTTAGGAGAGTGTTAGGAGGACCGAGGATTGATCTTGCACGTCCCTTTCCCGCACCATTGTCTGGCATCACCTATAATGCAGTGGGTAAGAGAACCCAGGCATGGGAGGAGACAGAGGAGGAGACCTTGGGAAGAACGAAAACTTTTGTTGTAACTTTTTCGAGTCCAGGCGAAGAGTCAGGGTCGTGGTGGTTGGCGATGACGTTTGCTGGTGGTTGCTGTGGGGTCCCATCGGGGCCTTTGGGGATGGGTGGAGCAGCTGAGGTTACGCCTTGTTTGGTGTGTGTGTGTGTGTGTGGGGGGGGGGGTGGGGGATGGGAGGGGGTGCATCATCGCTTGTGACCCCGTCAGCCGCTGCTGCAAGCTGATACAGCTCCGTCGCCTCCGGCGGGTGGTGGGTCGGAGGAACCCACAGTCTCATGGCCGCCACCGTGTCTTTCTCACACACACACACACACACACACACACACACACGCACACGCGCGTGCGCGCGCACCGGACAGTCTTGGATGGTTGTAAAATGATTACGAAAGGCGCGGGTTAAGTACGGTAAAGTGACGTTGTAACCGTCTGGGACCCTGAAGTGTGACTCTCAAGTCACATCTCGCAACATATCAGCAGAAGTTGTGGGGTCACGCAGACGATGTACAGGTCGCCGCCACCTGGAAGATATGAGACGTGAACCCCCGGAGTGTTGTTGATCGCGTCCTCCAGGGAATAAAGCGCTTGGATCTTCTTTGTGTTTGATGCTCATGCTGATGATATCCCCCCACCCTCCTCCTCTTCCTCCTCCTCCCTTCTCTCTGTATGTATATGTGAATACATACACACCTTGTGAATGTGGGACACCCCTTCCCCTCCTCCCTTCTCTTTGTACGTATGTGTGTGTATACATACATACATACATACATAGCTTTTGAATGTGGGACACCCCTCTCCCTCTCCTCTCTTCTCTCTGTACATACGTGTGTGTATACATACATACATAGCTTGTCAATGTGGGCAACTTAAGGAAAAGAAAGTTTGAAAAAAAAACGAAGAGATGGGGCACCACTACTGTAAAGCTCCTCCCCTACACAATACACACACACACACACACACACACACACACACACACACACACACACACACACACACACACAACATTCTTGTGGGATTGTGTGCAAGAGTTTAAGGAAGTAATTTAAGATTGTTGAAGGTTAAAATGAAAACAGGTTATAAGAGGTGGTTGATAGTGCTTTCAGTGCGGCTGAAAGTGAGATAGATTATCTTTTTTTTTTAAAGGAATTGGGTGAGAGCTTGAGTGGTTTTCATGCAAGAGACAGAGATTCATGTAAAATTTTTAAGGGGATCAAAATGCAAGGGATGGACGACGTGGTAATTTAGGGTATCAGTGAATGACACAGGGTCTCCTGGTAACTGAGAATGTGCCAAGACTCGCTGAGCACATAAGCTGAGATAGGAATGTTGATGGATAATATATGGTACAAAAGATAAGTATTACGTAAGCATACGTGGGTGAATGGGGCTTTTTTTGGGGGGTTGGGGGGGTCAGTGCGCATTATTGGGTTGTGTGCTTATTGACAGGAATACAAAGGAGCCGTTGGGACTTGAATGCTCGGAGTTGACGGCTGGTGGAATGTCCTGGATCATTTCCTGGTGGAGGAGTTAAGTGTGAACATGTTTGTGATGGGTTCAGGATGAGAGGAAATGGCATATCTCTGAGGGAGGTGGCGAAGGTGGATTGGAGAAAACGATGTCTTGTGTACTGATGTACAAAGGAAGATTGAGTCAAAAATGTCTATTGAGGTACAAAGGAAGATTGAGTCAAGAATGTGTACTGAGGCACAAAGGGAGATTGAGTCAAGAATGTTTACTGGGGTACAAGGGGAGATTGAGTCAAGAATGTTTACCGGGGTACAAAGGGAGATTGAGTCAAGAATGTGTACTGAGATACAAAGGAAGATTGAGTCAAGAATGTGTACTGAGGTACACAGGAAGATTGAGTCAAGAATGTTTACCGGGGTACAAAGGGAGATTGAGTCAAGAATGTGTACTGAGGTACAAAGGAAGATTGAGTCAATGTGTACTGAGGTACAAAGGAAGATTGAGTCAAGAATGTGTACTGAGGTACAAACGAAGATTGAGTCAAGAATGTTACCGGGGTACAAAGGGAGATTGAGTCAAGAATGTGTACTGAGGTACAAAGGAAGATTGAGTCAAGAATGTGTACTGAGGTACAAAGGGAGATTGAGTCAAGAATGTGTACTGAGGTACAAAGGAAGATTGAGTCAAGAATGTGTACTGAGGTACAAAGGAAGATTGAGTCAAGAATGTGTACTGCGGTACAAAGGAAGATTGAGTCAAGAATGTGTACTGAGGTACAAAGGAAGATTGAGTCAAGAACATCAAAGGGCGAGAGTAAAAGAAAGTAAGGGAGCGCAAGAGGACTGGAAGGATTTAATAGAAGCGTTACTAGAATTGCGGAAGGTGGCATGTGGCGGTGAGAGAAAGGGAAGTGTGCGTTGGGATGAGTCAGTCACATTACCAGTGAGAGGCAGGGGAGGGAGTTGCGTGGATCGTACCTGCAGGGAAGGAGTGCAGTCGATTGGGAGGAATATAAGAGAAAGCAATAGCAGGCCTAGAGAAAGTTGTGGGAGCTGAAAAAAGAAGGCAGATGGGAGATATAGGGAGAGAAAGAATATCCAAGAATTACAGGTGAAAGAAATGTATGCTAGGGGTAGGTGGGCGTCTGAGGTGAGTCACTTGCTGTTTGCTGATGGCACGGGTCTGATGACAGACTGTTCAAAGAGACACTCCGGAAATTCGTTCGTGTCCGAGTGTGAAAATGTGTGTGAAAGGAGGAAGGTGAGAGTCAAATGAGATCAAAGGTAAGGAAATGAGGTGCAGCGTGGAGAGAGAGAGAGAGAGAGAGAGAGAGAGAGAGAGAGAGAGAGAGAGAGAGAGAGAGAGAGAGAGAGAGAGAGAGAGAGAGAATAGTCTGTCTGTAAGACTGAATGGGGAGGAGTTAGAGGAAGTGGAGTATTTTTAGATGTGTAGAAGTGGACATCGTAGCGGATGGAACCATGAGGGTCTGAAGTGAGTCATAAGGTGCAAGAAGGGGCGAAGGTCTTGGGGTTCACCAAGGGGCGTGTGGAGGGAGAGGTCTTTGTCTATTAGGGCAAAGATTTGCTCTCTTCGAATATATATATATATATATATATATATATATATATATATATATATATATATATATATATATATATATATATATGTGTGTGTGTGTGTGTGTGTGTGTGTGTGTGTGTATGTATAGTAGTCCTGAATGTGTTGTATGGATGTGCCTCTTGGGCCCTTGAATGCAAAGGGAGGGAGAAGGATGGACGAGTTGGAAAGGAACTAACTGCCAGAGGAATTTATGTCGTATGAGACACTGATCGTTTAAGGAATGATAGTGTTAGAGAGAGAGAGAGAGAGAGAGAGAGAGAGAGAGAGAGAGAGAGAGAGAGAGAGAGAGAGAGAGAGAGAGAGAGAATCCATACGTGCTAGTCACTGGTATGGAGCAGCCTGCCTTGTGGATTGTATAGCACCTGACTCCAGCTGGACTGCACAAGTACCGATGGTGTAGACAGAACCGCTCCCATCTTAAGGAAAGATAAATGAGTCAATAGAGAGATGAGAAGGAGGTATTGCATTCACTGACCGTGAAAGAAGCTACGGGAACAGCTTGTAAACTTACACTTGGCCAGCATGTGACTCAGCTGACGGACGGGAGAGTAGTACGTGGCTCAGCTGGGCGTAGGTAACACTAGCCAGCACGTGGACCAGCTGGTGGATGGGTCGTTAGCACGAGCCATCACGTGGCCCAGCTGGCGGATGGGTTGTTAGCACGAGCTAACACATGACTTGTTGCCCAGTTAGCGGACGACTAGGTGATACAAGCCAGCACGTGGTGCAGCATGTGACCGAGGTGGCGGACATGTAAGGTAGTAGTAGCCAGCACGTGGCCCAGTGGATGGACGAGTAGGTAGCACGTGGCTGGCGCGTGGCCCAGCTTGAGGATATGTTGGTAATGTGAACTAGCACGTGCTGCCATGGTGGTTAGTACGGACGGTTACTGTGAGTCTGAACGTGGCACAGCTGACGGACGGACGGTAGGGTGGGTAGTCAGAGCCAGCGCGCGGCACAGCTGATGCACAGATGGAGGGTAGTATAAACCCAGCGCGTGGCCCAGCTGGCGAATGCGTGGGTAACACGAGCCAGCACGTGGCCATGGTGTGGCCCAGTTGGCGGATGGACACGTGATCTGGTTGCAGGAGCCGACCGGAGAATTTGGGACTTGTATGCCTGGGAGCAGTTGAACCACCACCACCCCACCAGCAGACACTACCTCTCCCACAGCTGCGGCTGGCCCGACCTCACGCCGCGCACCAACAATGTAAACTCACGTCCAGTGCGCACAAGTGAAGGCAGGAATAGAATGCAGTACACACTTGGGGGTGGGGAAGGATGTTCAACGCCGAACCTTAAAAAATACCTAGGCCCAAGAGCGCTCTGGCGGGGAGTTCGATGACTTAAGAGAAAACCAGAGGCAACATCAAGTAACGAAAACAGTGGTAACACGGCAGGTATGATGGTCGCGGTATCAACACCCGAAGAAAACGGGAACTTCACTCAAAAAAATCGCGAGTTCGTTTACGGACCGACCATGAACCCTGACCAAAGACCCAGCCGTCTGTTCCCCCTAACTCCTGCCTCTCATTGAGCTACAGACAACCATGTCGAAAATGTGGAACACCACTAATGGGAAAAAGACCATTAAACAAGAAATGAAGCATGTGGGGGGTACTTGTATCCCCCACACCCCCCGGCTATGCAGCAATATTTGCGTCCGCACCAAGAGCCTTGCACCAGGCTTCCCCCACCATTATATGGCCTTCAGATCAAGGCTAGACACATACTTCAGTGACACCTCTTTTATCAGTCACTAATCCTGTTTTATCAGTTATCCTTTAATCTTTTACTTTTTATTTTTTCCTTTTTTTTTTATCTTTTAACCCTGTCTCTCTTTTTCAGAGTCCAGCCCCCTGTGCCGTGGTCATCAGACTGGTAGGAAACCTTCTTTTTCCCGTCCACACTTTCCTCTAAAAATTCCATGGTAGTATGTGGCCTCCACGCCTCCCCTCCCTCTCCCTTCCTCCATACTACATGGTGTCTTGTGTCATCGTTTTCCTTGCTGGCCGTTGGTCCGGAGGGAGAGGTGGGCGGGGAGGTGCCCCTCAGCTTTGCTATCCCGTTTCTTCTACTGTGTCAGGCGTAGTTGTTGTAGATAACTTCGTCACTGCACCGATAGCTCCTCTCCTGTTGTCTTGTTGCTTCCCGTGTGTTCCTGTGTATAATTACAACTGGTTTCCTTTATTTCTGACGCACTCTTGCCTTGCGCCCAGTCAAACGAGGTGAGACACCAAATGATACTGTTGGGACATGATGATGCCTAGGGCACCTCATTGTCACAGCTGTCCCACTGACACAGCTTTGGAGGACCCACTGTAATCTCATTGATCTTGGATTCTGGTCATTACCCCTCATATGCACGGGTGCAGGATAGGCACGACTAGATCCATTTTTTCATCACAGTTGAAACATATCTAGTTAGACCTGTTTACGGAGAAAGTAAGTAGACCAGTAGATTACAAGGTGATGTCTCTGCTAAAGTAAGGTTAGGCTGTAGCTACGTACGATGGGCACTCGTAGTCTGTGTGGGTGTTAATATATAAAATATATAAAATTAATATAAATATAAAATATAAATAACATATAAATATAGATTGTAAGTTTTTGTGGCCAGAGATTCCTACACATGCTAGCAGTACTCTATGTCTCGGTGGAAAATAGAAAATGGAACTCTTCAGGGATAGGTCCAAACAAATCATACAGAATGTGGCACGTGTCCGTGTTTTGCATCCAGTAGACGAGTTTAATATATGAGGGATAATCTTATGTAATGAACCGACTTTGTAACTATTTATCGTATATCTTAATCACGTGTAATTCTTGTCCGCTACCGCTCACAGGATGATTACGAGGTACGCTAAAGTAGCCGCTGATAGCGGCACCCTTAGAGATCTTTAAGCACTCGAGTGTCTTGGCCGCCCGGCCTGTGTACCCACATGTCGTACCGTAGTGTTCGAGAGGCTCCGTCGAACCCCACAGAATATTGTCAAATCTCGCAAGTCCAGTTACTCAGTTATTCTCTCATATTAAAAAAAAAAAAAAGGTTTAACTTGGGACGTAACGTGGCTCATAACCAATAAAATTCGCATCAGCTCAAAGAGCACTTACCTCTTGCTGATATCACTATACACAACTGAAGAAATAGCTGAGCTGGAACACACACACACACACACACACACACACACACACACACACACACAAAGTGAAAACAAGACGGTCCCTCTCCCCGGGCAGGGGTTTAATGATGTGGTTCAAGTATTCCCTGTCGTGTATATATATAAGAGGCAGGCACTTCACCTGGGCCCACAAGCTAGACGGATCTCATTATGAGTCTTTTGTGGTGGCTTCGGTACGAAAGTTAAGGAGGACGCACGACCACTGATGTATATATGTATTGGTCCCATTTCGAACTTTATCCTGATAATGGCAAGTCTACACCGGAAGCCAACGGTAATTTCTCCGTGATTAGTCCATAGTTTCTTGACTTCTCCAAGCGCCAGTCGACGTATTGGATTAACTTATGGGGCTAGATGTTCAAACTACCAGACTTCGAGAAAAGTTAGGTTTGACGTATTTTAGTGAGGGTTGCGGAGACTAGAATATTTTTATGGTGTTCCTACCGTGATCATTTGATATTTTTAGATCATTGTTAAAGGAATGGAATTAGTGTAAGATTATGGGTTATATAATTTATGTGCAGAACAGCAACCTTATCTATACGAACCTCTTGCTCTCCACGTATTGGGAGACTTTCGTTAGAGTCCCCCCCCCCCCCATTTTCTTCAGACCTTTCGCATCGACATAGCTCTCGGAAATCAAAATAGTCGAAACTTTTTTTTTTTTGTCAAGAATTTGCGGGCGTTAGTCATGTGGATGTGTAGTATCGCATCCCACGTTTAGTAAAACAGCGCGAGAAATTGTGGTCCGGGCGAACGGCTAAAGGCTCGGAAACTACATTAAGACGTATGGCATTCTTACTTGAGCAGGGATCAGTACCATAGTGGTTCTTGTGAGAGACATAACAACCACATTGACCGAGGCAATGTTGGTGAAGTAATGACATGGAAATCTGTTCCTGTCTAAGAAAGTCTTATTAGATGTTGTTAAAGGAAGTGATTGCGTCAGATGTTATTAGAGAAAGTGATAGTAGATGTTATTAAAGAAAGTGATTGCATTAAATGTTGTTAAAGGAAGTGATTGCATTAAATGTTGTTAAAGCAAGTAATTGCATTAAATGTTGTTAAAGGAAGTGATCGCATTAAATGTTGTTAAAGGAAATGATTGCATTAAATGTTGTTAACGGAAGTGATTGCATTAAATGTTGTTAAAGGAAATGATTGCATTAAATGTTGTTAAAGGAAATGATTGCATTAAATGTTGTTAAAGGAAGTGATTGCTTTGAATATTGTTAAAGGATGTGATTGCATTAAATGTTGAAATGATTGTTGTTAGAATCAATTGTAACCTAAATATAAGTAATGGTATATTTAAGACCAACCAAGTTGATAACAAGATTTGTCAGTATTTAATCCAGCCGTGACTAGCAACTTTTCATTGGCTTTCCCTCGTTCTCCGATCATGTTGGTCCCTTCCTATGATAATGATAACAGTGATAGAACAGTTTATCGAATTAACTTATGGTGGAGGGACGACAAATGGCAGGAGGTGATGGTAGTATGAGGCAATTGCTTCATCCCGAGCTGTCTTGACTCCTCGTCATCTTGATTACTCAGCGTTTTATTGGTTGAAAATGTGACTGACACAAAAACACTTGGATTACAGCGTGTTTGATTTATCTTGTGATTTGCATACCTATAACACGTCTACCATTCAGGATTTGTCTCTTAATATATAGTTTAAAAGAAAGAATATATATATATATATATATATATTATATATATATATATATATGTATATATATATATATATATATATATATATATATATATATATATAGAGAGAGAGAGAGAGAGAGAGAGAGAGAGAGAGAGAGCGAGAGAGAGAGAGATCAGTGTCAATTGTATGGGGTTTCTATGGCTTCGAGGCTGCGCCTCACGCTGCAGCAGGGTAAGGTGGGCTCACTTTCGGGTGGAGGGACCCTAGAGTTTTCGGTCGTTGAGGATAACATGCATAGCCTCATCCAAGACTTCTCGCTCGCTGGGTGTTTTTCGTAGCATTTCTTCTGTGGATACGCCGAAGTTTTCCGTAAGGGTGGTTACATGATTATAGGGGTGGAGGTTGCAAGTAACTTAACGACACGGAGAAGTTTATGTAGACCTTATGGCACTGAGCACCTTAGAAACGTTCTGTGGTTATTGTGGTGTGGTGCAAGGAGCGCGCGATCCACCGCCCGGGAAGATGTGTGTACCAAACTTTCCTACACGCTCACACACACACACACACACACACACACACACACACACACCGTACCGTCATCTTGAGTCCTTTGTCGTTCAGGTGGATTGGGTGGCAGTCTCCTGCTAAAGATTCTTTCTTGTTATTCACAGCATTCCATTCACCCTTTGACGATTACGAGAAATTCCCAATCGGTTTTCTTGTGCACCCGCTGTCGTAGATATCATATTGGTTGCAATTTTTTCGCTGACGTTTGAGATGTCAGTTGCGGTGTCATTAATGTGTGATTTCATGCGACAGTACGAGGAATAATGCGACAATTGTTTCATGATTCTTCTTTATTTTTTTATAAGGTTTCGCCGTATTGGAAGTGTAATCAGCTGTGTTTAGCCGGTTGCCTCACGTGAGCAAACTTTTTTGTCGTACAGCTGGCAGCGCGGCAGGCCAAACCAAGTGTTGACAAAATACTGCGGATTCTCTTTTATTTCTGTATTTAGTGTACATGTACGATAAGAAATATAATTTCAGCTTGTATTCATGTGTTCTGAAGTAACTTTTGAAGGTAACTTTAAGAAACGGACGCCTAGCGTTATAGAACGGTATTGGAATAAACCTTGGGTTAGCATGAGTCATTGGCAGCGCTCGTGACGTGTATGTGTGGCCCCGCCGTCTCGCTCGATTTTGTGATCAGTTGGTGCTGTGGAGTGGAGAGAACTGCGTATGTGGAGCTCGCCCGCTGTGTACGTGGATTGTCTTCAACCCACTGACATCCACCACGATTTCTTCTTAGAGTTGATCCACAGTGGTGTAAATTACTCATGACTTACGAATCCTCACGCGACGGAGGACTTGGCTTTGCAACTCTGCCGCCGGGAAATTTATGAGTTTCGTTCCCCCAGCAAGTAACGAAGCTGCAGTGGCATGTGGTGGTGATATTGCAACCTCGACATCATTCTAAGCACGTGCAAGGATGCTTATTTTATCGATCAAACGCGTGTCTGATATGTTGGTCGTTTTGCTGGGGGTAGCATCTTAAAAAGAAGATATATAAACATTACACACACCAAAAATCAAAAGTGGGAAATGGTTGGTTGAGTTGTTAGGCGATTTTGACGAAGTACTTAAGTCATTGATTTCTTTGAAAGAGGAAAGATCGATAAACTGAAGACATTTTCAACATGGAGGAATCGGTAAGTAACTAATGGTACCCAGTTTTGTAGATGACAAGTTATTTTGTTTAATTATTGGGTAAAGTGATGTTTGTCATTATTGAGGGCAAGGTATGCGGAGGACGGCACCGTGGCCGCAGAGGTATGAAAATTACAGCGTTGTTGTCGTGTGCTGAAAAGTAGTGTGCAGGATCCGTAGTTTAATGAAGATCTGTCCCTATTTCCTGGATAGCACGAGGGCACGGATGTCATAAGGGCTAGAATACACTTGACTGCAGATGGGTACAGTCATAGACTAGATATTAGATAAGTGGATCTTATTACCCACCAAGAAACTTGGGAAGTATAGCGATACCCACGAGTTGAAAGAAGTGTGAAACAATGAATGTTAAAGCTGTAGTGCTTCGTGACGTCTTCCTGTGTAAAAGGTTGGAAGTGTCCAGTAGTATAGATGTGTACTTCGTCGTCGTCGTCGTCGTCGTGTGTGTGTGTGTGTGTCCCTACTTAGAGAGGAGCCCTTTGTATGGACGGACCTACGTTATGTTGTCAGTCTTTATGATCACTGGTGACCGCTTCTTTTGTCCTGTCTGCGTTATATAAGTTAATCTGTCGTACTGTCTATAAAGAAAGTTTAACAAAGGCCCAGTGTGCTGTTATCAACTGGACGTTACCGGTCTACTTTTTATGTAATTAGTCAGTGTTTAGTATAAAGAATACTGTAACCAAAGAGTGAAGCAGGATCGGTGTCACGTCAATATCTGATGATTAGTCGATCATTAAACTCCCCAGAAGGTAACGCATGCATAAATATGTTATTTCCCGGTGAGCGAGTTAGTATCAGGAACAGATAAAAGAGTCTAAAAGGAAAAATCCTTGTGTGGCCTCTTCCTCTTATCCTTCTTTTGGGAACTGATAGAAGAGGGATGGATTTCCACCACCCCACCCCCTTGCCCTCCCCTCTTGCCCTATTTATTCGTCCTGTACGACACGCTGGGGATACATGGGCAGTATTCTTTCTCATCTTTTCCCTGGATATATATATATATATATATATATATATATATATATATATATATATATATATATATATATATATATATATACACGATTATGTACTTTGAGTCCCGGGGGTTACCCCCACCCCAGTGGGGTTCCCGCAGCGCTTACAAAACTGGTCACATCCATCGGACAGGAACACAGGTCAAAGGTCAAAGTTTAGTGATGTATATAATATAATAAACTCATGTTTTGGTATCTGCAATATCGGCCACTTTTGCCATTGTATGTTTAAGGTTGACTTATATAAAGAACATGAGAATTTGGATAAAATGAAAATTTTGAAGAAATAGCTTAGTTTACATGCCTGTATACATAGACCATGAACTAAGCTTACATCTTGCAACCTCATATTTTTTGTTTGTTTGGCGGGAGGGGTTTCCATAGTGCTCAGGATGTTAGCCACGTCCAACGACTGGGCGCACGGTTGTTGGTGCGTGTTTGGGGTTGGGTTAGTGTAGGGTAGGGTCCTAACGGTTTTCAGTGGGTAAGTTGAATCTTGGCCATAAGGTTCCTGTGATGTGATGGTTCGATGGGTTGTAATGATGAAAGATGTTTAAGTCTGACTGGTTTTACTTAATACAGTTCGTTCGTTAACGTCATAATTCAGTAAACAATTGTTTCTCTTCGAAATACTGTAACTTGGGAGGTGACTCCGACTGCCAGTTATTATTATTATTATTATTATTATTATTATTATTATTATTATTATTATTATTATTTAGTATTATTAGAATTAGAATTACTAAGTAAAGATAGTGATGAACAGAAGTGTTGGGAAAGCATAAGGGGAAAGGTGGGGAAAAATGGAAGGAAAGAGATGCTGTTTGTGGATCTAGCTTGCAAACAAAAATTGTATTTTAGAATCAGTTTTGAAGGAGCTCTGTCAGGGATTTTTTTTTTTTCTTTTTACTTATACAGAATATTGAAAAAGATAACCGCATTTACTGAAAAGTTCTTCAGCTAGCCATAATATCGTCGTGTTTCAAGATCGAATAGTTTTACATCTGAGCTAGAGAATTACTGATTTTAGTTAACTTTTCTTTGTTGAATTTATAGTGCCGATTTTTGTTGATAGTTCTAAAAGGCATTTTTTTTTTCATAAATTCAAATGACTGATCAGGAGTATGAATCTAACTTGTTAGGGATAGTTTTTTTTTTTCCCTTTAAATCTGTGTGGGGAGGCCCATCAAAATCCAAGATGAACGCTGCTATTAAAAGTGATTTTTTTTTTTTTTTTTACAAATATCCAGGGCTTTGTTCTAAGGCAGCTTTCCCTTATATTTGAACTGATTATGAGTTTGTACCGCTAGTTTTTCCTTGCAATGTTTTCACAAATTTTCTCGATTATGCAAATTGTTCATACTTTTGTACTTAATATCCTGACAGATTTAGAGTTAGGTAAGTGATACAGGCTCACGTGAGCCTATAGTTACCGATGTACCTTATAGAACTAAGATCTCAAGTGGAAATTGGATTGGAATAGTGGCACAGTATTGATATATCTATTCCATGTTTGGACTTGCCATAGAATTGATTTTAATTGGATATACTGAACATTTCAGCATTCAGCTTGAAACTGTGGTCAAAATACCACTTATCGAAAATACAGTTTAAGGTCGTATCTTGCATAGGTGAGAAACTTTAGGGATTGTAATATAGATAGTTTTAAATTTTGTGAAATATTTCATTATAAATGAACTTAGGGAAATTAACTGGTTTTGTTCTTTAGATTTATGCTTCGTAGACTAAAGGGTTTTCATGGCCACTGTGTTGCGTCGTAGCAAGGATCGGATTAGGTTGGCTCGATGGGTGCATGTGGCTATTATGCCTCCTCCACCTGTTACTTGGCTAGCTGGGGTAGCGCTACGGTAAACTGTGCAGTAACGGTTGACGTGTTTTACCTTATCAGTATCAGCGTGATGGTTTTGCGCAGCGTGCATGCCATCCTTATCGTTGCTGTGTCTGGCTATTGCAAGACTCACTGCGCTGTATTTCGATTAAGTGCTTTTCCGATATATTTTTTCTTGGTATTTTGGATCATATTTTTCATTTTGTCTGGTTCGCCGCAGCCTTGACGCTGCGATCGTTTGATACTTCTGAGATGTATACGTTATAGAGGTTCTACGACTTAGTATTGATTGGTTGTGTTGCGCCTGGGGATGTGTTGTGGTTAGTTAGTGCTTTGGCTCTCTTGGCATGGCGGCTAGTATGTGTAAAAGTTTGAGTTCTTGGCAGGTTGGGGAGCTGGCGAAGAATCTCATAACAAGCCGCTAGAGTCAACACCACTAGCTTACCACCAGACAAGGTGTCGCCTGCAAGGCCCACATACATATCTACACCAGCACAGGCAATAACCATTTATATCAAATGACTATCGTACATTGGCAGTCGCCTGTTCCATTTGCTGTACATAGATCGGAACGAGATAGGCAAGACGCTAATGGTTAGAGGTGTTGCATTGTTTGCATTGTCTTGTGGAGGGAAGTCGATGTGTCCAGTTCCTGTATGGTGAGTAGAGGTATGTATCACTGTTGCCTTTCTGGTCCGATGGATGTTGAAGGACATTTCTCAGCATGTTTTGCTTCCTTGATACCCCAGTGTTGGTGATTCATTTCTGGATTAGGCAGTTTCATTTATTTACTTTTGATTCTTCGTTTTGTTTGCGTCAATGTATGCCCCTTGAAGGGTGACTTTGTGAAGGTCTGTGTAGATGGGTTCTGATTGTTGGTATTAGATGGTGTCGTGACGTGAAAATGAGGACAGTGTGGGTGTTCTTGAACACCATCTGCCTCGAGTGGCAAGGCGCTCAACTTGAGGGCCAGAACCAGCATCAATGATGATTTTTTCCTCCACTGTCATGGTGTCACACGTTGCTTGAAGTTTAAGATGACCATTACCCTGGTATGTTGTGCAAGATTTATTTTAGGCCAGGCTTTGCCTCACATTTGCTACCAGTCAGTTGGTCGCATGGTATTGCATGTGAACTGTGTTTGTTCTTAGATTCTTGTGCAGCGTTTGAAAGTTTATTACTTCGATTTTGTGTGATTGATATTTGTGGATAGTCGCTTTTCATCTTTTCCACCATACTGTTTCTAACGTTCCATTCTGTAGTCTTAGGCTTTGTGTCGTCTGCTTTTGTTTACATTCATGTTTTGAAGGCTTTGTGTCGTCTGCTTTTGTTTACATTCATGTTTTGAACTAGTGCGGATAATGTAACTTTTTTTTCACCCTTCCATTAATAGGAAGCCTGTTCTTTGTCAGTGAAATCCACTTCGATGCAATAGGGAGAGAACCATAAGTGATATTGGTATACCTTGTCAGTGAAATATGTTTCCTACAAACTCAGTGTAGCGGGCCGGGCCGTGTGTAGACATTTCGTTGACTCTTCCGACCGTCAGCACGTGTAGTACTACATTTATGTGACAATAGTCTTGTTAGTTGTAGTAGTGATTGAATATGATAATGATGATAGGTAGTCTTTCGGACGTGCTTCCTTACCTTTCTCATCTAGCAAGTTAGTTGCAGGAATCAAGCCTCGAGAAAAAACTTTCTTCTTGTTTAGTGTTCCTGGTTTTGGGTAATAATACAAGAGGGAAGGATGTCCCGCTCTTCGATTTCTAGGCCGCCTTCTTGGACTTACAGATGCCTAGATACCTATTATTATTTTTTTTATTATCTCCAGGGATAAGTAGGGGTTAAAACGATTCAAGTAATTTGATAATGATAAGTTGCTAGACGCACGACTAAATTGTATACACCGTTACTAATAGCTCATCCATTTCCTTCACAGGTAGAAATTTCTTAATGCAGAGCTGATGTACATTCGGGAGAACATTAGTTTATATCATATATGCTATAAAAAAAGGTAGATCTGTCTCTTTTGCCGGTAGGTACGCCGAGGAAGTTGTCATACGCACGATACTCAAAATTCGTAGTTATCAGTAATTCGCAACACAACTAGGATTTGATGTTGGAGCGTCTGCTCAGTGTCAATCGAGTTTAGAAATCAATGGCCGGCTGGTGTGCGGCCACCATTCCACCGCAGGAGGTAGGAGACGAGGCCTAACCTGCTGGTAATGGTTATGTAGAAAGCGAGTTTATTGAGTTAACTCTTGTCAAAGGCAGGAATTGCAAAAAAAGAAAAAAAAATATCCTAAACAGTTCAGTGGGGCTATAAAAAGGTCTGTTTTTCTGTTAGACGGTCTTTACACAACTGTTAAGGTGGAAGTTGATTTTCTGTCAGTTGTCGATGGAGACAGTGGTCTGTACGATTGTTTTTTTTTTTTTTTTTTTTTTTTTTTTTTTTTTTTTTAGCGAGTTTGTCTTTCCATCGATGGTGGGTTTACTACTGTATTATAGAGATTTACCACGTACACGTACGTAGGTGATCCATATGACATTTGCCTGCAAGGAAAATAGTTTGTTCAATTAAGGTTCCCTTCACCAATAGTGCTCGCCAGGCGTAAAACAGACCTCAATTGGAGTTTCTCTTCAGAGAGTTCGGGCTGCTACATTACTTAACCTTAACCTGTCCTGTAGCTCCATGATCTTCAATCCACGTTCTGAATATCCCCATTGTTTACTTTCACGGTTTCTTTTTCCAAAAGGGTATCAGTCCTTAGTGTCCCCGCGCAGGATGACCTGCCATTATCCAGGGAGCTCTTATGTCCTTCGTATTGTGTTATTAAATGAAGCGTTGCCGAGACCTTCCAAGGCCATCCTCTCTCTCTCTCTCTCTCTCTCTCTCTCTCTCTCTCTCTCTCTCTCTCTCTCTCTCTCTCCTCATGAAATTGATGTTTTTTTCTCTAAATCTTTCCCTGTTGCTGCAGGAGGGGCAGCGCTCCGGACGTGAACAGTGATAAAGTAGGACTCTCGTCTACATCCCCCCCTTCTCACCACCACCACAAGGCTTTCAGCGTCTCCGGCCGCTTTCTATGGGTCACCCCCCCCCCCCTCCACCATAGGCCACCGTTACCCCGAGCAACGCAACCAGCGATCTTTAGGCCTGTTACAATCAGTCTTCTCCCCAGCCGTCCTCACCCCACATACGGCCGTAACCCCGAGCAACGTAACCAGCCGTCTCCTCAACTCCTCTCCCCGCTAAGTCCATGACCTCGACGCCATCACTGTGTGCCTCCGTTTCGTAGCCTTTTCATTCTCTCTCTCTCTCTCTCTCTCTCTCTCTCTCTCTCTCTCTCTCTCTCTCTCTCTCTCTCTCTCTCTCTCTCTCTCTCTCTCTCTCTCTGCCACTGACATGAGCGTTCATACTGCTCCTGTGTCGCGCTCTCCCTGGCCTGTCCGACCTCAGCACAGTAGTCCATGACCCGAGGTCGTCCCCTCCGCCCCCCTTAACAATCACATCCCGGCCCGATGCAAGTTCCACCTAACTGTTTCAACGTCGGATCTTGAAGAATTACTTTCTGGTGTTGTAAGTATAAAGTTCCATATCCGATAAATTGGAACTCAAAAGGCTCGTGTGTTGGGATTATATAGTCATTTTTTTTCTCCCTCTCTCTGTATCTCCAGAAGTGGACAGGATATGGGAGGAACTCCCTTCCTCCGCATCTATAGTTCGGTGGTAAATTCTGCTATCGTGGGGGGAAGGGGTTAGAGTAATGGTTCCTCCTTCCAGCTGGTGGCGGTGGTGAAGATACCACATGATGCCTTACTGTCCACCAGGGGATGGAGTTTACGTTGGGAGAGCGTAGTGGGTGGAGCAGCAGCGACGTGAGGGGAGGGAGGGAGCTGTTGGGTGCAAGCTGAGGTGTGTGTGTGTGTGTGTGTGTGTGACGCGGATCTGGCTAGCCTGCACCAGGCAGGTGGGGTCGGGGGAATAGCTCCGCCTTATTTCCCTCCAGGCCTCTTGTGACCCAACAAGGGAAGCCGGAAACCGAGTCGTCAGAGAGCATGGGGTGCACCATGGATTTGCCGGGGTTACCGGCACAAATTCATATTGGCGCAGCCAGGCCCACCCACCCGCTTGCCTGGTAAGGTAGGCTTCGTGTGCACCATGAGAGGTTGGTGATTCTTCACCAAGAGGGACATGCCTCATGCATCTAGAGACAGGCGATCCTTCAAGCAAGGGGATGTGTGTTTAGGAGAGAGAGAGAGAGAGAGAGAGAGAGAGAGAGAGAGAGAGAGAGAGAGAGAGAGAGAGATTGTACGTAAACATACTTTAGAAAAAGGAAATAGTCTTAGAGTGTTGAAACATATGTTGTAGGTTTTTCGCCGTGAGTGGGTGGTTTTTGTATATGTATCTTTGGTGTTTTATTTATGTGTACACCCCAGCACCCCTCGGCAAGCTGGGTGTGTGTGTGTAGTGATGTGGGAGATTAACTGAGGTAAGCTGGGCTGTTCGTTGTGTTTGTTGTTAAATGATAGGGTTTTCAGGTTTCGTGGAACCACGTATACCCCATGTTTGTGCTCAAGTCTCAGGATCTTCATTGTGTCTTCAGGTTATTTTCATCAACAACGAATACCAATAACGAACGTCTGCAGCCAACACATACAGCGAACACCTGAGCGTTATCTTTTTGGTCCCCCTCTGCAACATAAACACGCGTGATTTGGAGGTCGCATATCTGGGAATGGGAACTTATTTAGGGAGGATCATTTTCTCCGTCAGATTACCCAAGCTTGTCATGGCTGCTTGTGCCACGCTCTCGCTTATATATATATATATATATATATATATATATATATATATATATATATATATATATATATCCCTGGGGATAGGGGATTAAGAATACTTCCCACGTATTCCCTGCGTGTCGTAGAAGGCGACTAAAAGGGGAGGGAGCGGGGGGCTGGAAATCCTCCCCTCTTGCTTTTTTTTTTTTTTATTATTTTCCAAAAGAAGGAACAGAGGGGGCCAGGTGAGGATATTCCAAAAAAGGCCCAGTCCTCTGTTCTTAACGCTACCTCGCTAACGCGGGAAATGGCGAATAGTTTAAAAGAAAAAAAGGAAGAATATATATATATATATATATATATATATATATATATATATATATATATATATATATATATTGTTACGAATTCAACACTTATTCAGGCAAGGTCGCAAGTAACATATGTTACAAATACTACTGTTCCTTGTCTTGCAAGGACGTTATAGATTTGTCAAGTTGCACAACTCAGGATAACACAATAATAAAGTTATGGGATTGAATTAAAGACCAGCATTACACTAAATCTACTTATAATGAAAGAATTCAAGTGTACAAAGATAGGCACATAAATCAAGCATGAAACATTACGTTAACACTGAACATTAGAGTTAACATTGAACATAAGATAACATTTGTACATGACTTAACATTCCAGATAAGATTTCAAGCCAGGAGTTCTCTTTCCTCTATGGCAGTTCTTCGATAACATTACACTAATAATTATAACGGGCTTATAGCACAGCAGGGCTTACAGGCTTACAACACAGCAGGACTTACAGCAGGGGTGGACCACTTACCTCGCTGGGCTAGAAAGAGCGAGACTCAGCGGGTGTCATGGGTATATAAGCGTTCCTTGCTAGCTATACAACTTTACATTTTGATTGGCTATGAGCTTCAGTTACATTCTGATTGGTTGGAGGAACAGTTACACAAACTGCGTAGATCACCCTCCCTCTGGTAAGCCTGCAGCGACATGTCCAGTACGGTGGCGAAATATTCCGCAGCTGATGACAACTTACTCCCCCCCCCCCCCTCCTCGGAGAAGGGTCGGGGTGCTCAAGGACAAATGACCATCTGGTTTCAAAATAAAATTAAAATTAAAGTATTACGCCTAATGCTTGGTGTGAACTGACGCTCGGAGGACGTCTCAGAGGGAGGCCTTAATCCTCGTCCTGATAAGAAATATCAATACCATATGGACACACACACGTTATATACGGAACATGTGAGCACAAGCATACGTGTTCCGTAACAATATATATATATATAGTTGCCGATTATTTAATGGCTGCTCTGATGTTGCAACTTTGTTTTCCTCCCCCGTCGCAGGGTTTACTCTTCCCAACACCTCGCTTGTAAACTTGCACGTTTTAATTGTTTCCTTGTCGTTGAGTCTGACGTGCTTCCAGTTGTGTATGGTTGGTATGCTGTTGAATGCTACAGCATATTTGGCGTCGTCCATGTAAACTTAGGATACTCATGTTCTCTACTGTGGAAGATGAGAACTGCATTGACAACAGGACTCGCTGCCATGCGGAACCCCCGCGTAAGTAATGATGATTCTAGTGGTGGTGGTGGTGTTGCGCTTATGGTTGCTGGTGTGTTATGGTGGTTGTGGGGAGATTTTAGGTGCATTGTGGTCTACCTGTGGTTTTATGGCGCGCTTAACTGTATCAATTTCAGATCCCGGAGGCTACTCGTCCACAGCATGTTGAAGGCCTCGCTCCTGTCCTTTTGTCTGTAACTCTGCCCTTTACTGCTAGATCTCGAAAGCTCACTTTTTTTTTCGAGATTGCAGACTTGGTGCTTTTGTCGTTTTCCAAATCTTTTCGATTGTCGATGTTAAGGTTCCTGTCTCGTATATACCACTTTCGTCCAAGGATTATTAATCTCTCTTGATGTTTTCTTAGCTACATGATGGTTTGAGCGTAGCCGAGGAGAAAGTATGATGAGCGTAGACTAGTTGAAAATATAGTGAGTAGCCTTGTGTATATTGAGAAGATAGTGAAGGTCTTTGCGTGGCAGTAAACAAATTTACTTCGTGTCACTTTCTCTCCCGAGGTTATTTTTGCAAGCATATCTCATTATATTTGTTGTGCGTATTCTTGCTAAGACACGTTTACCAGGGGACAGTTGAAACGAGTCTGCCCAGGTACGGAACCGTTGTGGTTTTCAGCTACCCAGACGAGGACGTAACCTTTCTTTGTGTGGTCGGAGTTCCCGTTTTCTTCAGGTGTTAATATGAGCACAGTTTTCTGTGTGTTCCTCAGTATCCAGGCCACACCGGGTACCAGAAGTTGGTGATCCTTCCCCAGGAGGGACGTGTTTCATGCACTAGATGTGGGTGAGCCTTCACCAAAGGGGACGTGTTTCATGCACTAGAGGTTGGTAGGCCTTAATCAAAGGGGACATGTCTCATGCACAAGAGGTTAGTGAGCTTTCCCCAAAGGGGACGTGTCTCATGCACCAGAGGTTGGTCCAAAGGGGACGTGTCTCATGCATCAGAGGTTGGTCCAAAGGGGCCGTGTCTCATGCACAAGAGTTTGATGAGCCTTCACCAAAGGGGACGTGTCCCATGCACCAGAGGTTGGTCCAAAGGGGCCGTGTCTCATGCACAAGAGTTTGATGAGCCTTCACCAAAGAGGACGTGTCTCATGCGCCAGAGGTTGGTAAGCCTTCACCAAACGGGGACGTGTCCCATGCACCGTATGGTTTGATTTTTGCCGCTTCTTTATTATGCACCCCTCGTCCATGCTGTGAGCGGTCACAATGGGTCTTTGTACCTGTTATTAATCATCCTTCTCATTGGGGACCGCTTGCTGTGTTCCACAATAGAGTAGCCCGCCGCGCGCATTCTTATTGTGGGAGTTAGTTACTACTATACTGACGCTGCTACTCTCAAGATCTAGCTTCTCTTTGTCATTGTGTTTACATACTCAGTCGTAAAGCTTATTAAAGTAGACTCATCCCTGGTTTGTGACTTTTATTGTGTCGCGTTTTTTTTATTCATTTGTTCATAGTGATATGTTGTACCTTGCCCTGAGTTTTCGTTGTTGTAGGGTTGTGAAACGCACGAGGTAGATTTACATTTGTAACGGTGAATCGACGTGAGTGATGATTGCATGAGAAATGTCGCCATTTATAGATTTACGTACTTTATTTGCCCTGACTCGCTGCTCAGGCAGGAGTCTTGGGTTAAACCATCGTATATACACACCACACATGACCACAGTTCCCAGCGATGGTAAATTGTAATCGAAGCGATGGATAGGACAAGCCCCTCTGCTGACACCTAGATAGCATTATCATTACTGATGATATATGTTCACGTCTCTCATTACGGGAGACCATTTGTTGGTGCTGGGTAAGACAGTATCTGAGGCTCTTTAATTCGAGGGGTTACACCTGTTGCTGTTCTATCACCATAAACTACCGAGACGTGAAGTGAATATCAGTACAAGAGCGCGAACGTTCCCGGCACGCGGTATGGCCATGTTGACGGCTTCTGTACACACACACACACACACACACACACACACTTTTAGGAATTTATGTTTGGGTTATCAAAGACGGAAATCCTTTTAACTAACTTCAGTATACGTTCCCTGGAAGCTTTGTGAGTAGGATGTTGATGACGTAAGTTTTTTTTTTTACTAGAGCACGAACATTTCCGCTGCAGTGCCACGTTGACAGTTTACATATATACGGGAAACGGTTTGTGTAGAATACGTATGACGGAAGTCGGCGGGATGGGGAGAGGAAGTGCCCAGTAATTGGGGAGAGATCAAGGGTGGGGCGGGGGGCAAGGTTATCAAGGAAGGTGGGTGCCTAGCCGTTTTGAATCTCTCTCTCTCTCTCTCTCTCTCTCTCTCTCTCTCTCTCTCTCTCTCTCTCTCTCTCTCTCTCTCTCTCTCTCTCTGTTTAGCGTTAAGGAGGTAGGTTGATGAGAGAATGGTGTGGTCCATGTTTGCAAGGTGCGAGCTTAAGTAAGATAACACCACTAGCTTGGTCTCTCTCACACTCGGAGAGTAGGGGAGGCATGTGATGTGTGGCGTTAATGGTATGGCTGACGGTGTTGTACCGATGCTGTGTGTCAAGATAACCATAAATGCTTTTGATTTAACCTGGTGCCCGACTGCATTATCCCCAGAGAGGTATTGATGGCTAGGCTTGTGACCTAATCACTGAAGTAATGGGATTCAGCTTGGGGAATTATTAAAAGGGGAAATGATCATAGCAGGATTTTCATTCACAGAGTCGCTGTCTAACCTTCCCGATCTTTGCTGAGTTAAGTCACCGGGCGTTATACGTCCGGACTTCATGAAAGACCACTTGGCCTTCTTGTATAAGACGTGTCATTGACGTAGGAATCCATGTCGGTGATGTGTTATCTGTTGGAACAAAACCGATGGTTTACGTAGATAAAAAAGAAAGAAAATCTCTTGTGGAAAGGAATAGTAGAGCTTCTAAGAGCTGTGTGTTACTAGGTGGATGGTGTGGTGGGCCCACAGACGTGTTCAGTCCAGCTCGAGTGTCTGGCAGCGTGCCATCGTATCGTGTGGTCATGTAGAAGTCAGCACCAGTTCGCCCGCCAATCGACTCGTTGTGTCGTCACTGTAGACGTCAGCACCGGGCCGCGTTCCATCGTCTCGTGTCGTCTCCATTATGAGCGTGCAGCGACAATCTTATGTTTGCTATATTCTCGATGTTTTGACCGCTCCATTGATCGATGTGTTACTGTCATAGCTCTATTGATCATATCTCTTATTCTGAACCTAGACAGTTATGTTGCCTCCTTGAATATAGCTGAAGCTCAAGTATTTTCTTTTAGATGTTCTCTTCCACGGGACACGGCATCCTACATTGTTAATCATCCTCCTCGCAGCCTGTTCCTAATTGCCATCCTTTTCTGTACGCTATTATCCTTCCGGCTATTCTGTCCATGTGTGGGATATCCGACTCCTGTGTATATTTCGTCAGACTTGTTAAAAAAAATCGTGCTATTTCATCCGAAAATATTCTCTTTCTAGTCGCTCCCCACAACATTTCCTGGGGATAATGTTCTCTAAATGGTCTCTATGTTTAGTGACACGGAAGCCAGTCTTGTTCCTCCTACATCCACTGCTGTAATGTAGACGTCAGGAACAGTCCGCTCTCGTAATGTAGACGTCAGGAACAGCCCGCTCTCGTAATGTTGACATCAGGAACAGCCCGCTCTCGTAATGCTGACGTCAGGAGCAGAGGCCGCGTACCAGTTTTGTATCGGTATTCAGACGTCAGCGCTCGGCCAAGTTTCATCGTCTGTCGTCGCCGTGTCAGTCCTCCTGTATTTCTATTGTCGTGTAGACGTCAGCCTCAGACGTTTTGTCGTCTCTCGTCGTCATATAGACGTGAGCGTCAAGCCAAATGACACCATCTCTTGTCGTCATGTAGACGTCAGCACCAGGCCACTTGCCAGTCTTGTGTCGTCATGTGGGAGTTCTCATTCACCGTGTGTATGGATGACGTTACCTTCAAGCTTTCCGTCATGCCTCCGTCCGTGGTCGCTGCATCAGAATAGCTTCGTTACAGTGTGTGATTACTCTTCATTCGTGAGGCAAAGCGTTCCTTCATTCAGGGGAAGGGCGATAATCTCTCCTCGTCATCCGCTGATAGGTCTCTCTCTGGTCTTTAGCTAAGGACATCGTTAACAACTTCAGTCGTTCCACCTTTCATTCAACATTTCCGTTCTGATGGTACTATGACTATATCTCCCATAGAGAGAGCAACTGTCTTTGGTTCCCGTTTCTAACTCTAGCTTGGATGACTCTTTAACATTCCTTCACCCCCTGATGCTCCTCTTACTAACCCTGTGCCCCATCACATAATTTCTTTTAAGAAGTGTCCGGAAAGCGCTTCTCTCTTCGGACACAACCAAGGCTTATGGTCCTGATGGCCCCCGTCCCCGTGTACTTAAAGACTCTAACCTGCAAACTTGGGCGTGTGCTTGCTTGTCAGTTCCGTTTCTTTTTAAAAAACCAGAACTTTTCCTTCTTGGAAGCATGTGTTGGTACAAAAATCCCTTCCTTAAGAAGGGTGACCTTTCTTACCCCTGTAGCTGTCGTCTTGTCGTTTTGACATTTACCATTAACAGTTTTTGAATCTCCCTTCAACTCCCTTACTCTCGGACGTCTTGAATCTCGCAGCCTTCTCTGCGATCACCAGTATGACTTCCGTAAGGCGAGATCCACTGGTGATTTTCTTTATGTTATAATGTTTAGCCATCAATCCTGAAAGATTTTGCAGAATGGTATGTAGCTCCTCTTGCATATCCAAAGCTTTTGGCTTCCTTCCTTCTCTTTGTTCCCTCATATCTTGCTTCCCTTTTAGCCGATCTATCTTATGGTTGTTAATGGATCAGCCTCTCACATTTTCTCCCTCAACAGCGGTCTTACGCTGACGACTCAGCATTGCATTCTTCCTCATCCTTCAATTCTCTTCCTCTCACTCGATCTGCATCTCGTCTCAACACAACTTGCTCAGCAAACTCTGACTTCGACAAGAGAAATCAGTGAGGTAAACGAAATCTGGTTAAGATTGATGCCTCCAAGACCCAGTTTCTATCCATCTCTTTATCGAAATTTCCCCAAACCTTTCCTCATAACTTCAACGGTTCTGTATTTCCACCTATTGACTCACTGAACGTACTTGGCATTACTGTAACATCCACCCTGCCTTGGAAACCTCACATTACGGAAATAGCTGAGTCTGACTCTTAAGAAACTTTAGAGTCCTTTTAGATGTCGAAGTTTCCGTCCTTTCGAACAGTTGCTCCGTTTATTGAGGATTAATCCGTCCTTGTATAGGGTACTGTTCTCACATGTAGGGTGGTTCTAGCTCTGCATCCTTAATTGAGTCGAAAGTGGTCTCACTTGTAAACTTTTCCAGGCTAACTTTAACTTGCCCTACGCCACAGCGTTGCTCTCTTTCCCTCTTCTATAGATATTATTTTGGTTTTTGGTCCCGAGAGCTGTCTGCTTGTGTGCCCCTACCGCAAGTTAGACCAGGCAGTACTCGGCAAGCTGCAGCATCACGTGACTACTAGTTCCAAAGCTTCGAAGGGTTAGGAAAAGAAACAGTTATCAAAACTGTAGTACTATCACCATTAGATTCATCCTACTCGCACGGTCACGCATTGTTGATAACTATTTGCAGTATTTCTCAGGGACCTTTGCGTGGGAGGTGGGATCGCCATATATATATATATATATATATATATATATATATATATATATATATATATATATATATATATATATATATATATATATTTTTTTCTTCTTTCATACTATTCGCCATTTCCCGCATTAGCGAGGTAGCGTTAAGAACAGAGGACTTGGCCTTTGAGGGAATATCCTCATCTGGCCCCCTTCTCTGTATTTCATGTTTAAGCTGCATACTGTTATTATTTAAGTTATCAGTATATGTGTCTGAGGCAGCGTGTTTTGTTCTTTGCAGATGATGGCGGACGTCGACCCAGAAACGCTTCTGGAGTGGCTGCAGATGGGCCAGGGCGAGGAGCGCGACATGCAGCTGATCGCCCTGGAGCAGCTCTGCATGCTGCTCCTCATGTCCGACAACGTCGACAGGTGCTTCGAAAGGTGAGTCAAATCCCCATCATGCGTCACTGGGTCATCTTCCGACCTCCGCCTCTCCATCCAGTGTTTTACCTCCTGTGTTTTGCGTTGGTAGCTCTGCAGGAAGTAGTTATGTAGTGATATGAGAGTGTCTGTACATAACGTCATTGTCCAGGTTATACATGCATTTCCGTAGCTCAGGTGGGAGTTGTTGTTGGGAGCTGGACTGAGAGATGTGAAAGTATTGTATTCAATATAGCAAGAACTTTGTGTCGGCTCCTGCGGGGAGCGTTTCCGAGAGCTCCATTTTCTTCGAAAACTCGACAAGAGTGCTACAATAGGGGAAGCACAATGAGAATGTTGTGTGGAAGCACCCACGTCCCAATATTGTTTGGCGGGTATGAACGAACCCCCACAGATGAAAATGTAAGGGACGAAACGGAAGACAGATGTAAATGTAGATTTTGTACGATTAACGAGACACACGAGTAGGCTTGTGGGCTGCGGCCTCAGAGAGCCTGGTTGATCAGAGGAGGAGTGGAGAAGCTTCGTTGTCGGCAGTGCTTATGTACGAGTGTACACAAGAGGAAAGGATGGTTCGTACAGCCTTGGGCCTCCCTTGTTAGGGGGGAGACTTGACGGGAAAGGGAAGCTCAGCTGGAGCGGAGGGTAAGGTGCACAAAGGAGTTCAGACAGCAACAGACCACTGGGTCCTTTCTTTTCTCGAGGCTTTTTCTGATGGTGAAGAGATCAGGAAGTAAGGAGTTAGTATAGTACGATAACTTAAAGAGAATTACTAGCGAACTTCGCATGTAATTTAGGAGGCGCATCCGGTGTCAGTCGTGGACTTGATGCCATTTAGCAAGTCTCTTCTCAATCGTGTTTATGGTGATGCTTTCAGCTGCTCAGATTGGTAAATTGCTTTACGTGTTAACATTCCTACTGGGGGAAAAGAAATAGTTCTTTGTCCTTTTGGAAGTATGACGGATGCCCACTAGTTTGTATCCATTACTGCGAGTGGACGACAAATCTTGCCTCAACAGGCTGCTTAGATCGAGGTTATTATTAAAGCTTTTGGTAACTTTGAAAACCTGTATCGAAAAATCACCTCTTAACCTTATCTTTCCCATGCTGGATAGGTTCAAGTGTTAGTGGTGTGCATGACTGGATACAGTGAAGTGACTTATCGGTGGAAACCAGTTTGGCAACGTACAATTACCAGTGGATGTTAGGCAATTAGGAGGGAGGAGGAGGAGGAACAACGACACGTGAGTAACGACGTGGCCAGACTATGTTGGCACTGGGCACGGGCTTGTGTGGTGGTATGGTGTGGGAGGTTTGGTTCGCCCTCGGGGTTGGTGGTCGGTATCAACACGGGAGGGAAGAATGCATCTCTCTGCCGCGTTAAAGGCCAGCGTCGCCCTCGGGCAAAGCTGTGGTCACTGGCCACCCAGAGACGAACGCGAGTCATCGTGGAAAAAGAGAAGAAGTTGCTGCTGTGGCTTTCAGAGATATCCCCCATATTACATCCTTACGCAGCCTTGAAGAATGGAACGCGAACGCCTTAGCAGCCGCAGTTCAAGAAACCACGAAGCAAGCCACGCGCTGCACATTTAAACCAATGGGAAAGTTACCTAATGGACAGAACTAAACACCGGACGTTACCGTAGTATACCGACCTTGTGAAGTTGGTGGTTGGTAGGTACCGTGAGTGTGTGTGTGTGAGGACCATGATCCCGGACCTCAGTATATATATACACGGTCAGCTGTACCAGGCAGAGATGGTGTAGTGTCTCGCTCACTCACCCTTGTACTTCTTCGGAAGCACAGCGAGGCAGGAAACACGGTGACCATTCATGGATGAGAGGGAATATTATGTTAGGTTGTAATCATTCGTGGATGAGAGGGAATATTGTGTAGGTACTAATCATTCATGAATGAGAGGGAATATTATGTTAGGTTGTAATCATTCGTGGATGAGAGGGAATATTGTGTAGGTACTAATCATTCATGAATGAGAGGGAATATTATGTTAGGTTGTAATCATTCGTGGATGAGAGGGAATATTGTGTAGGTACCAATCATTCATGGATGAGAGGGAATATGTTAGATTGTAATCATTCGTGGATGAGAGGGAATATTGTGTAGGTACTAATCATTCATGGATGAGAGGGAATATTATGTTAGGTTGTAATCATTCGTGGATGAGAGGGAATATTGTGTAGGTACCAATCATTCATGGATGAGAGGGAATATGTTAGATTGTAATCATTCGTGGATGAGAGGGAATATTGTGTAGGTACTAATCATTCATGGATGAGAGGGAATATTATGTTAGGTTGTAATCATTCGTGGATGAGAGGGAATATTGTGTAGGTACCAATCATTCATGGATGAGAGGGAATATGTTAGATTGTAATCATTCGTGGATGAGAGGGAATATTGTGTAGGTACTAATCATTTATGGATGAGAGGGAATATTATGTTAGGTTGTAATCATTCGTGGATGAGAGGGAATATTGTGTAGGTACCAATCATTCATGGATGAGAGGGAATATTATGTTAGGTTGTAATCATTCGTGGATGAGAGGGAATATTGTGTAGGTACTAATCATTCATGCATGAGAGGGAAAATTATGTGGGTTGTAATCATTCGTAGATGAGAGGGAATATTGTGTAGGTACTAATCATTCATGAATGAGAGGGAATATTATGTGGGTTGTAATCATTCGTGGATGAGAGGGAACATTATGTAGGTAGTAATCATTCGTGGATGAGAGGGAATATTGTGTAGGTAATAATCATCCGTGTATGAGGGGGAATATTATGTAGGTAATTATTCGTGGATGAAGGGCCATTTTGTGTAGGTAATAATCCTTCGTGGATGAGAGGGAATATTGTGTAGGTAGTAATCCCTCGTGGATGAGAGGGAATATTGTGTTGGTAGTAATCCTTCGTGGATGAGAGGGAATATTGTGTAGGTAGTAATAATTCGTGGATGAGGGGAAATATTGTGTAGGTAGTAATCATTCGTGGATGAGGGGAAATATTGTGTAGGTAGTAATCATTCGTGGGGGAGGGGGCATATTATGTAGGTAATAATCATTCATGGATGAGAGGGAATATTGTGTTGGTAATAAAGTTTGTGGTTGGCGAGTAGAGTGATGGGAGCCGGACTCTGGGTGTTTTAATGGGTGGTGGTAGGGATGAAGGCCATGTTGTGGGAGGGGGAAGGGGTGGGGATGGTGGTGGTGGGGGTCTTGGTTTTGAGGGGAGGGGAGGAGGGGGAGGCAAGGCCGACAATATCGGGTTGGGGGCCATGGGATGGGGGTGAGGGGTTGGCGTACAAGTGTAGCCCTTGTGTGCAGCAGTCGTCGTCAAGACAGTGGAGGTCAGCCAGTCTTGCGGACGCACACATATATTTTGGCTATGTTTTTTTTTTTTGGTGTCTTTAATTGTCTGGTTGTTTTCATTTTTCACGCGTGAGGTGCTCCTTGCGAACGTCCTGTTGCGCGGCTCAGGCTATTAGGGCCTTCTGTGGGTGGCTCGTCGGGAAAAATCATGAATGTAGTTTTTTTTTTTTGTGTGTGTGTGTGGTCATTGTTGCCCGTCCGGCCTCCCCCATCACGATCATCTCCCTCCCTTCCTCTACCTGGGGGAGGGGGGGCGTCAGGTGGCTAGACGACCAAGGTCAGTCATCCAGCTGGTTGGGCGACGCGTCCTTCTGTCGTCATAGTAACCCGCCCACACAAACCCACCGGCCCTCCCGCCCTCGCCTTAGAGGATTGCTCTTTCTCACTAGTCTTTGTTCGGGTTATTAGGTTAACGATTTGTACTGTTGTTCAACGGCACGACTTGGCTCGCTTGAACTTAACGTTACGACTTTGGAGTGCAGGAGGGAGGTGGGAGGTCGTCGTCTTTCCCCGGTAGTTCGGTCTGGGGGCTGAATTGTGGCGTTGCTCGTCTGCTTAATCGGGCGGTTGGATGCCTCGTCCCTTACGCCAACGTGACCTCCACATCCTGAGTTTTATTTTTTATTTTTTTGTCCGCTGAGACGGCAAGGGCAATTGAGGCTCCAGACAAAGGCCATCTCATTAACGCCATATATATATATATATATATATATATATATATATATATATATATATATATATATATATATATATATATGTGTGTGTGTGTGTGTGTGTGTGTGATTTCCCCCGCACAGCTGTCACCACGTTTGTCGTTGCCTTGGACAACGGACAGTAATACGTCTCCTTGCACAGCCCAGGCCACTGGGGGGGGGGGGTGACTGTTGGATCGCCAAATAATCGGGTATGAATGACGTGCTCCTCGCTGAGCGGATGATTAACATGTTCGAGTTCTGGCATCCCTGACGGGGAGCTTGAGGGTCAGATGGAAGTGTGGGCGTGAGCATGGGGGGTCCGTGTTATGCTTGGCAGCAGTGCAACCTTCGCCGCTTCCCTGGCTTCCCCGAGCTGTCGTTATTAAAGGACTCGTGAGCTTACGTAATGGTTTATTAGTTCAAGTGTCGGGCGTGTGTTTGTGACAGAGGCCGACCGACCTAGGGAGTAGAGCGGAGCGAGTCGGGTGGATTATTATGCGTCATCTGGCGAACACCTTGAGTTACTCACGTTGTAATCTGAGATAATTAAGTGTAATCATTGGTGGCAGGTGAAACACGGTCGTCCTTTGGGTAAATATACTTGCCATTAAGACAGTTTATGTATACGTATTGGAGACGCATTGACTCGCTGGAAAAAAAATGGATCAATTCGAAATGTTTTTATTTTTGGAGACGTATTGACTCAGGGGGAAAAAAATGATCAGTTCGAAATGCTTTTATGCCGATTCGAAAATACGAACCTGGCGTGTTTCATTCCGTCCAGGGAATCATAAAGCCATGCTCCTGCCTGAACCAGGGCACCGGGTGAGCGCATCCACCCTCAAAGTAGGCGTTTAAAAGTTAAAACCTCCCAGAGGTTTTGGACCTCCTAACTCAGTTTAACTTCCAAGAGTAGGACATCCTCAGGTTAAAACCCTGTGAACAACAAACAGACTGGGCCTGCAGACGCTGGCTTAACCCCGGAGTATAGACCTACATACTAAACATCGCCCGTCGCTGCGTGGTGTGGTTGTGTGTGTGTTGTGCTCGGCGAGCACGCGCTCTCCAGATGAGTTTTCATCTACCCAGCGTTCGTCCTTTACTCCCGAGGACACAAGGACCCAGTTCTTGCTTTAGTTTGACTGTGATTTCCGACGTTGATGTTAGATTACTCACAACACACACATTGTGCCCCTACCCCGGCAGTACCGTTTCTAAAGGCTATCGTTGTCGGTTGTAATTACATCTGGTTTTCAGGGGTTTTGCAGTGTTTTGTTCCGGGAACTCGCTCCGGTGAGGGTCAGTGTGGAGGGAGTTTGTTTACGGCCGTGTGTGCACATGCCTTCCTTCAGTGCATACCTGCATGTATCTGCACAAATTGATATATATATATATTATCCCTGGGGATAGGGGATTAAGAATACTTCCCACGTATTCCCTGCGTGTCGTAGAAGGCGACTAAAAGGGGAGGGAGCGGGGGGCTGGAAATCCTCCCCTCTCTTTTTTTTTTTTAATTTTCCAAAAGAAGGAACAGAGAATTGGGCCAGGTGAGGGTATTCCCTCAAAGGCCCAGTCCTCTGTTCTTAATGCTACCTCGCTAACGCGGGAAATGGCGAATAGTTTAAAACAAAAAAAAAAAAATATATATATATATATATATATATATATATATATATATATATATATATATATATATATAGATAGATAGATAGGTAGGTAGGTAGGTAGGTAGGTAGGAGTCCAGTTCTGGGAATTTGTTGATATACACCAAGAATATCATAGGCCCGAGAACAGAACCGTGCGTCAACTGACTGATGACCACCCATTACAGGTAGTGTCCTCCAACATTCGTCCTTGGCTTCCTTCCACTGGGGTAGTCTGTCCTTGGGAACAGTGTCCCCCCCTTTATTCATGCCTGGAGAACCAGTTTCATTTCCAGTGTGGTACAGTGTCATATAAGCTCTCTGGCGCGCCACGTACAGGTAATAAACACCGTTTTCTTTTTGCCTCGTAGAAATCTTAAGGAATGGTAAACACCCCGATTTTTTTTTCCCTCTCGCTTTTAAGTATGCAGCCGCCAACATTTTAGGCCGTGCAGGTAAGACTCTGTGCTTGATATGCCATCATCGCGTTCAGGTTTAATTGTATCGTTTTCACCTACACAGTTATTCCTGAGTGAAAAACAGCGTGTATAGTAACTCTTAGAGGTTCATTAAATATGTGGGGAGGGAGAATTTTACCCCCTTGAGGTCCCATCTCTGGAACATTCTCAGATATCGTATAGCTTCATATATGTAGTTTGCATTAGGCTGTGTCTTCAGTTATCGTATTCCATTTATCCACCGATCTTATATTAGAAAAAAAAGGACGTTATATCTTTTTAATGAAGTTCCTTGCTCGGTTTCATGTTGTGCTCTCTGGTTGTCCTATCCATACTTCTGGCAAAGAACAGTTTACTTCGTAATTAGTCTTCTTTTAAAAGATTTAAGGGTTGTAATCAGGTCACCCCTCACTAAGGTTGTAATCAGGTCACCCGTAATTCTTTTATCTTTCAAGGTCGGCAAATGTAAGGTTTGTAGCCTTACCCTGTAACTCCGCTCGCTTGATTGTGGTACCATCTCTGTTGCTTTCCTCTGGAGACACCTTCTCTGCTCGCTCTTTGCGGTCAAACATGAGAAGCATATTCTAGACTTGACCTTATGTAGTAGAAATGAACAGCCTTTTAGATGCTTCGTTATCCATATACTTGAAAGCCATTGTGATATTTATCATCAGACCATTTGTCTCCTTAACTGTTCTCATATTGTGGGACTCTTGGCAACAGGAACTTCTCACACACAGGTTCCTGCAGCTTACGCCTGTTTACATGGTATTTAATGTGTGAGTGTGTGTGTGTGAGTGGGTGGGTTGGAGGGAGGGTGGCGAATTGAAGACCAAGGAATGTATGGGCGACAGCCGCAGCAGTGGCGTCATCATCAACCCAGAAGGTCACCAGTGAATAGTTGATGTTCCGTTGCCACACGTGGGCCCCAGCCTGGCCAGGCGTTGGTGTGCCGCTGCCACCTGTGATCCTCCAGTCCTTGTTGCACCACCCCCTTCCCTCCCTCGTCAGCACAGAACGCGTCTTAGGTTGCACTCCCCCGTTATCACCAGCTAGTGCGAGAACCTCTGTCGGTGATAACACCTCCGGGTCGGATGCCTGCCCGCCGCACGCGAGTAACCGTCAGCTGAGAGGGCCTTCAGGAAGCCTCGAGACACGTCACATAACGTTGCTTATTTAAGACTGGGGGTGGTGGGAGGTGTCCTTGTGTTTGTTCATACCTCCGGGAACACGTGTCCACATCCAAGCTGGCTGATCAATAGCAAGGTGGAGGAGAGTGGGATAGTCTGGTGGGTCTAACTCTCTCTCTCTCTCTCTCTCTCTCTCTCTCTCTCTCTCTCTCTCTCTCTCTCTCTCCCTGGGTAAGCTTCCGTTACCTGGCTATACAACGGTTAACACGTTAAATGAGAGTTTTTATTCCCGGGTATTAACAGTTAACTCTCTTGGGAAGAGATGAATCACGCAGCGTCAAGGGGAAAATAAGCTGATACTGAAGCTTTTGTTTGTACCAGCTGCAGCTGCTGCTGGGGCTCGAGGGGTGAATGTCTGGGCAGTGTGTGTGTGTGTGTGATGAGGACATGCACGGGAATAGTATTAGGTGTTTAGGTGAGCGAAGTGGAGGTGAAATACATGAACATGAGGATGCAAAGACTGAAATCCTTCCAGAAGGTGGTGGATGTTGTTTTTAGGCATTAGGCTGCGAACGACGACTGAATAGTGTTTGATCCATTGTAGAGGTGTCAGAACCTATTATAAAGAATTTTACCAGTGAATTACCTACTGCCTGTCGTAACTGGGAGAGAGAATTAGGCCCTTCCTTACGTCCCCCCACCATCACCGAAGCAGTAACGCTGATGTTAGACTGGACAACATAAGAATGCTAATGGGTTAAGAGGGGCGTCTGTGTCCTGAGCAGCGGTGTGGATAACATGACTGATACAGGCGAGCCAAAAGAAGAGAAGGGGGGGGGGGTGGCCATAAATCAGCGATGGAAATCAGAGGGCAACGCCGTGTGTTGTACAGCGAGGAGGGAGGGAGTAAGGCGTGGGAATACACAACAGGGAAGTGTGTTTACACCTGCGCACCGGGAGGCGTGTAGGTGCCGTCCTTTGGTAGTGTGCCAGGTTGGTTGATGTGGTTCATCGTCCGGGCGACAGTGTACCCCCCAGACTTCCAGGATGATATCCCTCGACGCCCTCTTGTCGGAGGGAATGTTCATCATCATCAAAGGGAAGATAGTGCTGTCATGGACGTAGACTGTTGAGGCCTACCTGGTGGTGTAGACCCTGGCAGACAACGCCTTCAGGAGAACACCATCATCCACACTATAGCCAGAAAGAAATGACCCCCTCACTGCCCAGGGCAAGAGGCCGGGGGACCTGGACGCTAACATAGTTCCACTACAAAATAGATTACCGGAAAACCTTTTAGGAAACTCCCGACCAACGTGACAGGAGGAAATGTTAGTCCCTTCACATTGGTCGACGTACAAAGACTTGAACTGTGCGCAGACGAACAATGATTTTTTTCCTTTCATTAAGTGGTTGATTGACTTGAGGCTGGATATTGTTGAGACAGTCGCCAGTGGAACACGTATTAAAGGTTACCTGGGCAGTGTGAAGTGAGAGGAAGGTCAGTGTGTGTGTGTGTTGGAGCAACTTTTGTAGTCACGAGTGCAGTAGCTGGGACTTCAAGAGTGTAACTGTGAGGTGCGAGTGTCATTGTTTTTCTTCCCATAATGCTGGGTTAGACGCTAATTCTCTCACGAAGAGAATACCGTTGTGTACTGACATCAACCTACAAGACAGGCGGAGCTGGAGATTCAGAAAGTGTTCAGGGATCATTCACGGTATTGACTTGGTCAAGGAGGTGTGGATTGCTGGAAGCGGCTGAAATCGCTGTGGCTTTACTCCTCCCGTGGAAGGCAGGCGGTGTGAGGTGTATATGCAAAATCCTAGAAGACATGGCGGCCGGTCTTACACTCGGAAGGTGTCTCCCTGGCACGTTAGGATGGAAGACCTGCCTGATGATGTCCAAAGGTGCGATCAACACAAAAATAGAGAAACACCTCAAACATCCGGTGCTCGAGGCTCTTCCAGCACGTTTACCTGCAATCATGAGAACCACCCGTGGAACGCACAGTGAAGTTTCAAGAGTGCCCCAGGACAAATATTTACGAAGTATACCAGAGCAGCCAGGTTGTGGAGGCTACGCGAGCCCGCAGGCTGAACTTTCAAGAGCTGGGTCGACCAGCAAGCCATCCCTGAGGTGTAGGTGCATCCCTGGCTGTTGGGGGTCAAGAAAACCTCCCGAAGACTCACAGCGGAGCCGAACGGAGGAACGCACAGCACCCAAGTCGTTCATCCCGTCCTTTTGTAAACACGTCAAGAGTCCGAAAGGAAAATTGCCGTCACAAGTTTATGAACTTCCTCCTGCAAAGGGAGGTTTATTGGCCGATTAACAACGGTGAAAGCCGGGTCTTGGAAGTGCAGCTGAAGTTCATTTTTTAATCGAACATGGAGCTGGCCCAGTGAAGTTGAAGTACCATGGATTTGGGACTTGAACTTCCTTGGTTACGATTCCCCGACCATTGGTGGTAGCCTGGCCATTGCATCTAAGGGTCGCATCGTCTTGTCCAGAGGGGTCGTCCCTGTCTTAAAACACATTTATCAGAACACTGCACCAGAGAATGAGTTGTGATAGGTTTAAAGACGACCCCCCCCCCCCCCCCCCCCCCCCCCGCAGGAGGGCGAAGCCGCTCTCACAGGTGTGTGTGTGATGCTGACCGACGCTGTTGACACTCTACAGGTAGACGTACTACATCGTCGTCCAGTGGGTCATTGATGATCACATGGACCTATTCGGGGTAAAGTCTCAGCCCGTCATGAATGGAGGGGAAGTAAAGCGAAAATTGAACACTCTGGTCGAAAACTAACAGCTCTTCATGACGATTGTGTGGGACTGGGAACGAGTGAAGGTACTGCGGGTGTGCCAACTGAGTGCACACGGGAGAGATTCACTCACCAAAATATTCACTCGTGAAAAACTCGTTGGTTATCTTCATTTCAGAATAGTTGTCAGTTGGCTTGGCAGTTGGACATCCATTGATCAGTGGAGAATTTAAGAAGCGCCTGGACACACAAAGTGTACCAGACCCGAGGATACGTAGGCCTCTAGACCGCGGCTTCTAGGAGCCTAAGTTAAAGATCAACGCGATGGTGTGCTCGGAGAGGAACAAGTGAGGGTAGAAGATGCTCCAGGACCGCCGGAGTGACATGGGGGAAGAGGAGGCACTTGACGTGTTAGCTGGTGACGGCAAAATGTTAATCGAAGGTTTGCGGAGTCGGTAGGAAGCGCGGCAGATGCCAGTTTGGAGTGGTTGCTTCTCATCTTGGCATCGTTCTGGCGGAGCCTTGTTTCACGTGACGTATATATATTTTTATGTAGAGAAACTCGAAATGCTGTCTCGTCGGTTCCCAGGTTTTGAGGGATAATGCGAAGGATGGAAGTGTGGGGAAGAACAGGTAAAGGTCTCAGTATGACGACACCCCGGAACTCTGCTGCTCTTAAACTTGCCACTAGCCTTAGCCAGACCCTCCTGCCTCAACTCCCGTCTTCCGATGGCGGCTTCATCTTCATCACCCATTTCCTGTTCTCATGCCATCCGCCTCCAGCTGGTCTCACCACCTGCCAGCAAGCGCTCCAACCCCTCTGGCCTCTCACCACCTGACAGCAACCTCCAACCTCCCACTAAGAGAGACGAGCACCAGTCATTGGAGTGATAATCGAGGCACACCGTGGTGTGGGTGGGTGTGGACGGTAGGGTAGAACTTCCTCTCACTTGCCTCGTACCACCTGCCAGCAGCACCCGCGTCCTCTTGTGACCTCGTACCACCTGGTAGCAACACCCACGGCCACTTCCCCTTGTGACCTCATGCCACCTACTAGTTGCATCCACTTCCTCTTGTGACGTCACACCTCTTACGTCCACTTGTGACCTAACGTTTGCTGGCAGCACCCACGTCCTCTGGACCTCAAACCATGTGTGAGCACTCACCTCTACATGGGACCTCATTCCACCAACTAGCAGCGCTCACGTCCTCTTGTGACCTCGCACCTCTTACGTCCACTTGTGACCTAACTTCTCCTGCTGGCAGCACCCACGTCCTCTGGACCTCACACCATGTGCAAGCAACACTCACCTCTTCATGAGACCTCATTTCACCAACTAGCAGCACCACCCACGTCCTCTTTTGACCTCACACCATCTGCTAGCTGCACCCACGTCCCTCGTGACCTCTAGTAGCACGCAACTGTGTGTAGCGGTTTAGCATCTGCTCGTAGCACCTACGCTGTTTTGACCTCACGCCGCCTTGTGGCAGCACGCACACATACCTGTCTTAGCACTTCCCCAGCAGCCTCCGTAATGGCTTCACGCCATTTGGTTCGGCATCTACCTCTCTCCCGTGTCCTCAGACGACACCTAAGATTCCCATTGGCTTCGCGCTCCAACCACCGGATCCATCACTCGCTTCCAAACACTGGCCTTGACGCTTGCCCTCTGCACCACCACCACCACCATCCTTGAACCTGCCTCCCACTGTCAAGCAGGCCTGCACCATCGCTGGAGCATCCGTCGTCACACACCTCCGTCTGAACTGGGTGGTTTCCTCGCGCTTCAGTCGTATGATTATTAGTTTTCTCCTGTGACCCACCTCCTGTGAAACCCCCCCGCCCTCTCCCAAGGTTTTTACCCGGCCCCCGTCATGAGCTTACCGACCTCTGACCTTAGCTAAGCTTGCCTCCCATTATTCCCATCTCCCCCCTCCCCAGTTTCTCACACTTTTCCCTTGATCTCTTCTCTCTTATCATGGACCTTGTTTGCCGCCGCTGAAAAGGTTAAGGCCATCGTCTCCGTCCACGAGTCTCTATTGCTTGTAGTGTCTTGGTGCACGGAGGAAGGACCGACTCTCCCTCTTTGTGTCGCGTCGCCCGCCCTTCACGTGGGCCGGGGATGGACTTTGGGAAGGATCGTAGATTTTGACGGGAATCTTTGGGCCCAGTCCTGGTGTAGCTGGGTCATGGGATCCCCAGAGGACCGGCTGCTGACAGGGGTGGAAAAGAAATCTCCCGAGGAGGAAAAAAAATTAAGTGAAAAACTGACTGAACATGTATCGTAGGTCATTCGGGTGTAGTGTTGTATCGTGGGACGGGGGACTTTATCTGGAGGAATGTGGAGCGGCAGTTTCCCCCTCTCTCTCTCTCCCCCCATGTAAGATTGTGGATGATGACAGGTGAGGCCAATCAATAAGTGAGCCGGCCGGTGCTCGTCCTGGTGGTCCGGCCGGCCGGCCGCGGCCCTGGCCGGCCTGTTAGGGTCGGGGAGGTAGAGGAAGGGGGCAGGAGGGGGGGCGTCTCCTCCTCCTCCTCCTCCTCAACCTTGACGTACCCGACCTCGGTCATTTTTGGACCTTGGGGGTCGACATTTTCGGGGCAGTGAGAAGCCGCTCCCTTCTGGGACAGGAGGGTATTGGAGGTTGGGTCTAAGGTCAGGTGTGAGGGCAGGTAAGGGTGGGTTGGGTTGAGCTTAGGGAAGGCTTCCTAGGCTGACCTGGCAGAAATAACGGCGGGGGAAAAAAAAAATTGCAGGACCGCCATAGTCATTGTGGCACATGAGAAAAATAAACTCTGGAAATTCTCATTGGCTTAAACAGGCGACGCCGGCACTGCCTGCTGCAGTAACGTGCGTGTCCGTTCCAGTGTCTCGTGTAAATAAGGGCAGAGCTCCCTGTTTTGTCCCAGTACTTAATGTAATAGTCGCCGCCATAAGGTCGAGTTGCCCGGGAACAAAGCGAGAGGAGTTGGTCCTTCAGGGAGAGGATGGCCCAGTCCGCTCCAGCCGCGCCGTGTACTGTACATTAGAGACGATGGCGCTACGGTCACCGACTACAAATGGCCTCGGGATATTTACTACTGGTCTGGGTCAAGCTTGTAAAGGGAAGATAAACACGAGCGTCCCCTCCCTTCCATAAAACATTCACGAAACGCTAGATATCGGAAAGAGTTTTATTCCTGCGGGTCCTCCATTCTCGTATCTCTTTAAAGTGCCGTTACCGTGTGGTCTTTTGACGCACCCATTCGTCTGTCCTCACGGATAGGGGAACGTACTGAGTCTCAAGGACATTTCCATGAAGCTTCGGTGTACTCCTGTGTCATGCGGTGTACAGTACCAGCCATTCGTACCAACAGACGCCTTCATGATCATTCGCTTTGCATGTCAAGGACGTTTGTCAAGTTGGACTTGGGTTCCCATTTTTTCCAGACCGTCACACAAACACATAACGGAAGCATTATACAATTATTCGTCTCTGAAGATAACAAGAGTGAATAATCGTTCACGAAAGCCTCCATAACATAACGTAGATTACGTATTTGTCTCAGGAGAGACGTATTAACGGCCGGATCCAACCTCATGTTCAAAAACATGAGCGAGAACGTAACAGCATCACGTCTTACTCTCTCTCTCTCTCTCTCTCTCTCTCTCTCTCTCTCTCTCTCTCTCTCTCTCTCTCTCTCTCTCTCCCCGACAGACGATGACCGAGAGTGACCCCAGGATTGAGAAATGCGAGACGGATTCCTTGCGGTGTGCTTAAAGGCCGAGGAGAACTCCCTCCCCCAGAGAGACGCAGCCAACTAAACCCTCCTCCCCTCACACACACACACACACACACACACACACACACACACACACACACAAGACAACGTCAAGATGATGATTAACTTTCCCAGAATACATGACAGCTTCATCAGTTTTTGCCCAGGAGATTAACTCTTCGTGGAAGTCGAGATTTTTTTTAACAAAAATAAAGGCTATAGTGACGGCCAGAAAATTTTGTTTCGAGATAGCTTTATTTAGTGTTCATTTTTTATGGTCTTGTTCTTCACAGATACCGAGGGAGGAACTGTTTCCAAGGGCGGGTGGGGGAAAGCACACACGAATAAGGGGCAGTACGTCGACAGCTGAGGATCAGCGTCCACGGTCGGATCTATCGTACGACATATGTTTCAAGACGTACAATACGACTGACGCTAATGATGTGCTGAGAGAGGGGAGAGAGAGAGAGAGAGAGAGAGAGAGAGAGAGAGAGAGAGAGAGAGAGAGAGAGAGAGAGAGTTACCGCGTCGAACACGGGCGTACGTTAAGATATGATAACTGTAATATGCTCTAAAAACGAGGACAGTCAGAGAACACGGAAGCCAGGGGGACATGTCTGGAGAACGACGGTATGATTTTCTCTCTGATTCGAAGTGAATTTATTTCACCAGCCCTTGCCATGCATTTGACACGAGACAGAAACTTTTATATAACTTCACTGCAGTGTCGTTTGCCGCCGCACCACTGTTGAAGAGATTGGGAGGCTTGAACTTTGTACAAAAAAAGAAAAAAAAAACCGGAAAAAGAAATGGACAAGGATGTCGTACATGTTGTGACCCAACTAACGTTGGAGGGGAAAAACTATCCAGCGATGTCTTGGCTGGTCGCCGCCCTCAGAGCCTGGGTCGCAGTAGAGACCATGCAAGGACTTGGTCCGTTACTCACTGCCCCTCCTCCCCACGCGCCCCACCCGTCGCCCAGGGTTCACAACAGGCACAGGCGGATAGAACTAATATCACGGTCGCTTATGGAAATGTCTAGTAAGACGAAGGGAAGTAGTGGGGTGGGAGGATGTCTTGTGTGGTTAGTCCCCCCGGAGTGACCACAGCTCATCAGGTCAAGACCCTCCAAACGGCAGTCTTAACACTGGACGCACCACAGCCTTTCCCATTTATCACAGGTCGCACCGTGGTAGTGCTCGCTTTATCGATTGGACGGCATAGAAAACCTGCAGGCTAAGGGGGCCATTTCTCCAATATTTATACCTTCAGTTGCTCCTATTGACATAGTGGTGGATCAGGTGCTTTGTTGCTCCTCGACTTATTTACCAGCACAGCCGGCATGATTATGTTTTTGGAAACTCTCTCTGCCTTCTGTACTGTGCAGCTTTCTGTAGCTCACAGTAATGTTGCATATCTCAAGCCTCTCTGTGTAAGAGGTGACGAGGCTGTGGTCAGTGTAAGGTCTGTATTTGTTGAGTTTAGGGGCGTTGTTTGGTGCAGAATCCGATGCGTTTTGTGTATTTTTCAACGTGGTTTGAGGAAGACTGGCTCTCTTGATTTGTCAATGGGGTTGCGTCGCGCTGTTTACGAAGAATTTTCACGTAATTCTCAATGCTGTTCATCAGCTTAAAGTAGGCCGTACTGCTTTGAATATGCCGTCATTGTCTTGGATTCTTCAACAGAACGTCAGTAGTCAGTACTAGACGTAGTTTTGGACTATTAACTTTTTTTTTTAATTGCCCTTCCCTCTCTATCGAGTTTACGACAGGAACAATGGACTCATTTTCATACATCCAGCCTCGACCTGTCATGCATACTGTACCGAAACCAGAGATATGCCATCCTCAGCTAAGGTCCAGCATTATCGCTTTTCGGTATATGCTGCCGCTTTGATGAACATCTCTTCACAGTGGCCGATGCTTGTGGATTTGGCGTCTTCTCCAGTTTTCCTAGGTCTCCCCGCTGTTAATTGTTGTAGCAATGACAGCGATGTTACAGGTCATTAACTATGTTCATTGTGAGTACTGTGTATTGTGCTAGACCCTTTGTTACCGGTTCTTTGTTGACCTAAGGCATTTTTATAGTAGAACCAAATGTTTGTAAATATGACTATGTACGCTGTTATTTGGAAATCAAACCCTCTCAGTGTGCCTCAGACTAGCTTGATTTTTTTTTTATTTGTTTTACTCCTGGCTGCCACTGATTTTAGGGAATTTCGATTTTGGGCACTGTATGGCACCCACCTGTGCTTTGAGATGGTTGGTTTTTTATCTTTCTAAGGAGGAGAGAGGCCGAAATCTCGTACGGAGGCACGAAAATATGGTTACACTGACACATCTGGGCGTTCAGAACGCACCATCTGGAGGGCTGCTTCATGCAGCTCCTCATCAGGAGATGGAGACCTTACGGACCCAAAACATGGACTTAGGACTCTTCGGGAACCTTGCCAGTTCCGTGCCCGGACGCCTGCAGGTGGTAACCACAACCGAAGGAAAGATAACAAAGTACTAAAATGCATGAGTGACGTTGCCTTTGAAAATGTATGGAGAGGCGGACAAGATTTTTTTTTTTTCGGACGCTGTAGATTAGAATCGGGATGGGATATCTCAGTTCTTGCTCGGGCATCACGTCCTACCTTGTGATGGATTTCAGCCGTAAGGAAAATGGTTAAAGTATTTCATTTTTTATTTTCTGATGACTAGGATTTCCGCATTATTGTTCAAAAAAATCTCCACTCGTCTCCACTCTCATCTCCTCCAAGTCAGCATAAATCAGATGTGGCCTCAAAATCCTACCTTCCACATCCACCAGCTGGTGGATGCATGAGTGACGTTGCCTTTGAAAATGTATGGAGAGGCGGACAAGATTTTTTTTTTTTCGGACGCTGTAGATTAGAATCGGGATGGGATATCTCAGTTCTTGCTCGGGCATCACGTCCTACCTTGTGATGGATTTCAGCCGTAAGGAAAATGGTTAAAGTATTTCATTTTTTATTTTCTGATGACTAGGATTTCCGCATTATTGTTCAAAAAAATCTCCACTCGTCTCCACTCTCATCTCCTCCAAGTCAGCATAAATCAGATGTGGCCTCAAAATCCTACCTTCCACATCCACCAGCTGGACGTCGACCAAACCCAGCTAAGCCAGCGTCGAGTCCCATTAGGCAGGACACTCGGCCCATGGCAGGGGTTCAGGAGACCGTCAACAGCAAAGGCCACACGTCCCCGAGCGGGTGACCAGTTAAGGGCTGAGACTAATGAGGCGGCCATAACGCGTGGCAGGGTTCGATTCTGTGCCGCACTTCGTGAGCCGCGCTGCGTCGTCAGCCAGCGAGTAACGAGTTTGCAGAGCGAGGCAACAGCCGGCGTGCTGGCACGGTTGCTGGTATCGCCATAAATCGTGCCACGAATTGGAATTATGGCCTCCGCTTCAAACGGCCTTGTTATCCCCAGGGCGAGCAGAGATTCCCCCCCTCCCCTTCATCGTCGAGTTGGATGATGAAGGAGGACCTGGATCTGTGGTCCTCAGCGCTGTTGCTTGTCTCCTGGATCATCATCGTCCGGAAACAAAATGGGGTGGAGTAAAGACAGAAGCAGAAGGACCAAGTGCTGCGTAGCACAGCCTGCTGGAGCTAAATGACAATGATCCAGTGATTTGTGTGACTGATACACACACACACAACACGCTCACATGTGGGTAAAGCGGATGAGGTTGGGGCGGGGCGGCCCGGGCCGGGGCGGTGATACACATCACCATAAAGTGAAGGGAATCACTTCCTCAAATGTTTATCACGGTGACCGGCGGTACGGACTGGCCGGGGTCTGGCATCAGACGATGCTGAATTACAGTTGGAGGAGAGGGGGAAGAAGAAAAAGAAGAAGAAGAAGAAGAAGAAGAAGAAGAAGAAGAAGAAGAAGAAGAAGAAGGAGGAAAACGATGCAAGACGTGTGCGCACATCCGATCATGTGTGCACACCGTGTTTGCTTTGCCATATGGCATAACCCAGGTGGCTGTCTGCCACCAAACGTCTCTGATGGGGAGGAACATGGTGTACCAGTCTGTTGAATACTGCATGTTCTGTCAAGTGTTGTGCTGTGCGGCCCAGGTTGGTGTGGTACACCTTGATGAGAAAGCGTCCAGGAGGCTTCCTTTAGTGGTGTGAATAATTATCTGGTCGTAGGTGAAGTAGACGTAGGCCACTTGCATGCGTGGTGTCCCTGACATTGTCCAAAGAATCTCTGCTCTTAAGGGGAGCAAATTTGTACGTGCATCCCAGTTTCTCCTGTGAAGTTATATTCGTGTGCTGGTTAGGAACTATGCACTCCACTATTTTTCATGGGTGAGTTTTGGGAGGTTGTGTAATAAAGAGGAAGTTGGAGAGTTTATGTGAATAAAAAGTAACGTAATGAGGTGTAGCAGAGAGGCGATGCCGGCCGGTTAGAGAGCGAGTTTGAACGGAATGTGAACCTGGAGGAAGTGGGTGTGTTTTAGATACCTGGAAGTGGACATGACACCAGATGGAACCTGTGGAAGCTACGGTGAATCATAGGGTAGGTGAGAGGGCAGTGTGATTCTGGTTGCACGGAGAAATGTGGAGAGAGAGAGGGGGGGGGGGTCATTGTCTGTGAGGGCAGACCATATGGTCTGCTTGAGGATGTATAGTAGGCCCGAAGGGCTGAAGACCTAGTGATGGCCCTGATAGAGGAAGCGTTGATGTGGCTTTGGGTTAGAACGTGCTTGTTGATGTGACCCGAGGTGACACCATGGGTGTAGGTGTGGCCCTTGATGACACCATTGGTATAGGTGTGGCCTTACATGAGAACGTAGGTGTTGATTTGGCAGTTACGGAAGATTTTGTAAAATAATGTCACTGAAATCAAGAGAAGAAACGCGCTGAACATCCGGTGCTCAAGGCTGTTTTAACACTTCACAAGCTGCCATCAGAAACACCGTGTCGGGTTGCGAAATAGAGAACCCCAACGGACACACCACGTAACTCCCAGACTCTGGGTGGTTACGAGGGCCTGCCGCCCACAGCCTCTACAGGTGCGTCTTGACTTGAGCATCGTTGTCCGAGCAAGCCGAGGGCGCATGAACGAACCGGACGAGTGTCCGAGCGTATGCTGGCGGCTGTATTTTGCACGTTCGTAGGTGCTCATCGTATGACCACCGTTTTCCTCAGGATGGATCTGACTTTATTCATTATCTGTGATGTATTCGTTGTCCAAAGAGGAGAGGAACTTGTTGAGAATGTGGCTAGTACAACTATTCTCTTACTTTTTCGACTCTCGCATTTCCTGTGTCTGTATATATAGTTATGATAATATACATCATTCGACACGCACATTTCCTATGTGTCTGTATATATAGTTATGATAACATACATCAGTTTCGACGTTTAAGTAATTAGTAAAATAGCTTACGTTTGCTGGCAAACTATTAAATAGAAAATAGACTGATCCGTTTTCTTCGCTCCTCCTGGGGTACGACATTTCTTGTGCTGTGCTAACCCAGCAATCATGCTTCTTGACTCTATTGTAGTATAAGCCATGTTCGTGGATTCCAAAGCTCAGGATACTTTGTCATATTCATCAAGTTAATAAGGTTAAACATTTCTTTCTGTCCCTCTCCATTATATAAAGAAAACGCACCCGCAAAGCTGGAACAACGCTGACGCTCGTCCTGACTGCGCACTAGGGAGCAACAGTCAACTGAATCGTTTTTGCGCACGTATTATTTGCCTACGAGCGACGGGAAAAAAGTTTGGCGCGCTCGGCCAAATTCTGCTCTTCGTCGTCTGCTTGCTCGTTCAGTTCGTTCGTTCTAAAATACTCATGGAAGTCCAGACGCACCTTAACAACCTATTTTGCAGACAGTCCCACCACAGCAATTTGGACTCTGAGCGATGGGAGTAGAAGACCTTTAACAATGTAAGGTATACGTAAGATGAGTTCTGTTGATTTCTTAAAGGAGGGCGAGGAAGTTTGGAGAAGCTGGGTATCAACGCTGATTAACAGTGGTGGAGTCGTAACCGTATTTCGGAGCTAGGAATTACATCCATTTATGACATCATTCATATGACCTTGGAAGCGTGTAAGGCCCGCCTTCGTCGTGCCGTGTGGGTCGGCCGCAAGGGTGGGACTTGAAAGTAAGATTGGCCCACGGAAACTCACAGGCTGTAAACACCACACTCTGTGAGGAAGTTTGCAAGTCATGGAATAAGACTTCTCTCCGCAGCCTCAGGCTGATAGTCTTTTTTTTTTTTTTATTGTTGTGGTTGACTAGGTCGAACGCTTTTGTGGTCACCGAGGCTGAGAACCGCAGGTGTCGTGCATCGCTGTTAAGGTTGTAGGTCTCGGAAAGTACGAGGTGATGGGGGTGGCTTAGGGCAGGTCGTCGTTTGACCAATCATGCTGAGGTGTCTGGGGGACGTGCAGCGTCTGTTAAAGCCCAGTCAGCTACAGATTTCACAGATTAAGCTTTGGGGATCACGGTGATGGCAGTGGGTTCGCAGTTGTGAGGAATTACAGGCTCGTTGTTTATGGGGAGACGAGTGAAGCCCTCTGACCAGCTAGGCATTGGTGACGGAACCGTTGCTGTGTTGGGAGGGTCCCGTAGGAAACAGCCTCGTCGAGTTTCACACGTTGGGTAGAGGGAATGTTCTTTGCGACTTTCCAAGTGGTGGATGTTCTCTGTGTCGCGTTGTTCTTGTTCTTCTTGTTGGTGCGTGAGGTCGACCAGTCGACTGTACGGGCGCGAGTCTGGGCTTGACACTTGAGCGTTGTCGTGGATTAACGCGATGGTCCGCGAGCATGGAAGGTGGAGAAATGAGGGCTGTGGGTGTGGGGGGTGTGGGAGCATAAAATCAATATTTACGACGATGATTACCGGCCATAACCGCCCACCCCATTGAGGAAACCGGGTGGGTGATGAACGATTTGTGATCGCCTTCGCCGCGTTCCCCAGGTGATATTTTGAGAGGATACTGGGTTGCAAGAGGATGCAGGCCTGGATGGACTGAGATGGAGGGGAGGTTATTTGTGGGGGAGAGTGGTTTGTGATGGTGATGGGTGGGCGATAGTGGTGATGGAGGAGACTTGAGTGTCTAGGATTCGTGGTGTTGGTGGTAATGGTGATAGACCTAGGAACTGGTGGAGGAAATTTGAAGTTCCCAGGCCTGAACCTGCTGGTATTGGTGACTGATGGATGACACGTGATGAGTGTAGCGATGAGGTGTCGGTGAGTATAGTGATGAGGTGAATATTCTGTTGCATCCAAGATGCAAAGAGATGTGGTGGAAACATAACATCACGGTGTGAGGGAGATAAGAAGGGAAAAACTAAAACTCAATTAGATAGAGAAAATAGACAAATTGATATGCTAAAAAATATTTTTTTTATGAATTCTGCGATAAAGTTGATAACGCGCGACACGCCACGCAGGAAGTGTATCTTCCTTCGATGGTTAGGTTATCAGTGTGGCAGTCCCATCGACCGAGGGCCAGGATGGATGATGATGATACGTGCAACACAGGCATTACCCCTGACGTACGTCCGGTAGGCAGTCGAACACAACGCGGATGGTCGATCGGGAAAACTTTCAACGCCACAAGGAAGGAAGGAAGAATCAACGCCACAAGGAAGGAAGAAGCAACGCCACAAGGAAGAAAGGAAGGAAGAATCAGCGCCACAAGGAAGAAAGGAAGGAAGAATCATCGCCACAAGGAAGGAAGAATCAACGCCATAAGGAAGGAAGGAAGAATCAACGACACAATGAAGGAAGGAAGGATCAGCTCCGCAAGGGAGGAATGAAGGAAGAATCAACGCCACAAGGAAGAAAGGAAGGAAGAATCAACGCCATGAGGAAGGAAGGAAGAATCAACGCCACAAGGAAGAAAGGAAGAATCATCGCCACAAGGAAGAAAGGAAGGAAGAATCAACGCCATAAGGAAGGAAGGAAGAATCAACGCCACAATGAAGGAAGGAAGGATCAACTCCGCAAGGGAGGAATGAAGGAAGAATCAACGCCACAAGGAAGAAAGGAAGGAAGAATCAACGCCACAAGGAAGGAAGAATCAACGCCACAAGGAAGGAAGGAAGGAGGAATCAACGCCACAATGAAGGAATGAAGGAAGAATCAAAGCCACAATGAAGGAAGGAAGGAAGAATCAACGCCACAATGAAGGAAGGAAGGAAGAATCAAAGCCACAATGAAGGAAGGAAGGAAGGAAGGAAGAATCAACGCCACATGGAAGGAAGGAAGGAATGAGATCGGTCACTCATGGAATACAGGATGGAAGGAGGACTGATTAAAACGCTTGTGAGGTTTGCCCCTAGATCTTGGGTGGGACGATGTCGAACGAAACACCTGCCGACTAAAGGAAGGAGGTGTGTGGAATCCGCCGTGACAGCATATGTTTATTGTGGTCTCTGAGCACAAGCCATGCAAAACCAGCGTTGTTGTGGACTCATTTCATTGTTATTTTAACTCCGACTTGAATGTTGCGCTGCTGTTTGCTGATGTCGCCGCATTTTGCGCTACTGTTTGCTGATGCCGCCGCCTCGACCGCAGAGAAATTCGTGGGGTAAAAACATTTTAGAAAGATCGCTAGGGAACGCATCGACTTTGTAAAGCTTTTCTGACACTGTGATTCACTGTTCATTAGGACCTGGAGGCAGGAGAGATACATCGATCTGAGCTCGGAGTGAGAGGCTGGGATTTGTTGTCAAAGTTGGAATTCACGGCGAATCAGAATTGCCGTTGGAGACATTATGAAAATGTTAAGATAATTTGCAAGGGGGGCGGGTGGAAGGGGCTGGCTTTCAGTGTGTTTAGCCAGTACCAGCAAATGAATGCATTATGAAGCGCCGGTGAATTTTCGAAAAATAAGTTGCCCCGCTTGTCCTTCACGGTGTGGCCAACTCGCCAAGGTTGCGTTGTAGTGCGTCGTCAGACCTGGAACATCAAACACCCTGAGTGGATCAGGCCCCACATTACGAGAACATGGGCTGCCCGGACCGGAACCAGGGTCGAGGTATACGGTAAGTAGTAGGGTAAGGCGTGATGGTTGCTCTGAACACGGCTTTACGGACGGAGGAAGTCCTTTTCTCGTTGGATAAGGCTTTTAAATGGGGTTCTGAAACCGTCCGGTCAGCAAATTAGGCCGTTTAGGATCGGTTTTGGCCTTTGTCCGTGTCAGCGGAAGCCACTTGGACATTTCTTGGCAAGCGGCCTTTTGCAGCGAGCACAAACAGTCTTCAAGGATTTCCGGAATGCGTGTATTTGTGGGTCAGGTCGTGGAGTCGGTGTGATTAACCCGGCCGGGGGAAGTTGCTCTTGCTACTTGTTTTCTTCGGGGGTCATGGGAAGCGTTAAGATTTTTTTCTCTCTCTGACGGCGGTGATGGGTACGTGGAGTTTGGGAAGTTGTGGCTGGCGTGAGGCGAAATGTCGTGGCCAAGAAGTGTGTCTGGCGGGAAGGCAGAATTTGCTGCCGTAGATAGCAGGGTGTTGTGGGTCGCTCGTGTGGAGGCCGTCGACATCAGGGGTGGTGGGAAGCCAGCGTTGAGGCCATGGAGTGAGGGGAAGGCAACAGGTGATAATGGCCAAGGTTAGTTAATATGATGCCCTCGTCAGTCTTGTGTCCATCTTCACGCAGAGCCAGGCTGAGTGGCTGCAAGTTGTAGCTTTGAAGAGCGTCCTTGACCTTGAGTCACCGCACGTTGAACTTGAAATCATGTATGCCGGTGTACCAGTGTCTTGTGCAGACGGAACTGAATGCAGGGGTAGGTGGTCGGTGCTTGTCGAGCTGCCTGGTTTAGTAGTGTGATCAGTCAGGTGGGTTTACGTAATAGATAGGGTACCCCGGGGTACACAAGAGTGTGCTTGACAGTATGCAGAACTGGATTGCGCTAAATTAGGACATGAGGTTCAATCTTTCTAAAGAAATTAGGCTAACGCTTCATCTCTGAGATTTGGAACGTGTCCTTCCCGTAAAGTCGTTCGCCTTAGTTTGTCTGATTGTTATAGTATGTTTTATCATGCGTGATTATCCTCAGCCCATCAGAAAACTACTTCAAAAGTCCCCTGCTCCAAAAATCTATTTCCCTCCGTGCCTCACACGGCAGATATCACTTCTCCCAAGTCCAGCCGACAGTTAACCTTACTTCTGTTTGTCAGCCTCGCCCCTCCTTCTTCCTCTCACAAACTTTCAAGGTGAGTTAGAGTTGATGGCGGAAGGTCTGGCTCAGCCCCATGAAAACCTCGTCCCCTCTCCCAGGGAACCCACCCCGCACCGGCAGCTGTCCTTTCCTCTTTCACCACAGTGACTCCTTTCCTTTAGGTAACGTCGTAGACCAGCCAGCCTCACCCCACTTTAGCCTCCCAGTCGTTGTCCCTTCTCCGTCCGTTGCGTTAGCAGCTGCTCCTTAAATCCCCCTAGACCCTACCCAGCCTTGACCCGTCCACCTCCCTCGGTAACATGGAACAGCTGCACGCTATCCCCTCACGTCCATCACTCTGTAGTTTAACCCTCTTCCTCTCCTCCCTACGCCCGTCCTCCTTCCGTAGAGCACATATATTGCACCACCCTTGGTCGCTACCGCCACGAGCAGAGACGCAGTGGCTGACTTCACCAAGGATTTGAAACGCATGTTACGAACCATCGATGCTCCGTCAGCACCATGCATCATGTCTCCAGTTCCCGTAAGGCAACCAGTGGTGTCGAGCACCTATTTTGTGTTGTATCGATTTTATTGAAGTTTTCCGTAAGAGACATATGACGGCGTTGCAGAGGCAGACGGTGACGAAATGACCACCGGGAGATTTAAATCATCGTGGAAAGGCACACTTTTTTCCGAGACCACTGTGCCTCGGGTGCCTGTAACGTTATTGGAGCGTTCGTTTCAAGTCGAGTAGAAAGCGATTTTAATGGACGTCTGTTTAAAGTCAAATAGAAATTCTGCGCTCGTGTTCCAGCAGGTGTAATTCGTCAGTAATCCAATACGAGGTAGGCAGGGCCGCGAGGGCGGCGTGTTTAGTGGAATGTATGTAGAATCGTTTTTGGGTGAGAGGAACGGGTGTTAGAATGGATGTAGAATCGTTGTCGGGTGAGAGGAACGGGTGTTAGAATGGATGTAGAATCGTTGTCGGGTGAGAGGAACGGGTGTTTGAATGGATGTAGAATCGTTGTCGGGTGAGAGGAACGGGTGTTAGAATGGATGTAGAATCGTTGTCGGGTGAGAGGAACGGGTGTTTGAATGGATTTAGAATCGTTGTCGGGTGAGAGGAATTGGTGTTTGAATGGATTTAGAATCGTTGTCGGGTGAGAGGAACGGGTGTTTGAATGAATGTAGAATCGTTTTTGGGTGAGAGGAACGGGTGTGCACATGTGCTTCTCCTGAATGTGTAGTGCAGTGTAAGTGACTGTTGAACGGGTGTGTTCAAAAAGAGCTTCAGTGTTGGTGGGGTTTGGGATTATTGTGTGTTGCTGCATCAGCCGTATATAGTCAGTCGTTCGGTGTAGCTCGTCATGTTGGTCCCTCTGTGTATATTATAGCCTTGGTACCGTGGCTGATAACGACGACCCGGGCCCTCTGTTTATGAAGCGCTGTCCGAGGACCGCGATGCTAGGCTACCCCGAGCTCCGTGGTCTGAGCGTTCGTACTCCCAGGTGCTCATGGGAATCCACCACACTTGACACGCTTTATCATTTTTTTTTTTTTCCTTTTTTGCCTCTGTCATCGGACTGGTGCACGCCGGCCTGATCCTGTGAGCGGTGGCGTAAAGGGATTTACAGAGTATCTTTGTCCGCAATTCACGTCAGGTAAGGGTGATAGTCCCACCCCAGCACCACGCGAACGTGGACGGAGCGAGTCATTTCGTTCTGTCCATTTCTCATTCCGTGTACGTATCGCTATTTTGTCCTGTTTTGTGATGCTTTGTGGGGTGGGGGAGGGGAGTGTGTGTGACCTTTTCATGTGAGGTGAGACGGTACGAATAACAATGCCCTTATCAAGGCCACTATCATATATATATATATATATATATATATATATATATATATATATATATATATATATATATATATATATATATATATTCCTATGAGTCCACGGGGAAAATGAAACACGAAAAGTTCCCAAGTGCACTTTCGTGTAATAATCGCATGTTTACCAAATGGCGTCCTAGCTTCGTCTCTTCGATGTATATCATCTGACTTATATTTCTCTCTTGTGTCTCCCCTGATGATGTGATTATTACACGAAAGTGCACTTGGGAACTTTTCGTGTTTCATTTTCCCCGTGGACTCATAGGGATATCTTGATCACGCGCAAAATTGTGATCCTTTCCAATATATATATTCTACCCTAAGCCTAGTACCCATTTTATGGACCAGTCCTTAGGGTGTGGATGAACAGCTTGGGTGAATGTGGAACGGCCTGCCACTACCGAGATTCAAAAACCTTACACAGGCTTGACCCCAGGCGACCCGTAGATGCATCATGGTCAGCACCGCTAACCAGGTACACCACCTAGACGCCAGGTTGTAAGGGGTGTCTCATCTCTTCCGCTAGTTAACTCACTATCAGTTGATCGACGTGCGGGGAGAGGGATCATCAAACGCCCCCTCCGATCTGGAAGTCACAGACGGAGTCCGTCGTGGAGCGAGAGGTGGCTTTAACGCAGTACCTGGAGACTTGAGGACAGGGCAGGGTCGTGGGAGGGGCGGGTGATTCTCTGGCCGAATTCGACACCTGCCGCTGGCTCGCGTTAACCCAACTCGGTAGGGCAGGGCCGCACTCTCCAGTGTGTGTGTGTGTGTGTGTGTGTGTGTGTGTGTGTGTGTGTGTAGAGAGAGAGAGAGAGAGAGAGAGAGAGAGAGAGAGAGAGAGAGAGAGAGAGAGTTGGAGGAATCTTGGTGGAGTGAAGTGTTGGTGAGGAGGAGGAAGGCTTGTGAATGTCGAGGGACCGGGAGGAATCACGATCTCTTAAGTGATAGCTATAACTCTATTGCTGTGTATGCGCGCGCGCGCGCGCGCACACACACACACACACAAAGGGTTATCATCAACAGTTAGCAGCCCCTGATTCTTACCACATTCACAAGCCTTCCTCCTCCACGCCACTCTGCACTCCATCAAGATCCCGCCAGCCCAGTCAACACCCTCTCTCCCCTCACGGAGGAGACGGGCGGTATATATATATATATATATATATATATATATATATACTGTGTGTGTGTGTGTGTGTGTGTGTGTGAGAGAGAGAGAGAGAGAGAGAGAGAGAGAGAGAGAGTCTAACTTCCATCTCCCCATGCCAGATTAATTAACACATTGTACACTTCACACATGACGTTCTCTCCCCCACCTACTACGAAGAAGTAGAGAGTCTCGTGTACCATAATTATCCTTCGGTGAGGGTCGTGGGGGTAAATATTCCCAGGACCCCTTTATGGAAGGGGTGTTAGGATTGTATTATGATGATGATGGTGATGATTATAACATGTTTGCGCAGCATAAATCAACACTGCTCTGTATATTCAAGCTAGATTAATGGCTGGTGAGAGGAGGAGACATTTCAGTTTCATTAGGATAACTTAGCAGATGCAGTCGAGGTACGTTGTTATAACCTCACTTTGGAGTCGACCAACGCGGCTAACAAGACAAAGGACAAGTGTGTCGTGGATACTTGTCACACTGTGGTTTCGGTAGCGCTGTTAGACTAGGTTTTTTTGGGGGGAGACGAGAACAGCTTTCGTAATGAAGATTAATGAAGTGGGTTGATAAGAAAATAAAGCCTGTGAACTTGGGAGGGTGTTGATTGTGGCTGAGAGTAGTGGCGGATGAATGGTCATTAGTTTGGCATGCAGACTCTAGAAGCGAGTTAAAAACGGTGGTGCATATGGGTAAAAAAGAAGCTAGTTGCGGATCTTTGACACAAAGTGTTTGAGAATCGAAATACTAAGTATCAAGATGGATTGGAAGGAGGTAAATGGGTGTATGAGGTGTGTGTGTGTGTGTGTGTGTGTGTGTGTGTGTGTGTGAAAGGGAAGCTAAGCTTTGGTGTACAAGTGAGGGAGAGTGTAAGTGGTCAGAGATGATGCGAATACTTTACGTAATTGGCAAGAGATGGGTAGGAGAGACTGGGTGAGTGCTGCTATAAGGGCTGAGGTCAAGATTGGAAGATGTGTTTGGGGGAAGGGAAGACATCACAGAAAAATGGATGTGAGACGGTAATGAGTGTATATAACCACCCAAAAAAGTGGGATGATGATGGGGGAAGCTGATGTATGGGCGGGGCGATAAGTGAGATGGTAAAGAGTGGAGAGGAGATGATGGTGAAGGGTGGTGGTGAAGATGCACTTGACTGCACTGGAAAGTTGTATATGAGAGCAGGGAAAGTGGGTGGCGGGCGTGCCTGGGGACCGGACGAAGCCAGTGATTATTCCGCCGTACAGAGGTAAGAAGGCGTCGAAAAATCATGGTGAGAACTTAATAAAGAGAGGGACGAGAGTCTTGGGAACCACGATGGCTCGTTGTGTGGTCGTGTGTGCGCGAGTGATTGCGCGAAGATTATTTCGGAAACCCGTCGTAAGTGGTGAACGGAGTTTGGGGAGGTGGGGTTTGTCACTAGAGGACACAGGTTGTGTGGACCCGATGCACTCACTGAGGTAGGGAGTGATGTATGGAAGTCCTGTATGAAGTGAAGGATAATGCATCTCACATACTTGGATTTGGGAAATAGAAGTATGTGACAGCGTTGATGGAAAGGGTCTTTTAGACTTGGACGCTTCATGGCGTGCGGGGAAGATTTCTAAAAAAAAAAGCTGGAGAGAGAGAGAGAGAGAGAGAGAGAGAGAGAGAGAGAGAGAGAGAGAGAGAGAGAGAGAGAGAGAGAGAGAGCTCAGCACAGATCCTCATGGAAATGTTAAACAGTGGAACGAGGAGGTAGCGTGAAATGCATGGTTAATCACGTCATGGCTGTTCATTGTTATGGACGGGGCATTGCCTAGGGGTGAATCAGACTTGCGTGATTGAGAGGCGTGCGGATGAAGTATAGTGGAGCAGTTTGGAAGCTGGCACAGCCATTGTGTCTAGTGGAGCAACTTGGAAGCTGCCACAGCTATTGTGTCTAGGTGATGGCCTCGTATGAGTCATTGGGGGACTCGGACAGAACGGTAGATCATATTATGACCAATGAAAATAAGAGCAACGAAGAGGGCAGTTGTTTGTGAAGGCGTGCGACCTCGCGGCGTTATATCAGTTTGACTGGACGAGACCCAGAAGTGGGTTAAAGAATTTCGGCACCCGAGAGTTGTATAGAGGAGTTAGAACGGTGGTGAGGAAGCTGAAGGTGACAGCAGTCTCTCAAGGGGTCAGACAAGGAAGACGAAATTGGGAGGTTGCACGGAGGGCTCTCACGAATGGAAAGTACGAACATGTAGGGTGTGGAGGTGCTTGCATGATGGAGCGCTTGCCGCAAGGCTGAGTATGGTTGGGAAACCGTGATTTCCCTGGTTCCTGGGAATGGTTAAAAAAGATGGAACATTTAAAAAGAAACCGTATTAGAATTAGAGAACTGGAGAACATATAGAAAGAGCACCTTATGAGTTAGAATTAGAAAAGTGAAGAACAAGTAGAAAGAGCACCTTATGAGTTAGAATTAGAGGAGTGAAGAACATGTAGAAAGAACACCTTATGTGTTAGAATTAGAGAAGTGAAGAACATATAGAAAGAGCACCTCGTGAGTTAGAATTAGGGAAGCCGAGAGAGTGAAGAATGATATGCGTGACATTGTGTGGGTTGGTAGATATGAAGGGAGTACGGTTGAAGGCACGAGAGCAGCCACATCGCTTGAGATGCAGTCAGCGAAGTGTTCCGGCTAGAGACATAGAGGATGAGGACGCCTGACGAGTGATCTGTGATCGTGCTGTGTTGAGGCGTTTTTAGTGTTTTATGGACGTGGGTTGGGTGGAGGCGGCAGTGTCGCGTGAGGGATCAATGTACTTTGCCAAGTGATGACGTGTGAGGAGAAATTTTTACAGATGTTGAAGTTTAACGAGTTGAGGATGTATGGGGGGAGGGGTGTTACACCTTCATAACTGTGTTCACCTAGATGGAGTTTTAAGATGAATCATAGGTTATTTTTCAAAAGCTGCTAAAGTTTATCTTCCATTTAGGTTATTTTTCTCATGTTGCCAAAGTTTATATCTTCCATTTAGATTATTTTTTAGGTTGCTAAAGTTTATCTCTTCCCTTTAGGTTATTTTTCTCATGTTGCTAAAGTTTATAATATACTTCCCTTTAGGTTATTTTTCTCATGTTGCTAAAGTTTATATACTTCCCTTTAGGTTATTTTTCTCATGTTGCTAAAGTTTATAATATACTTCCCTTAGGTTATTTTTCTCATGTTGTTAAAGTTTATATCTTCCCTTTAGGTTATTTTTCTCATGTTGTTAAAGTTTATATCTTCCCTTTAGGTTATTTTTCTCATGTTGCTAAAGTTTATATCTTCCCTTTAGGTTACTTTTCTCATGTTGCTAAAGTTTATCTTCCTTTTATTTTCAGGTAATTTCCCAATGGCTTGATCAGCTGTCCTACAGGCGAGAGCTGCTAAATGGTAACGTTATGTACTCACGTATTCATTTTAGTGATCTTGCTTACTGTCGGGTATCGAGTGCTCGCTTACTCGACTTCTTGTTCGTGTGGCACATTTCAGAAATCTTATTTCTTAAAGTTGCTTTTTTTTCGAGTCAGAATTTTATTTCAATGGTGTTCACCTATAGCCTGCTCTGTTTATATCTTGGAAACTTGAAAACGGTTAAAATAGCGAGAAAAAAAGTGGGGAAACTTATTTTCGTGTTTTGGATGAAGAGGGAAATTTGCCTTTTAGAAAGGAGCAGGTCTCAAGTGTTAAGGATAGATGCAGGGGTTGAAGAGTTCCGAAGCTTCGCTTTGTTGGGAAAGAGACGGATATCACACTTACCTTCCTCTTAAGTTGCCACTTCTCACGTAGTTATCACGTGATGCAGTAGCTTGCCTATGGCGAGAGCACACAAGCAGCCAGTTCGTGGGAGTTGAAACCAAAGTTATATCTGTATAAGAGAGAAGGTGAGCCAACACAGAGGCGCAGGCCAAGCAAGTAATGCCGCATGGTCTGACTTAGTCATTTTTTCCCTCTCCGTTATTTTTTTTTCTTTTTCTGATATTTGTTTATGTTCGCCACCTTTCCTGGTCCTTCCTCGTAAATTGAGTAGAGTGCGTCTCATGGGAGTGCATGGGAAGGATGGAGAACAGAAGACTAGATGGTCAATGACGAGATTATGCGCAACAGAACATTAATGGTATTCAAAGTTGTGGCCTGTGCGCTCGTGAGCTGTGTGCGTATGTTGACCATTCAGTGACGCCCTATTTCCTTCGAACAACAAAGCTATTGAATTCGTTTCCTTTTGCCCTTACTTAAGTATGGATTTTGCCCGAGTTTATATCGTCTATGCAAAGGTTTAATCTGGATCCTAACCCGTCTCATAATTTGTAAAGGAAATTCCACCTTTGCCCACGGAACGTAAAATACAGATCTTTGTCTAATACGTTCCAAATAGTATTTGCACCCACTTTTTATATCTATCTTATACCTTTGCCGCACTGCAGGTGTCGCCTGGGACGCCATACTGGTTAACGCGTTTCTGTTCGTTGTTCCTGTTTCCCGTTATGACGCCAGCGGCAGTTTTTGTCCCCGTTGTTACCATTTTATCACCTGCAGCTTCTGCTGTTGTTTCACCGGCAGTAGAGGCGCCGTGTATTGCCCCATCCCCTACCGTCTCCTGTCGGGTCTGACACCGCTAGCACCACCGGGGTCGTGGGAGTAGTGGTGGAGGGTTTGCTTCCTCCTACCGCTACCATCTCCACCACCACCGTTGGTGGTTGCTTGGTGCCGCTTAGTGTAGCGTCGTAGCGACGTCGAAGGGAGGAGCTCTCGTTTTGTATCACTGGTGCTCCCACTGTCATCATCGCTTTGCCGCGTCCTCCTCCCCCACGGCTGACGCCGACCGCTGCCAAGTTTGTCTTACGTAACGCGGACGACCAGCGTCGCTCTTGTGCTGACGACTCCTGCTGTGCTTAGCGTCCCCCTTAACACGCCATCTTCCACTCGCCACCCGAGTTCATCTCTGTAAGACGAAGTGGTCTGCCTTTCTGGTGGGGTGAAGTGTGTGTGTGTGTCTGGGGTTAAGGGGGGCTGCACGCGGGAGACCCCAGCCGTGGTTATATAATGTTGGTGCTGGGTGGCAACTCGTGTTCGGGGTGCATTCAGACCCACTCCCTTGGTGCGTTGTGTGTGCGGGGAGAGAGAGAGAGGGGGTGGGGGTAGGAGTTGCTGAGGAGGGTAGGGAAGAGAGAGGGAAAAAGGTGAGTGTTGGGGAATTGAGGGAATGTGAGAGGTTCCTTGGTGAGAGAGAGAGTGAGAGGCGGGAGGGGGAAGGTGAGAGATGCTGGGAGAAGATGATTTCCAGGGAAACGAACATGAGGGAGTGACCTTGGCCTCACTTGACATCGACATTGCTGCAGCACCAAGGGCGGCGCATCACCACACACCAGGCCCGCGTGGCTGCTGGATGTGTGGAGGCGGATGTTGGTTGGGTTTGTCTGTGTGTGTGTGTGTGTGGCCTCAAGTTGTCTTTCTCAGTGGTGTGGGTGTATATTAGTATTATTATTGTTAAATAAGCCCTCGTTTCTTCGTGCCAAAGGGAATCCTGGAGCCTTAAGGCTGCGCTACTTCCAGTGGCAGGGAAATGATGGACTCCTTTAGAGAGGGAAATTCTTCGACGAGACGATCATGCAGGGACGCCGAAGGTCACTTTTCACTTGCAGCGCAGCCGCAAGCAAGGGGAATTCCGTAAAGCTAATTATAGTGTAGGGAGAGGACGATTTACTCTCTCGGGCCCCCATCTCTTAAACATTCTCGATCACACAACTCCTTACATTGTGCTGTCTTCCATCATTTATTCCATTCATCCACCACTCTTATGGGGCAATAAATGTACGTCTTCACATCGTGTTTTAACAAGATTTTTGCTTAATATCATATTCGGTCCCCAGGTTTGTTCTGTCACCACAAACTCCCGAAGAACTAGCTACGCTATCTACGTCATCGATCTTTGTTGAGAACTCAAACGGTGTGACAGGGTCACCCCTCACTCTCTTCTCTTCCAAGGCGGTCTGATTGAAAGCCTCTAAACCTCCCCCTGTAACTCAGCAGTCGTAATAGTTGCAGTCGTCTTTGTTGCCCTCCTCTGGACCTTCTCATTTGGCTCTTTGTGCCTCTTGAGGCGCGTTGACTAAACTTGAGGAACGTATTCTTGTAGTGGCCTTAGGTATGATGTGAACAGCCTGGCGAGTATTTTCTTATCCACGAACTTGAATGTTATTCCAATATCTGCGAGCAGACAGTTGGTCTCGTGAGCAGCTATTCTCACAAAGTGGAACTCTAGCGACAGGTTAAGACCGTGTCGACTGCTTAAGACCTTCTCGACACACGCGACCCTGATTCCTGCAGCTTGTTTCTTCAAAGGCGATTGCCGCATCGAGGTCTTCTTTCACTGTTGCTCCATCCTCGTTACCTTACTAAGGTTGAACTTCATCAGCCCCACTTTGGAGTTTGTCGAGGTCCCCTTGTAAGATGATGCAATCCTCCACGCTTTTAGCATGCTTGCCTCGTGAGATTTGCATAATCTACAAACATATTCAGGTGAATTTCCTTTCCTCTAGCAATTCATTTGCGTAGATCCCAGAGCAGAGTTCTTCAGCACTCTGATGGTGACCTTAACCCATTTTGAGGAGGCTCCTCAGATATACGTTCTTTTTCCTTTTCAATTAGTTAATCATGTCTATCGACGCGTTTCCCTCTTATTCGGCCTTGGTGATCCAGCTTCTTGGCCTTCCTTCCGGTATAGTGTCCGAATGCTCTGTGGTGGTCCAGAAATGAACAGTCCATCCAGCCTTCCTTTTTTGTCTAAGACAGAGCTCACTCTCTCGTAGAAATCTTAAGAAGTTTGTTGCGCATGACCACGTCCCACTAAAGCCATGCTTTCTCTCAATTTGGGTAATTTATCCATAGTACAATCATCCATATCCTTTCTTATCATCTTTTCCAGAACCGAACAGACCACACTCGTCATTGCGCGCGCGCGCGCGCACACACACACACACACACACACACACACACACACACACACACACACACACACACACACACACACACACACATAGGTGTTGCTGGAGTCCACCTGCTTGAGGTTACACGGCGAGAGAAGAGTCACTTTAGCGAGGCTGCATCATTGTCGCTTGATAAAGGGTCGAGTGTCGTCAAAGAACTCATCGCCTCAAAGGAGTCCGTCCTGTCGCTGCTACCGAGTGCAGAGCAACTTTTAAGATTCCGGAGCCCATGGATAAGGGGGCCCTGGGGCTGTGATTAATGCTACCCCCTTCGTTGAGGGGGTCATTTGGTTCTATATTGATAATAATGGAGATAGTAATGTTTTTTTGTAGTATGGAGTGAATCGTGTAAAGAAAGTCAGAGGAACGATGGACGAGAAGCGAGCAGCAGCGTCGGCAGTGTGTTTAAATGCCCGGGGAAGGACGTGACTAGGTGTGGAGGACAGTGCCCGGGGAAGGACGTGACTAGGTGTGGAGGACAGTGCCCGGGGAAGGACGTGACTAGGTGCGGAGGGTTGGATAAGTGGGAGCTGGGGTGGTTGGGTAGTGTAGGACAGACTCTGGTTCATATACATATACCTGGCTGTTGAAAGTGCTGTCACCTGCCTCCCTCACTGGCGTCAGCAGTAGCCCCGGCCGTGCGGAAGGAGTTGATATCCTCTGCAGATAAAAGAGTGGGGTGTGTGTGTGTGTCATGGTAGTAAGGTATTATTAGTGGAGCGTGGTCGGCCGCAGGGACTTAACTTCCTCCTCTGCCAGGGACAGGTTGGTCAGAAAGGATATATATATATATATATATATATATATATATATATATATATATATATATATATATATATATATATATTAATCCTGGCAACCGAATGTTGAGGGAACGTGTAAGTGCCTCGGCTGGAGAGGATTTGGCCAGTGGAGGCAGGCGAGTTGGGGAACAGGTGTTGGTGGGGAGGGAGGGAGGGGGGGAGAGAGTGACTCAAGTGGCTGTCCTTGTATTTATATATACTGCGGTGATGCTGCACACGTGTTCCTGAATTATGTGGATTGTATTGTCAGGCGAACGCGACGGTATCCTAGATGTAAACATGAGTTTGATGCTGGGTTTGGTCGTCACGTTGGCTTTTGGGTTCACGTGGTGCAGCGCAGTGAGGCGCAGTGTCGTGTACAGAGGGTGTTCCACCTTGTGACACCCACCCCAGCTCCGCCGTACCAGTCCCCAGACCGGTACGGTGTCGCCCCCGCTCGTCCGCCCTAACCGTCCTCGGCCTCGCCTCCGTCAGCCTCCCTCTTGTTCTCTGCCCTCCTATCACCTGACTAAGCTGACGCCTCCCACCCACCAGCCGCACCTTCCCTCACCACCGCACCACACCACTCGTTCTCCTCTCCATTGAACGTAGTCGGCTTGCTCCTCCGCGTCCCACAGTGCCGCCCCCTCATCCCTCCCCAGGAAGCGTGCCTCTTCATCACTGTCCCCGCGGACGGCGTAAATATTGGCTGTGCTGTGTCTCCTGGTGTTCACACCCCCCGAAGCCCTTCCTCAATTATTCTTCGTACCCGCTCATAACGTCAGCACAACCATTATTATGTCGTGTTCCCTCCCCTTTCTTTTTATGGTTTTGTTGTTTTGTTTGGCATAACCCCCCCCCCCCTCATCTCTGTCACACACACACACACACACACACACACACACACACACCTGCCGATATTCTCCTTAATTACTTTATCTTCCCTGTCTACATGTCATATCCGTCCTCCTTGTGCCATTATGCAATTACTTTCAGCTCCTTTCCTCCTCGCCTTCCTTGGGAGCTGGGGAAAGTTTAAGTGTGAGGTGGGTGATGAAGGAAGCAGCATTTTCCATCGCAGGGAAATGTTTAAAGTAAAGCGTGGATATAAAGAAATTGGTACGATTAGCAGATTCAGTATGTCGTAATTGGTAGACTAAGGCTTGGCTGTAGGAACTGTTTTGGCGGACTGGCCAATCTGGAGATGTTAATCATGTGAATCGGAAAGTTTGTGGTCAGAGATTTGGACTCAGACGAGAACACTATGCCTTGGACTGTGAAACAAACAAACAAACAAACAAAGCCTTTAGTGATAGGTCTAGATCTAAACCAACCCTGCAAGAAATGTCAAAACACCTTATTGTTAATAACACGATACCTGACATTTTAAATGTATCCACTTTTTTTATTTGCATCTCGTCGGTAATACTCGCCATATGAAACTCTGTATCGTATGTATTGAAGGTTATATGATGAATCAAATGTGTGTGACAACCTATATAGTTTTAATCCACTGGGGAGGGGGTCGATCTTGAGGAAGATCCTTCTTGACGTGTGTAATGGTGTTGCGCTACCTCTCTCGCAGGAGGAGCTTGGGTGTGCATAATAGATTTGCCGGGGATACCGGCATAGCTCAAGACCAGTCGTTATGTCACCAGGGGTGACCTAGCCATTTGCATCACAAGACCCATGGGGTTATCTAGACGAAGCCTCGTCGCCTGGGGCCTCTGCTTCCTTGTATCGTATCGTGTCCAGTGACCTTGAAGAGGGGGGGGGGGGTGTCGACAGAAGACAGACGGACCATGGGATGGAAAGACCACCCCCCGTGCCTTCCCACACACAGGCCGTGAGTGTGACGTCGTGTGTACTCGGGAGTTGACATGAGGACATAAGACGTGAGGACGCTGCAGGAGGCCTGTTGGCCCATGCTGGGCTGATCCTGAGTCTGGCTGTCCACTCTACCACCAACGGCTATTCATGATGGCTGACCGGACCCGATCTGATGTATAAGTGATCGTTGGGTAATGAGGAGAAAGAAGCAGGGATGTTATGTTGGCAAACATAGCGAGGCGGGACTTGGATCTAATACTGTACTGGGCTGTGTGTGTAACGTGGCCTGCTGCCAATATCAAGGTCACCTGGGTTTGAGGATGCTGGTGTGAGGGAGGGAGAGGAAGTGTTGTGTGTGTGTGTGTGTGTGTGTGTGTGTGTGTGTGTGTGTGTGTGTGTGTGTGTGGCACTGCTTCACGGTCACCTACACCCACCGACCCTCAGGTACAATCCCACCTGACTCACCCTATCTCTTCCAGGGTACAACATGGACGTGACCTCAAATTGACTTCTTTGTCCTCGCCCCCTCGCTCCTTCCTCCTCTTCGTCCCAGTCTCCTCAGCTGGAGGTCGAACCACATTTACATCCCTTAAGGGTAGAAATAGGGTGTTATTACCAGCGTACCTCAGCCTTATTGCTCGTGTTTATTAAACATGTTTGATAGCAGTTCACGATCGTCCCACATTTCTTCTTTTCGAGATGAAACCAGAATAAGTACGTTCAGATCCTTTTTGTGACATCAGATGATCAACTCTGTTCTCTCGGGCTCCTTGGGAAATAACATGGTATCCATAAGGGAAGCTTTTCAGCTTGTGAGGGAACGCCAGAGATCGAGCCACATCCCGTATACAAGACGTAAACATAAGACTTAACCATAATACGTGACATTCTTCAGTGAATTGGTGTCATGTCGGATGACCTCGCCTGTAGAGAACACAGTAAAGGAACTGTTAAACGTCTTGATAGATCGTTCCCCCTCCCCCCTTTTTTTTATTCTTTTAAATACCTCTTTCTGCCACTTGTTTATTATACACCAGCACTCATCCTGTTAGCGGTCGTGCAGAAGGATGACAATGGGAACAAAGAGTCTCTGTCCGACCCCGTTGGCCAGATAATTACTACAGGAGACGTTACAGAGTTGGTCCGTTGCAAAAGCTCACAGGATTTTCGTATAGTAGGAACATTAGATATAGAATACTGGATATAGTTTCAGAATTGCTGGTATCCTATTAACGATAAGGCGTTGTTTGGACATGTCCCGAAGAGTGTCCACACACACACACACACACACACACACACACATTACAGTTCATGTGACTGAAGTCCCCAGGTAGGTTATGTCTCCTGTAGTGCCTATAACTTAGCCAGTATTGTATATTGCGTGAGAGGCAGTGGCCGTATATACGTCCATGTATCGTAATGCTTTGCGAGGCGTCATGGGGTACCAAACGTGGGCCCGTAGCTGTGATGAGACCTGCAAGTAACCACTGGTCGAGGTAACAAGTGTATTGCCTAATATACACCATCATCTTAGGGCCTGACATCTTGCTTCAGTGTTAGGGTTCCGACTGCTTATTATGAAGAGGAAGGCATTGCACTACAAGGGGCTGGGCAGGTCTGGTCCCCTGGATGTCGAGCTAAAGACGAAATCGTCCCCTTCGTGTGCAGACAGCTTTAATAAGGCTCCGTCAGAAGGTGCCTTCCTCAACAGCGTCATCAGTTTAAAGTGAGTGGTGGGGGAGGGACATTTACTGGTGAAGACTGGATTCGAACTGAATCCTCCTCGGATAGATTATATCAGCATGACTGTTTGTCACACGAAGTTGGGGGAGTGGAGGAGGGTGTTGCGTTGTTTCCTTGAAAGTTGGACACAGAAATGAGATGCATCATTGAATAAGATTGTCGACCCACGCGGTTTCGTTAGTTGCGTTTTTGGATCGTGTTCATAAGAGGGCAAGTAGCCAGGACTCGGCTCTGCACGATGGTCGATGCAAAGAACAGGGCGGAATTGTCTTTTTAAAATTTTAGCTGAAGAGAACTGGCCTCTACGATGCAAGGATCTGTGTAGAATTGTCTGTAACATACTGAAGAGAAGTGACCTTTTATATCCATATCACATAAGTTGCCAAAACAAAGACGGTCGACTTTAATATCTCGATAGAGAATGTTAGGATCGAGGGTAGGGTGTGGAGGTCGGGTACGTAGAGGAAGGTCGTGGAATCCGTAAGTAGCAACAGGGACACAGGTGCCTCTCCTTGGGGCATGGCTACATGTTTGTTTCCTGCCTTTCCACGGGATTCTCGCTGCGGTGTGGTCAGAGCCGAGGGTGGTGTTGCCAACCCTGCGGTCAGAGCCAAGGTTGGTGTTGCCGACTCTGTGGTCAGAGCCAAGGTTGATGTTGCCAATCGGCCAATGTTTTTTTTTTTTTTTTGTGTGTGTGTCCGTTGGTGCGCAACATCTTTGCTGGTCTTTGCAACCTTTCGCACCAACTTGCTCTGTTGCCAGCTCTCGTAAGGAAGAGTTGACAGTACTTCCCTGTACATCTGCCACTCTGTGTTTCTAGATGTACTTTCGCTCAATATGCTTATCCGAAGCTTGGAAATGGCCAGTCGACCTTGATCTTAAAAGCCCGTTCGTGATTCGTTAACTAGTCACTCTCAAGTGCTGTAATGTCGTTATGATACCTCACTTGTGTATTTCCAGCCGAGTGGCTGCGTAGATCCAGTAAACCGTTATTTATGAATGTATTTATTACATGTATTTATAACCTGGACACGGACCATAACAGAACGACCCTCCAGCATAAAACATTACTTGCTGAAAGGGCAGCTTGAAGCTTATGCCCTTTGTAGATAAGGGTTCGAACCGTTGCTGCACTCGTAGTTGAAACGCATTTGTTTACCAAGTGTTTTTATTTTTAAGTGGGTTACGAGAAGACGCCGTGTGATCATTCTCGAAAGAGATCTGTGAAGGATGGAGTCATTTTTATACACTGGCTATGGGATGTTCCGTGCGGTTCGCGGAGGAACTGTCTAGCCACCGACTGACTCCCTGTTAACACGGCAGATAGCTTAAACGGCCGAAGGTGGCCAGTTGCAGACCGTTGGCGGGAAGACTCCGGCGGAGCGTGACGACAGCTCCGACACTCCTACGAAGTGAGGCGCCCCGTCCACAAAGTGGGTCGACAGTTACACCGGGAGGACATGTAACACGAAGTGTGCTGACATTTTGTGAAGGTAGAATGCACCTGTGATGGGAAAGACATGGTTGAAGGTTGAATGTGAACAAGAGGTGAGACATGGCTGAAAGTTGAATGTTGTCAAGAGCTGAGACGTGGCTGAAAGTTGAATGTGAACAAGAGTCGAGACATGGCTGAAAGTTGAATGTTGAGCTGAGATATGGCTGAAAGTTGAATGTGAACAAG
>NC_092246.1:16374028-16449028 GCF_036320965.1 Panulirus ornatus
TAGTTGGGTTGTGACTGGGTGACTTGTAGGTGTGTTGTGACTGGGTGACTTGTAGGTGGTTGTGTGGTTTGTGACTGGGTGGGTTTTAGGTGGGTGTGGATGTCCGGCGGATGCAGGAGCCTCCGGTCAGCAGGTGGGGCGGCTGCAGCTGGTCTCCTTTGTCTGATGGGGGCGGCGTCGAACGTTCGGTATAGAGATGTTGCCAGCGTGGTGAACGGCATCAGCCCCACCCAACGTTCTGTAGAAGTCTGGTGAGGTGTTTACAAGACATGCCATCAAAGCCGAGTGTGGTGAAGGCATGCCATCAGAGCCGTGGGCAGAAGGTGGTAGGGATGACGAGAAGGGTTGGAGTGTTGCTGTACTGTACCCCGGGCCGTTCATTGCACGCCACGTCCTATCCCTGCCGACTCATACGCAGTTCACATGAAGGTGGACGCATGTTAGAAATGGTCACATGCGTCATCTCAAAGCATAGTAGCAAAGACTTTAAGTAAAGGTAAACCTTATAGACATATATATATATATATATATATATATATATATATATATATATATATATATATATATATATATATATATATATAGACTTTGCTGTTTCCCCTTGTTAGCAATGTAGCGCAAGGAATTGACGGAGTACATGGCCTCATTCCCTCACATCCATTCCGTATCTGTCTGGTATAATGCCTAGAAACCACAGCTTTCAATCCACAATCAGACCCCACAGACCTTTCCATGGCTTCCCCCCCCCGGCTGCTTCACACGTACATGTCATACTTTTATACTGTTTGCTATTTCCCGCGTTAGCGAGGTAGCGTCCAGAACAGGTGACTGCGCCGTAGAGAGAGAGAAAAAAAAAATCCTCATTTGGCTCCTTCCTCTGTTTTTTCCTCCTCAAGAAAGTCATTAAGGAGCCTCCCACTCCCTCCCCTCTTGGTCGCATTCGACCGCAAGCATGAGAGATAAGTGGGCATTATCCTTTCTCTTGTGAGAATATTTATTTATAACGTGTGTGTGTGTGTGTGTGTGTGTGTGTGTGTGTGTGTGTGTGTGTGTGTGATCAGGTGTGACTCGGTGTCCGGCAGCAGCGGGGGACATTGTAACACTTGCCTCCCACAACTAGCGGACACACAAGTCTGCCCCAGGAAGGTCTTCTTCAGCGGTCAGGCTGTAGTGAACCGCAACACAGCGATGAGTCCAGAGCCTGACGGTGTGTGTGTGTGTGTGTGTGTGTGTGTGTGTGTCGTGCATGGTTGCGGTGTGACACGTGACGCGCCCGTGGTCTTTGGTTCCTGTCTGTGACACCTGACACGTGTCTCGCCCGTGGTGGCCGAGGATCGTGAAGACATCCGGTGTGGCGGAGGTGGAGGTGGAGAAGGAGGAGATGTAAGTGACACATGACCTGCTTGGTGGCGTGATTGTGGATGTCACACGTGACCCATCCCCTCCCCGTCCTTTGGTCACGCGAGCTGTACTGGGAATACTGGTGACGTCATTGATCACGAGGGCTGTGACGGGGATGCTGGTGACCTGTCCTCGTTCACGGAAATTGTACCGGGAACACTGATGACCCATCCTTGGTCACGAAGGCTGTACTGGGAACACTGATGACCCTTCCTTGGTCACAGGGGGCTGTACCGGGAACACTGATGACCCGTCTGTGGTCAAGGGGGCTGAACTGGGTAAACTGATGGCCCATCCTTGGTCACAGGGGGCTGTACCGGGAACACTGATGACCCGTCTGTGGTCACGGGGGCTGTACTGGGTAAACTGATGGCCCATCCTTGGTCACAGGGGGGACCCGTCCTCTGGTGTTGTAGTTTGTACTTACAACACTGGTGCCTACGTCTAGGACGGGATGGCACGCATGGGGTACACCAAACCCGTCTCTCATCATGCATCTTGGGAACGTGTGGTACGCATGTGGAGTACGGGAGGGCACGGACGAGGGGGGTGGGGGGGGGGGGGGGGGGCGAGACCCACGGTCGTCCGTGGTCGTGTTACTGGGGTAAACACACGAGCGCGTGTCGAGGGTTTAAGTCAGGTGGGTCGGGCGGTGGGCCTGGAGTAGAGGCGGGTGATACACTGCAGTGATACGGACGCGCTCTGCTGGGTGTGTGGGGGAGCGTGTCGCGGCGGTGGTCACTGCTCTCCTGTCTGTCTGTACTCCTGATGTATCGCCGTAAAGATGATCGATAACACACTCTCTCTCTCTCTCTCTCTCTCTCTCTCTCTCTCTCTCTCTCTCTCTCTCTCTCTCTCTCTCTCTCTCTCTCTCTCTCTCTCTCTCTCCAGGAAGGGTGTGTTCCTCAACACATTCCCCTCCCCTGGGTGGGGAAAATAAGATGGGTGTGGTGGAGTGTACCACTACACGTTGAGTCCGGAGCTCACTTCTAATGATGATGGTGATGCGCTGCTTTCACTCGCACCATTTACTTACGTTCTTGTAAGTGTTGGCGCTGCGTGACTAGATTTTGCTCAGACGCATAAAGTTATTTTTTTAAGAATACACATATTTTTAAAAGAATAAATGCATTTTTAAAAGACGGACACGAGGAAGAAGTAGACGAAGGGTGAAAGAGTTCTACTGTACCCTAAGTCCTGGATTTCCTGTGTCCTCTAGGGGCATTATTCTCCACAGGTATCCCGGAAGGAGAGGACCACCACCTACCACCGTAGTACCTGGGTTGTCTGGAAGATGTCCTCTCTCAGTAGACGATCCAGGCCTCAAGAGTGGGGTCTTGCCTGGGCTTTGTTGACGTGTCAGTGGTCGTGCACGTGGGGCCAAGTGTTGGTGGGTGCACTCCTGTTGCCCCATGGTATCTGGAGGCGATACACGTAGGGCCAGGTGCATGGTACATGAGGTTGGTGTACCCCTGCTGCCCCTGGGTGTCTGGTGGCGGTACACGTGGGGCCAGGTGCATGGTACATGAGGTTGATGTACCCTTGCTGTCCCAGGGTGTCCGGTGGCGGTACACATGGGGCCAGGTGCATGGTACATGAGGTTGGTGTACCCCTGCTGCCCCTGGGTGTCTGGTGGCGGTACACATGGGGCCAGGTGCATGGTACATGAGGTTGGTGTACCCCTGCTGCCCCTGGGTGTCTGGTGGCGGTACACGTGGGGCCAGGTGCATGGTACATGAGGTTGGTGTACCCTTGCTGTCCCAGGGTGTCTGGTGGTGGTACACATGGGGCCAGGTGCATGAAACATGAGGTTGATGTACCCTTGCTGCCCTTAGGTGTCTGTTGGCTGTACACATGGGGCCAAGTGCGTGGTACATGAGGTTGATGTACCCTTGCTGTCCCAGGGTGTCCGGTGGTGGTACACATGGGGCCAGGTGCGTGGTACATGAAGTTGATGTACCCTTGCTGTCCCAGGGTGTCCGGTGGTGGTACACATGGGGCCAGGTGCGTGGTACATGAGGTTGATGTACCCTTGCTGTCCCAGGGTGTCCGGTGGTGGTACACATGGGGCCAGGTGCGTGTTACATGAGGTTGGTGTACCCCTGCTGTCCCAGGGTGTCTGGTGGTGGTACACATGGGGCCAGGTGCGTGGTACGAGGTTGATGTACCCTTGCTGTCCCAGGGTGTCTGGTGGTGGTACACATGGGGCCAGGTGCGTCGTACATGAGGTTGGTGTATCTCTCCTGGCTCGGGGTGTATGGCAGTGCTTCTGGCACCCCTGTTATTGCACGCTGCAACATTGTAGGGATATTACTGTTGAGGAGGGAACGGATGTGGAACGCTCCCCTATGCTGCTGCGGAAGTAAGGCTCCTGCTGCTCTGCGTGGAGGGAGGCTGCTGGCCGTCTTTGAATAGGGGACTGTGTTTGCTGTGGAGGATGAATGAGGTAGCTGTCGTGTGCATGTGCGATGCTGTGTGCACTGTGGGCGTGAGTGAGGTTGCTGGCCCTATACGGGCGTAGGATAGTGTGTGTGTGTGTGTGTGTGTGCAGGTTTGGGCTTGGGGGGAGGGGGGCTCGTTCAGGGCGAGTGTTGGCTGTTCAGCTTTAGAACAGTGGTGGGCGAGGGGAAGGAGTGTGTGTGTGTGTGCCGGGGACAGTGTCCTGCCTCACTGGTAGCCTTACCCCTCCGTATGTCTTGGCCGTCCCCGTCCTCCACAGTCTTGGCCCGGTTAGCATCGGAATGCTCTCCTATTTGAGGGAGGATGTGTCATTCCTCGTCATTGCGCATCCGTTTCCCCCCTGACCGTGCCTGCTGTCTTTGTCTCCTCTTCCACGGCTCCGTCTGGGACCAGGTTGTGCATGTTGCTATTCTGGATCAGTCAGGCTGTTGAAGGCCGCGGGGCTTTGTTCTCCAAACCCTCCACCAGCTGGCTGAGCAAGCCACACTGTGTGCATATTCATTTCTTCAACTCCCCCCCAAGTGGATGAGCCGTAATGTTTACATCCCTGGTCGGCACTGGGTCACAGTGTAGAACTCCAGATGTTCTTAGATTTTTCCTAATTTTGATCGCATTCATGTGTTCAGTCTCTCGTGGGTGGAGAACACACGGACTTGTGTTGAATGGTTGATTAAAGTGTTCGCGCCTCAGAATTTATACGAAGGTCGTTATGTTACAGTTGGACCGGTAGTTTCCAGGCACAAGTGTACCCTTAGAGTACACATGGCGTTTGGAGTACATGTTTACTGAAGAAGCGAGTCTACAGTTATGTCTATCGTAGGATTAGCACCCACCATTTACGGTTGGCGGCGCCATTACGACTGGCTTTACGAGCTGTTCCCATTGTGTTGATTTTTTATTGTTTATTTTTTCCGTATTTTTTTGTCATTTTTTTGGGGGGGGGCCTTAGAGTTATATAGGTGAGCTGGGACGTGGAGGTATATGGTTGGCGTTGCTGACTGGAACGACTTGGGTTTACCGAGAGGCTGAGTTTGATAGTCGGTTTTGATGTTCTTTAATAGAATTCCCCGAAGTCCGTCCTGAGAAAAGTCTTGCTTATGATCAGTCAGGTGGTCTTGTTAGTCTCACAGAAGAAAACGGCGTGGTAAAAAAAAAATATAGAATAAGGTGATTCTCGATAGGAATGAATTGCTTGAAATGTTTGTGTGGGAGCGACGTCTATGGGGAATGCTAGGAACTAATTCTACAATTACCAAAAAAGTGAATCGTTTTTGTGTTTTTGTTTTTCCTTATACCTAAATAACCGTATCTTCTATGCTGGATTTTCTCACTGCCACATGAGGTGCCTTTGTTTTGGTGGACTTAGCAGTACGTGAGGTGTAGTCCTGAGTTAGCAAGTCTAATTGGAAGTGTATTTATTCAAAGCTTAAGACATTCACAGAAAACGAGAACTGAGTTTTCGATAACTGGGAGATATATATATATATATATATATATATATATATATATATATATATATATATATATATATATTTCGTTGTTTTACATTGTGGTGATGTATTATCAAAATGATAATGACATGGTTATAGAATTGGTACAAATAAAAAGCGCTTATTGTTTTAACTCTACAAATCCATTGATATAAATAGAGACAATTACATTACTATGAATACAACGTATTGTTCCTTTTACGACCCTTGGACACGAGGCTACGACCCTTGTGTATGACAGCACGACCATTGGGCTCGAGGGTACGACCCTTGGCACGTGGGTACGACCCTTGGACGACGATACGACCCTTAGACACGACGGTACGACCCTTGGACACGACGGTACAACCCTTGACACGACGATACGACCCTTGGACACGACGGTACGACCCTTTATTGTCACGATCCTCTGGTATGTTTGGCGTGACCCGGCGTTTTGACCTGACCCTTCAAAGGTCACCACTCCTGACACCCTTCGCCCTGATGGTATCTGGTAAGTTGCTTCTGGTCTGTAAACTCCACTGCTGAGGACATTTCTGCCCACGTTTGTATTGCGTGGTCAGTTTAACTCCTCGATGCTAGCTATGGTCCCTGTTGCCTCCGTCTGGTGGCATTGAGAGAGCTACTTGTGCCTGTTGGAGGGGCAGCTGGTTAGGACGAGGATGGGAGACGAGTTTTGGCAAGATACGGGCCTTTCTTCGATCCCAAGACTAGTTGCAAGGGCGTTAGGAGGGCCCTTTTTATACCTATGTCACAGGTTCTAGTCATAAGCAGTGTTACTCAGCGAGGCCAGGCCCTATGAGGGACGAAGAGAAGCAGGAGGGGCTTGAGTAAAAGCTTTTCAGTAAGAGAGATTAATGATTAATGAGCGTCCGCACATGCACCGGCCCTGGCGAGACTTTACACGCTCCAGGCCAACGTTTAGTGGGCCATACATAGTGATATTGGGAAGGCCTGCTAGTGTGGCGGAGGGAGGGTCAGCGGCGGCATTGCCGGGAGGGCATATGAGAGCTGGTAAGGAGGGAGGGCAGGTGGTCGGGACATCAGAGTGGTCATTGGTAGTTAGAGTGGAATGCCAACGGGGATTTTGGTGGCTGTAATACCCTGGAGAGGTCTAGTTCTCAAGACTTCCTGGGATTGTTCCCAGGAGACGCTCCAGGTGTTGGAAACTGCAAAAATAACTAGGGTAACATTGCACAGACAAAGGGATGCGCACAGCGACAAACACTTGGGCCCTTTGGAGCGTGTTAAGTAGTAATAGAAGTAGTAGTGGTAGTAGTAGTAGTAGTAGTAGTAGTTGTAGTAGTAGTAGTAGAAATCAGAAACAGTTGACGTCAGTCGTGGACTTAAAGTGCAGTATTTGTCGCGTATCTCTGGTGTTGCTTCCAGCTGTTGTCAGAATGATTCCACGTATTAGCAGTAGTGCTCAAGTGGAGAATGATTCCACGTATTAGCAGTAGTGCTCAAGTGGAGAATGATTCCACGTATTAGCAGTAGTGCTCAAGTGGAGAATGATTCCACGTGTTAGCAGTAGTGCTCAAGTGGAGAATGATTCCACGTATTAGCAGTAGTGCTCAAGTGTAGAATGATTCCACGTGTTAGCAGTAGTGCTCAAGTGGAGAATGATTCCACGTATTAGCAGTAGTGCTCAAGTGGAGAATGATTCCACGTATTAGTAGTAGTGCTCAAGTGGAGAATGATTCCACGTATTAGCAGTAGTGCTCAAGTGGAGATTGATTCCACGTGTTAGTAGTTGTGCTCAAGTGGAGAATGATTCCACGTATTAGCAGTAGTGCTCAAGTGGAGATTGATTCCACGTGTTAGTAGTTGTGCTCAAGTGGAGAATGATTCCACGTATTAGCAGTAGTGCTCAAGTGGAGAATGATTCCACGTGTTAGCAGTAGTGCTCAAGTGGAGAATGATTCCACGTGTTAGTAGTTGTGCTCAAGTGGAGAATGATTCCACGTGTTAGTAGTTGTGCTCAAGTGGAGAATGATTCCACGTGTTAGCAGTAGTGCTCAAGTGGAGCATGATTCCACGTGTTAGCAGTAGTGTTCAAGTGGAAGGCACTTTGCCGCCTCCGATGTCAAACGTTAGCTCAAGGGTTTATGTCCCACCCACAAGTGAATTCATATTGATTTAGCCTCAGGTAGCTGAGTAGATGAGGATTGTCAAAGCCTCTCTTAATTTTGAATGTTATCTAGCCTTGAATAGCTACTGAGATGAAGATGGTCAAAGCCTCTTTTAATGTTGAATACAGGCATTCAGTCGCCTCCCAACCTTCTCTTTTCTAAGCCAAATAAATAAGTGAAATGATTTGCTTCTAATTCCGGGAACCATATTGTAGGTCGCCGCCGCTGCTGTACACTCCCTCCCACGTCCTTCTTTTCAAAGTAGGGCGACCAAAAAGTAAAGTCCTCGAGGTGGGGCCGCGCCAGTGAGTTGTAAACATTGTGGGTTAGTTTCTTAAAAGTGGAATGCCTTACCTGTGGAGCATGAGATTTTTTTTTTTTTTTTTTTTTTTTTTTTTTTTTTTTTTACGCTTTTGCTCCTTTGGCTTTTGGTCATTGAAAGTAATCATACCAATATTTTTCCTCATTTATGTGTTAGAGCTCAGCAGAGTTCCCACAGCGGAGAAATGTTAAAAATGGCCTGACAAGGTATGTGCGTGGTATACCAGACCTGCCAGGATGTAGTGGGTACGTCGGCTTTCGAGCCAAGACCCCCCAGCAGACAGCGTGAGCGGTGGAGCAAGATGTTAGCAGCTTGGTTCGGGACCCAGGCTGTGGGGGTAGATGACCTTTGGATTCAGCATAAGGTATACCTGGAGCCTGCGAGTGTTCAGTGCTCTACGTGCTCACATTAGAGACCTTTAGGTAGTGGGAGGCGGCTGGTTCCACTGGTGGTAGTGGGAGGCCCCAGTTTCCACAGGTGGTAGTGGGAGGGCTCAGGTTCCACTGGTGGCAGTGGGAGGCCCCAGTTTCCACAGGTGGTAGTGGGAGGGCTCAGGTTCCACTGGTGGCAGTGGGAGACGCTTATTTCTTCTTGTGGTAGTGGGAGGCAGCTATTTATACTGGTGTTACCGGGGAGGCGTCTGGTTCCACTGATGGTAGTAGGGAGGCCTCTGGTTCCACTGGTATTAGGAGGCCTCTGGTTGTGACAGTGTCGTCTGGGAGGCCTCTGGTTGTGACAGTGTCGTCTGGGAGGCCTCTGGTTGTGACAGTGTCGTCTGGGAGGCCTCTGGTTGTGACAGTGTCGTCTGGGAGGCCTCTGGTTGTGACAGTGTCGTCTGGGAGGCCTCTGGTTGTGACAGTGTTGTTTAGGAGGCCTCTGGTTGTGACAGTGTTGTTTGGGAGGCCTCTGGTTGTGACAGTGTCGTCTGGGAGGCCTCTGGTTGTGACAGTGTCGTCTGGGAGGCCCCTGGTTGTGACAGTGTCGTCTGGGAGGCCTCTGGTTGTGACAGTGTCGTCTGGGAGGCCACTAGTTGTGAGTGTCGTCTGAGAGGCCTCTGGTTGTGATAGTGTCGTTTGGAAGGCTTCTGGTTGTGACAGTGTCGTCTGGGAGGCCTCTGGTTTTGACAGTGTCGTCTGGGAGGCCTCTGGTTTTGACAGTGTCGTCTGGGAGGCCTCTGGTTGTGACAGTGTCGTCTGAGAGGCCTCTGGTTGTGACAATGTCGTTTGGGAGGCCTCTGGTTTTGACAGTGTCGTCTGGGAGGCCTCTGGTTTTGACTGTCGTCTGGGAGGCCTCTGGTTTTGACTGTCGTCTGAGAGGCCTCTGGTTGTGACAGTGTTGTTTGGAAGGCCTCTGGTTGTGACAGTGTCGTCGCCTGTGACTTCATCGCCAGAAGGCTTGGCGGTGGTGAACTGTTGATCGTGGCTGACGCTCCTGGTGGCGGCGCCCCTCATATGCTTGGCAGGTCTGCTGAGCGGAAAGTGGCAGTGGGACGCCCGCCGACGCTGCCGCTGCCGCTGCTGGCTGGCACTAGGGGCTGGAGGCGATGTTGTGATGTCGGGGGGGGAGGGTCATTTGTAGCGCTATTACTACAGTCATTACTGGGGGTTACGTGGGCAGGGACCAGCCATTTACCTCGCTCTCCTTCTGTTGCTGTTCCACTTTCTCTCACGCTCACTATAACTTCACACCTTTATAGTCACACACACACACACACACACACACCATCACTGTCTCCCGCACCGCTACATCTTTTTTTGATCTCCGTTATTATTGTGTTTGCTGCTGGGCTAATTTCTTGGCTGGAGTCGTAATGACATCAATTTTGTGATGTGTTATTTTGTCTTGACGAATGTTTTGTGTTCGTCTCTGTTCTTCGTGACTCCTAAGGTGATTTTGTTTTTCGTTATTTACCGTTGTATAAATGATGCATATAACCGGAATGTTTAACTGTAACGATTTATCCGAAATATCTTGTGAATTTTGACATGAGAGAGAGAGGCGGTGTTCGTTCTCTGTCCATGGGTGAGCCACATATGTCCCCAAGCTTGATAGTTAAACAGAAGTGTGAAAATGTCTGAGCTCGGAGCAAGATCGGGTTCAAAATATGACCTCGATCATCACGTCAACATTCCCGATGTATCAGACGACCGTCAGAACATAAACAAACAGACGACTGTCAGAACATAAACAAAACAGCTCAAGAAAGTAACCAAAATGCTGAAGTATTTTTGCTTTTTAAGGCAACGAAACTCCAGTGTTAGGACGGTGTCTCGCAGCATTCCTATCATCATTCATGTACATATTGCATGCAGAAGTGCAGTACGCCGTCGCTTGTGAGTAATTTTGAAGAGAAATTAAGATTGATTATCAATTAAGGTGATGGTGGGGGGGGGGAGGCCTTTGAAAAAAAAATTTAATTCCATTTGGCAACTCTGGCCGACGGAGGGTTGCTAGTTGCCACTTGTCAGTCAAACTGAGCGACGGACGGCGGCTATACGTGCATTTGATGACCACCTCAAACAGGGCCCCGCTTGACGCAGTGCTTCCTGGACTTGACTGGGAGCGACGGGAGCACGTGTGGAAGACCATGTAAAGTTACCGTGTGTACTTCATGTTTTCATAAGCTATATTGATAAAAAACAAAAACAAAAGATGAACGGTGAAATTGCATACCGATCTGTTGTTAATATACCTGAAATCAACTGAGTAGAGGACTCAGACATTCCAAGTACCCCAAGACTTCGGTTCTTTGTCTTGCCCTAAACCTAGTTAGTAATCAAAGTATCCGAATGTCGTAGATTAATCCCTGGCCATGGTAGACTATCTGTAAATAGATGGGTAATGGTTTTACAGAATATCAATAGGTAGGATTATCCCTTGGAGAAGTTTACACCAGTCGTAGATCGTGGTGTTAAGCCAGTCGGATTTCAGTGTTAGTTAGGGAGGACTGTATCTATTGATCACACTCCCACGGCCACCCCTCACTGCTCAACCCTCCCTCCCACCCAGGCCACCCCTCACTGCTCAACACACCCTCCCTCCCACCCACAGCCACCCCTCACTGCTCAACACACCCTCCCTCCCACCCACCAAACCTCACTACCCCTCATCACTCATTCCTGCTTGCACAGCCTTTCCCCACCCAGCCAGATCCCCCACACTCTTCTCACTACCGAACATTACCAGCCGGTCATTATCCAACGTCCCCCCTCATTCGTACCCCCTAACTGCTGACTACCCATTACCTCGGAGTCAGTGCACGGAATGAAGAAACGAGGTATGGAAATCCAGTAATGAACATTTTTAAAGCACTTATCGGTTCCCAGCTGGGAAATTTGTGCCAGTCGCCGCCATTAATTGCTGCGGCAAATTACGGAGCTGGAAAATATTGTAGAGTTCATTAAGAGCTGGCAGCGAGGCGGAATAGATCCATGGCCACCAGGGGGGAGGCGGGGAGGGACTCGTGTGATCACTGAGGCTGTCTGTACACGCTGAGACAGACACACCCGATACTGCGTTAATGTCCTGATGAAATGCACCGAAAGACCCCATTTTCTAACGTACGTAGGGAAGATACTTCCTTGTGATAATGACGACCTTTTTTATTTTTAAAAGCCCTTGTTACCTCATAGCACATGGAGAAAAGAGCACCACCATTTGACTCGAGGCGCTCCGCTTCGTTACCAGTAAGTGTAGGAGTTATGATGGCCCGTACGATTGAGACATTAGATGATTACGTTTGTTAATTCGTGTTCACTGTTTGAAGCAACCCGACCAGCGGGACTCACGTTGATTGCGTGCGCGTTGTGGTAACCGGGAGCCTGCTGGTGTGTGTGATAGACCAGGGCAGCGACAAAGCCTGGCATCCAGACCCAGGTGTGTTGTGTAGGACATAACGCCCGATATAAGCACAAAAGTATTATGATATGCCAGCCGCCTCCACACTTCCCCTCACAGTCCCTCTTTACCCACGAGGCTTAGCAAGGTGTTATCTGTCACCGCAGACGGAAGTCCTGATAGCGACCAGGTCGCCCGTGAAGGAGGAGGATAAGGGTGGCGAAAAAGAAGAGAAAAGAAAAAGAGTAAAGTTTTTTTTTTTTTTTTTTTGCCCTATAGATTAGTTTTACTATGACACAGTGAGACGAGGAAACCCAACGCGGAAGTAACCCGGCACCACCTCAGCACCCTGAGGTCAACAGTATCTACTTCCCCTTCGTTCTTACCGACCCCCTTCCACACCACTGTCACTGTCGGCCCTCGCGAGCCCCCGCAGTCATCTTCATGCTGCCAGACCTCTCACTCTCTTGACAACAATCACCTCACCACCACCACACTCGTCTTATTGCCCATCGTTTGTCGCTGCTCCCACACACCCATCATCATTATCACGACCACTACCATATCTCAGTATTCCTCCCATGTTCACATTTCCCCCCCTCACCGTTGTTCTGATATTCTCCGCCACCCTTCACCACACACACACACACACACACACACACACACGGGATCGCCCTACCACCTCTCATTGCCCCCTTACCGCTCCTCACTACCCAATCACCACTACTACGGCCATCCATCAACCAGTAATGGAAGGAGCTCGTCGTCACGATGTAGGTATTAAGTTCTTCATTAAATACAGACGTGAAAACACTCGTACCATTGATCGCGGCACAAGCAAGACAGCGCGGGTATTGCTAGGGCGTGTGAGGTAGCGGCTGACTAATGGTTTGGTGATGAGGTAGTGGTGGCACCACGTTGTTGGCCTGCATATTTCCTCGGGCGCGAGTACGTCGGTGCCTACGTGTGGCCTTCTATTAAGTAGTCCCGTGGGATGTAAGACAGAGGTGATCTCGTTTGAAAAACATAATAGTGACCCCTAAAGATTCCCTTTTCCCTTTTCTTTTTTTTTTTTTTAACTGCTGAACCGGTACTCCAGTAGTTCTCTTTGTATGTGTGTTTGTGCCTGCGTGCGTGGTCGCATTATCTGAATCTTGAACCTCCCTTCATCGCGGGGTGCCTGCGGCTTCAAGGCTACTGTGTCATTTGTAGGGAGGAATGGGTGGACTCCCATTGGGTCGTTCGACGAAAGATTGCTTTTATGAGACAGCGTCGCTGAAGGTGACTTTCTACTCACAGCGTAACCGAGAGGCGGAGTCCGGTAACGAGCAAATGTGTGTGTGTGTGTGTGTGTGTGTGTGTGTGTGTGTGTGTGTGTGTGTGTGTGTGTGTGCCGGTAACCACGAGGGTAAACGCGATGTATTAACAACACAAAAGTACACTTGAGACTTATCGTTTCATTTTTCCCTCGTGGATATCAGCATGGTTATCAGCCTGTAATAGATTACGCGCGTGACTGTGACCTGGTGCAATATATATATATATATATATATATATATATATATATATATATATATATATAGATAGATAGATAGATAGATACTCTTTTGGCATAGTGCCAAGGGAATAGAAAAGGAGAGCTGGTAACAGGCACTGAACTACTGTCTGATTTTACTGACGAGTGTAGTTTTGTAAGCTAATGAGTTACTCTGTAGAGAGAAATAAAACCTGAGTGAGAGGCAACACGGCTTTAGGCAAAGGAGGTCACGTGTAACAAACCTCGCAGATTGCCACGAGAGAGTGAGCTCTGTCTTGGACAAAGGGAAGGCCAGATGGACTGCTTGTATCTGGACCTCCGGAAAGCAATTGAAATTGTACCATGTGGAAGGCTGATTGAGAAGCTGGATCACCAGGTAAGGAACAGGATTGTGAACTCCCTCAAGGACTGAAGATTATGTGAGTGGAAGGGAAGGGACGGAGGTCATTGGAGCCGTCTTAAACTGGGTTGAGGTCACCTGCGGACTGCCACAAGGTTCTGGGACAATTACTCTTCCTGAAGGATGGAAATGACTCGCCTGAAGGTATGGACTGTAACTTGGTTATTTGTGTGAAGATTAGGCAAATGCCACGGGGAAGTGAAAAGCGTGGAGGATTGCATCACCGTACAAGCGGACCGTGGGAGACCATGTAGTTCTGATGCAGGGTGGAGAAGTTCTGCCCGAGTAGATGTAAAGTAATCGGGATAAGCTACAGTGAAAGAAGGCCTTGATGTGACGTATTATGTGGTAGGAGTCAGTGAGAAAGGAGTCTACATTGTCCCTGACCTATCGCCAGAGTCCAGCCATAAGATGCTGTTGAAGAGATCAAATGTTGAAGTAGGTCCACAGGAGAATAACAAAGTTGGTACCAGAATTAAGAGAGCTGAGTTACATAGAAAGTATAGGAACATTAGATTTGCCAAACATGGAAGAGAGAAGAGTGAGGGTGTGACCCGATCAGAATTTCTTTTTCTTCTCTCGGATCGAATACGTAGACAATGAACAGTTCTTCGGGAGATGCAGACGACATGAAAAAGGAGAGGATACGCTGCTGTAATAGTAGAAGAGAGTTGGATGAAGTTGCGCGAAATCGTGGGTAATGCGAGCAGCGTGCACATGTTTAATAAGCTGTGTAACAACAGGGTATGTTCAAGAGATGGGCCCCCACGACCATAAACCTCACCCTCCTCGCCCAGTACAGGGAGGTAAATACAGAATTACACACATACCCGTGGGTTTATGTAAACCTTGACATGGATCATGGTGGTGGAGGTGAGAGATTAGAGAGGACGAGTGAGGGAGGGAAAGGTGTACTGCAGGAGCGTGTGGCTGTTGGTGCGTGAGGTCAGCAGTGTGTGGGATCAACGTCCTGCTCCATCCTTCCCTCCCTCCCTCCCTCCGGTGTATCAGTCACGCCACCCCGCCCGCGCCCACACCCCAGCCCACCATATCACATCATTGGGGGGATATGAATTTTGGCTTACTCTTTGGACTTCGAATCTAAGTGGACAAAATATCCGTGGCGACTGGAGTACAGGGGCGCCACTGGACGGAATCTACAAACGCTTCTGAGACTTTACGTACTGATCATTATTGTTAGGGAGAGTCTGAGACGACAAGACATTCGAGGTAACAGCTTAAAGAAAGAAATGTTTAGTGGGGGGGAAATGATACATGCGTCTGTCCTGGTTTCAGCTCGCATAATGGGTTGGGATTCGTAGTGTGATGTGTGCGCACTCAAGCTTCAGTACACGTAGCTCGGTCGCTCAGCCCTCACGAACGGGGATATTCGTAGGTGGTGACGTACTTTTAGTTTTTACATTCATTCGTGTACGATTATTCGTGTTTAAGAACATCTGGGTGTGGAGACCGTCCTTGTGTGGAGAGTTAACCTTTTATCTAACTGCTCGAGCACGACGGTACCTGCTCCATGAGCTCAGCGGTAAGACCGGGTGAGGTCAGGGGTCAGGGCATAATGCCCAGGTGTCGCACCGTCGTGCTCAGAGGTCGTATCTGTTGAGTTCAAGAAGTTGAAGAAAGCTTTGTGGCTGAGGGAGAGCTTACGGTTTAACCCGTTTTCTGTTGGTAAATATCCGTTACTGGTTACGTGCTGGTGTGTGTGTGTGTGTGTGTATGTATGTGATTACAGTTTTTTTGTTACAGAGAATAAGTTTTACGCTCGCGTTGTCCCTTCTCTTAACTATGCCTATTCCCGTGCGCGCACACACACACACTATCCAATGAAAAAGTGTGTGTGTGTGTGTGTGTGTGTGCGCGCGCGCGCGCGCGCGTCGTTTGACATGCAACATACCCTCGCCAGCGCCACACAGCTCGGTTTGTGTCATTGGCCATATATTATTTAGGAACGGCACATCTGTAGTGTGGGACCTGCTGCACATTTTGTTTCATGGGTGTATAGTGCCTTTAGGAAGTGTACCTCAGGCGAATGTAGAAGGATTCCAACCTTTCCCGTAGACCACATCACCGCGCCATAACGTCTTTTTACGGTGCGGGTAGACTGAGCTAGTTGTGAACTCGTGTGATCCACCAGTCTCATTACTTTTCTCTGCCATACGACTTAAGATGTCAAGGTTTTTGTATATACTATCAGTATTCATAGTGTCATGCCTTCACCCACTCGATACATCCTATTTTATCAGAACGTAACCAGTTCTTGAGGAGGGCATGTCTCGCTCATTCCTGCATCGACCTAGGTGCTCCTCCATCGTTGTTGTCGAATGTAATGTTCTCTTCGATGGGCTGAGCAGGATTGCAGACTATTGACACTACAGCGCACTTCTTTCTTACCGTGAGCTCCTCACATCATATGTGCACATGGGTTGGGCCATGTATTAGTATTTCCTGAAACATAATGATGCGTCCATATTTAGAGAGCCAGTTCACCTTCCATTGTCGTCGTCTTGCCGTCATGCCTCCCACCCGGACACATTATTTGTGTCGTCGTATCCCCCTGGTGGTAAGCCCTTGTCTCCGCTGTGGTGCAGCCAGTAGCGGGTTTGTTTTCCCTCTGTTGGGGTCCCCCTCGAACGCCATCCCTCTCACCCATTTACCACCGATTCATCGACGTTTATATATATATATATATATATATATATATATATATATATATATATATATATATATATATATATACTCAGATATTCGCTACAAGTTTACATTCCTGACCTCTATGAGGTAGCGGCGGCGCTGTTGCGTTTTCCTCTCTCTCTCTCTCTCTCTCTCTCTCTCTCTCTCTCTCTCTCTCTCTCTCTCTCTCTCTCTCTCTCTCTCCTTTGTAACTGTATTCCTTTTACTTATCTCCCTCGTTCGCCCGTGTGACGGATACTCCCTCCGAGTCCCTCCTTGTGTAGCAGGTGTCTTTAGCCAGATACGAAAAGCTCCATGTTCACTGCATAGACCCAGTTCTCTTAGTTCCCTCAGGGATGCATGTCAGGTACTCGACCCCTTTTTTTTTTAAGTAGTATGTCTTCGTTTCCCGCATTTTCATCTTGGTGGAAGATGGTCTTCTTGTCGTCGAGAGATCATGAATTACTTACGCCACTCTGCCTTCCACTTTGATAACGTGTGTGTGTGTGTGTGTGTGTGTGTGTGTGTGAACGGAAAGACTAGCATAATTTACAGATGAGACACACACTTTCGTGGATTGGTATTATGTATACTCGTTAGAAATATGAAAGTAAAGATGTCTTTTTTTTTATTATTGACTGTCGTACACATTGTACTTTCATGGACAGTAGTTTTGTCATGACTCGTGTCTGGGCGGTTCAGACTTGGGTTTGCATGCCACTCGAGCTTGAGCTCTTATTTGAAGACAGTTGGCCTTTTTGCGGGAAACAGGGCGAACTGGCAGCGTTGCGACTACAAGCGTAGTATAGCGTAGACCGAGAGAACTGGTACTGGTAGTATAGACCGGGAGAACTGCTGGTGGTGCTCTGGTTCTTGTGTATTGGTTGCAGGATTTTTTTTCCCCATGTCACACAGGTCTCCCGTCCCTTGCACACCGCTGGTCAAGAGCTGTGTTTGGGCCGCGTAGCCTCAGGCCATGCGCCGCCTGCCTGCCTGCCTGCCTTTTTGTCGTAGATATACCACGTGCAGCCGGCCGCCCTGTGTACTCCAGCCCCGCACTGTCTTCATACACCCGCCCTGGCTAGCTCTTCTGCTTGACAACACCGTGGCCTCCAGCCCTAGCCATAAGAGCGGCTGAGGTTACCCATAATATGGTGCGTGCACACCGACGTGGCCACACCAGCTCAACCACCTCAACACCCCCCCGTTGACTCGACTCACCCACATGACCACCCATCCTGTGCGTACTGCCGCTGTGGCAATTAGCTGCTCCCTGTCACCGGGGGGTCACGAACCATGACCGCGTGGCTGTCATCAGCTGACTGGGCCTGGTTGCGTTACCAGCAGCAGGAGAGAGAGAGAGAGAGAGAGAGAGAGAGAGAGAGAGAGAGAGAGAGAGAGAGAGAGAGCGGCGGGAGCAGTAGTGTAGGAGCGTCGTTACTCCCCGATGACTCGGGCGACCTCGGGGGAAAGGTAGTACTAATGGTTGTGGTGTGGGGAGGGAGGGAGGACGGGCGGTGGGAAGCCTTGGTGCCTGAGGGGTTTGTTGGGGAGGAGGGTGAGGGAGGGATGAAGAGTGGTCGTAATGGGGGAGAGAGAGAGAGAGAGAGAGAGAGAGAGAGAGAGAGAGAGAGAGAGAGAGAGAGAGAGAGAGAGAGAGAGAGTGGTAGGTATTCCGCCGTGCCAGCGAGTGTGACTACTACACTTCAGGGGATGTATGATAGCAGGGGATGTGGGAATGGTACAGACAGCTGGAGCTACAGCAGCTGTAACTGCACGATCGTTCTGTATTTGTCGAAGACTTCGTGACGTCCACGCACTTTGTCGTCTCAAGTTGGTGAAATTTGACTCCCTCAAATACAAGAACGTGTAGAATTTGGATGGACTGAAATGGAATGGACGTCAGGAACTTATGGTTCGGCGTAAACCATGGGAGGAACCAGACTTGGTCTGTTACCCAGGATTCTTTGATGTATGTGTGTGTGTGTGTGTGTGTGTGTGTGTGTGTGTGTTGTGTGTGTGTGTGTGTGTGTGTGTGTGTGTGTGTGTGTTGCAGGGTTGTTTGGCTGTGCGTAGTCCTCACCCCGTCGTCCGGCCGGGGGTCTCCCGAAGAGAGACCACTTTGCTCTTTTTAAAAGCCTTTTGGAGGCAGGGCGGCGGGACGTGAGGCGCGAGGGGGAACTTTCGGACATGTCTGCCAAAACTTGGCGATCGGTCAGCAACACACACACACACACACACACACACACACACACACAGACACACACACACACACACACACACACACACACACACACACACACACACATGTGATTCGTTCTGCGGGTAATAACAGCCCGATTAGTGGAAGCAGACGGCGTCTTCTCTGATGATGACAGTGGCGGAGCGAGTTGACTTAAACCCCCCCGGCGGGAGACTGATGACCTACACTAAGGTAGTTACCGAGTTGACGCGGGATGAGGGAGGGAGGGAGTGTGGGTGTGAGGAGGGGGGGGGGGGTTGTCGCAAGAAGCGAGTGAAGTTGTTAGGTTGTGGTGATGCAAGAGGAGGGCGGCAAGCAAGGCAGCGGGGCCGAGGCTAGGCGGCCGCGGCAAACTTCCGCTCCGCACCGCACAGCAGCGGGCCCTGTACCACCGGGGAAAGTCAACCCATTCTGGCAGGTCATGGTTGTTGTTGTTGTTGTGCCAGGGCTCGTCCCGAGGATTTCCCGTTTTTTTTTTTTTGTATTAAATGTTACGACGACGTTAGAAATATGAGCGTGTAGCGGAGAGGTTCCTTTTAGAAGGACTTTTAGGCAACAGCTTCTCTGCCGGTATGTTCTCTAAAGAAAGACTAGTTGTTTATCTGTGTTATCAGACCATCGAGGATGATTAATAGTGAGTCTGGGTGATTCTGTTATTGTGGATTACTGATAAGCGAGAGTCCGGTGCCCCCGTTACTACGGTGCGAGTGTGTGGAGCTGGGTGTCCTGGGGTCATGTTAATGGTGCTGGATGTCTTGTGGTCATGTTAATGGTGCTGGGTGTCCTGGGGTCATGTTAATGGTGCTGTGTGTCATGGGGCCAAGATAATGGTGCTGGTTGCCCTGGAAGGGACGTGAATGGCCCTGGAACATGTTGGGTATTGAATAAAGCGGTTCTGAGTGTATTGGCAATTCAGTGAGTGGTGTTACGTGTACTGAGGGCCATGTGGGGGTTCAGGGAGATGTTAATTATGTGAGTTGTGAAGTTTGTGGCCAGAAAAATTGGGACACGCTAGAGCACTTTCTCATATAAGATTAAAATTTAAAGCCTATTAGGGACAGGGCTAGATAAATCCCCCAGCAAGAAATGTCTCAAGACCATATTTTTGATGACAAAGGTACCTGTAATTCTAGTATCGTGTCTCATTCTTTTCCCCTAGAGTCGGTAAAACTCACCATTTGAAAGACTTGGTTAGCTTACGCAATGGACCCGTTTCGTAAGAGCTTACGTAACGCACGTCCGTCTTCTAGGGATCTGTTAAGTGGCCCTTGCGACGTCTGTAATCCATTCTGGCGCTGCACAGGATGAGCGCGAGACGCTCAGCGTAAACCAGCGGTGGTGGTGGTGGTACCGACACCGACGAAAAGTGAAAAGGAAAGTAAAGGGCGTTGGGTGTCACTTGGGTTCACTGGATGGACGCTACGGTGGGAGCAGTTTGGTGTGTGGGTGGTGTGGGTGGGGAGGAATCCAGCTTGCGTATGCGATGTTCGGTATTGGGGGAGGGGCGGGTTGGTTGGCATGTGGGTGGAGGGGGCTGAGTAAACAGCCCTAATGGGTTCTAGTTGTAAGGGATGGGGTATCTGAGACATGTAGATTAGTCATTAACGGTGATGCCTGGTACTCGTGGGTGCGTTGAGGAATACAGTGATATAGAGAGACGTCGTCTGCGGAGTTCGCGGGAGAGCTTCATGGAAGGGGGTAGGGTGCTGTAGAGTGTGAAATGGGCGTGTTGTTTGGTGGCCAGCGATGACGGCTCCGTCTGTCGGGAGGTGTTCAGACAGCGACACGGTAAGACGGGTGCTGGAAGGCTTCTTCCAGCAGAGTGTGTTGGGTATATCCCTGAGGTGAAGTGAGTAAATATACTGGGTGAATTCCTCCGGGGCTAAGTTAAATGGCACATTGTGTGTGTGTGTGTGTGTGTGTGTGTGTGTGTGTGTGTGTGTGTTGTGTGTGTGTGAACCTCTGGAAACAAGGCTGTTGACCCTGGAGTTCGGTGGATGGTATTTGCTGAGTCTTTACTGTGTATGCAGTTGCGTTGTGAGGTATTATCTAATGACAGCCTCTGCCTGTCGTGCAATTCTCCTCGTGTTATCGTGTTTTTTTTTCGAAAGTTGAACATGAATTTATCATATCTTCACGATGCTGTATCTTTTGATTTATTTTCCACTCACTTGGCAAGTCACAGTTTTATGGTTGAGACTTCTTTATCTTCATATATTCATATGGCTTTACCTCCTGCAGCAGAGGTGTGTGCGTGTGGTGGCCGCGGGTCGTAGTTCAGTAGCAGTCTCCCCTTCTCCAAGCCTCCCTCTCACTCCTTTTCAGTATTCATAGCTTTCCAGGTGTTTCTTTGATCTATTTTACGAGTTGTGTTTGAGCTTGCCTTCGTAGGCTATATCGCTGCGCGCTCACCCATTCCTTCTTTTTTGTCCTACCCATTCTGGTCTTCCCTTCCTCCCAGCGTACAGTAGTGGTGTTTGCAGGAGGCTGGGGCAGGTGTGGGTACGCCCGCGTGTTTACACAGTTGAGAGTACCAACACCTTCACCCCACCCGTCTGTGGCAGCCCTCCCTCCCACCACCGCCAAGGGGCCCTCCCTTCCCTTCCCGCACGAGATCATTCCCCCCCCCCTCCTCTCTCTCTCTCTCTCTCTCTCTCTCTCTCTCTCTCTCTCTCTCTCTCTCTCTCTCTCTCTCGCTCGCTCGCTCGCTCGCTCGCTGGCAGAGGTCCCACACCTTTCCACGAACCTCGACCCCCCATCCTCCCTTTCATCGAGATTCATCCCACTTTCCCACCCAATTCCCCAGGGAACCGTCCGCTCCTCTCTCTCTCTCTCTCTCTCTCTCTCTCTCTCTCTCTCTCTCTCTCTCTCTCTCTCTCTCCTCCTCCTCCTCCTCCTCTCCCCCCCCCCGTTGCTGGATCCACGAACAACCCTTTCCCCAGCTTTTTGGGTTCGAGTTCCCCATCAGAGAGGCTGCCACGCTGTGTTCCGCCTTTGACTGGAGTTTGTGGGAAAACTGTTGGGCCCCGGGTGATGGGGAAGGGACGAGTGTGTGTGTGTGTAGCCCGGACGATGACTGGAGACTGGAGTGTGGGTAGGAATGGGACGGGTGGGGGTTGATTGATGGTGGCAGACGACGTCTGGACTGGCGGAAGTGGTGAGAGGAGTGAGAATTTAATAGCGGGTTGAAGAAGGGAATACATCGCCCGCGACGGACCATTGGGTTCGTTTGAGTGAGTGTGTGTGTGTGTGTGTGTGTGTGTGTGATCGTGGATGAGAGACTTCGTTAATGACGTCGTAAAAAGTAGAAAATTAAAACAAAAGACGTGAGGGGATGTTCCTCCCCACTGAATGTATCTACGGGGGGGGGGGGGGTTAAGTGATGTCATTTGTGGAGTTGACACTAAGTACTCGACAAGTTCGTTTCTAAACACATCTGTCTTAACAGTTGGGAGAGAGAGAGAGAGAGAGAGAGAGAGAGAGAGAGAGCAGTTTTTCTTGTTCGATGTGGAAACCTTTTCGTACGAGCTTGTGTCTGTTATCCCAAGTGAAATGAGGCTGGTCCGGCCTTAAATCGCTGCTTAGATTAGAAGTGTCAGAAACGTCTGATGATTTAGAATGCCAGTATTAGACGACCACCTCTCAACCTTCTTCTCTTTTCTAAGCTGGGGAAAAAAAAACCCGAAGTTTAGGTCGTTCATGTGGCTCGCACAGGATACTGTTTCTCACAGCGGTGGTGATCAGTCCTGTTGGTCCCTTGCTGCTGCTGTGCTCCATCTGTTCATAGTCTCTCTCTCTCTCTCTCTCTCTCTCTCTCTCTCTCTCTCTCTCTCTCTCTCTCTCTCTCTCTCTCTCTCTCTCTCTCAATAGTGAGGACTAGTTTCATAGTCTTGTATTGGAATGCCCTGCCTCTAAATCCCATAATTACCCCTACTCCCTTCTTCCCCCTCCCATTTATTATTTTTCTCTACAGGTTCTCTCTGCTTGGTTAGCTTTGTACTCGGCCATCGTAGATTATCACAGCCAGTGTTTTCCACATACACGTTCTGTAGGTCAGCCGAGGTTCACAGTGTAGCTTGTCTCTTCATATTTTTGCTGACGCTCTGTAAAACTTGGACACTTTTCGATACTGAATATTTTTGTGTGTGTGTTTTTAAGCCCAGAGTCTGATGGTTTATTTATATCACCTTGCACTCACGGTTTGCTGTTCAGTCTCGTGATGTAGCTTTACCTCCCAAAGCTCAGTGTCGTTAGCGAGACATAGGTTCACTTCCAGCTTGGCCTTTTATCACTTGTCATTGTTACATACGAGAAAGAGAACCGATTGGTTCCATGAAGAAAACTGACTGGTTCCAGCTTGTGGACCGAGAGTATTATGTTCTTTTCTCTTAAAAGACTTTTCAGCCAGTTTTCTGATCACGTAAGGACATCATTGTCTGCACCACGGGACTAAACGTTTGCCACTTAGGAGTCGGCTGAACGTTTGCTACTTAGTAACCGACTAAACGTTTGCCACTTAGTAACCGATTAAACATTTGCCACTTAGTAATCTCCGAGGCTCGACTTACCGAATGCTTGCTAGAAAATGATTGTAAATTGATACTAGCCGCTTGAAGGCAATCATGCAGAATTGTCAGACATGAAGAGTGACGTCGAAAACCCATGTTGTCAGTCTTTGATGGGGTTGGCCTCCTCGGAACGATTTAGAATGATGTCTCGATCAGCGGTTTTCCTGTGGTCTGGTAACAGACGACGCCTGACTGATGTGGCGATGATGTCTGGTTAAGAGACTGGTACCTTAATGTGGCGATGATGTCTGGTTAAGAGACTGGTACCTTAATGTGGCGATGGTGTCCGGTTAAGAGACTGGTACCTTAATGTGGCGATGGTGTCCGGTTAAGAGACTGGTACCTTAATGTGGCGATGATGTCTGGTTAAGAGACTGGTACCTTAATGTGGCGATGGTGTCCGGTTAAGAGACTGGTACCTTAATGTGGCGATGATGTCTGGTTAAGAGACTGGTACCTTAATATGGCGATGATGTCTGGTTAAGAGACTGGTACCTTAATGTGGCGATGATGTCTGGTTAAGAGACTGGTACCTTAATGTGGCGATGGTGTCCGGTTAAGAGACTGGTACCTTAATGTGGCGATGATGTCTGGTTAAGAGACTGACTGGTACCTATTCTGAACACCTTTGTTCCAGTGGCAAACTTCAGTCCTGCTGCACCATTCCTGAAGTTAAGTGGCTCCCTGAGAAGAAGCAGCCGAGGGCTTAACATATTGTTGGCCTACGTGAGTGAGGAGTGTAGGTGTGAGAGGGATGAGTAAGTGGACTTGAGTGACGATTACTAAGATTGAGTAATACCTGATGAGGGCAGGAAGTTGGCCATGGATGTGGCGAAAGATGTCATTGGAGTGCGACGAGTAGAAGTGGTGAATGGGGGTGAGTGAGTGGTGACGGGAGGTCAGAAATCGGGTCGTGGGAGCAGTTAAGTGCCAGTTGGACGAATGAGTGGACTGAGTAGTGGCATGAGAGAGCAGGGATAGGGTCTTGGAGTGGTGGTGTGTGTTCACGGAGGGCAGTGAGTGTGGTTTTAGGAGAGTTGAGTGAGTGGGGATGGGTAAGAATGGGGTTGTGGGACTGATGAAAGGTGAGTGAATGGCTCACTGGTGAGGATATAAGAGGGATGAGGCGGGTGAGTTGGGTAGAGGTGGAGGTTCCTCATGATGGTTGGGTGAGAGAGATTGGACCTGGTGAATCATAAGTTCCAGTTGTGATTCAGTAAATTGCCATCTATAGAGTAAGAAGTAAGGACACTGCAAGAGGCCCATTGGCCCATGCTAGGCAGGTCCTGAATCTGTCCACCCTACATCCAACCACCTGAGCCCATAAACACATCCAACCTTCGTTTAAAGGTACCTAAAGACCTAGCTTCCTTTACTGCACTTGGCAGCTTGTTCCATAAACGTACTAACGTATTCCCGAACCAATATTTACCCACATCCGACCTGAATCTCATTTTTTTTCTAATTTAGATCCATTATTTCTTGTCCTATCCGGTGACGTGAGTTGATGGTGCGCTGTAGCTGGTGAAGCCTCACGGTTGTAGCCAGTAGGGATGAGCAGTAACACCAGAAGTTAAAAAGCGGTGATTTGTGGTCCTTTACCCATGACTTGGTGCGCCGTGTGAGTGGTGAGAGTCACAAGCGAGCAGTGAAAGTGTCGGCCATGACGAGTGTTTTGTATGGCGTGAATCTTGAGTGGGCGAGGCTCAGCGTGTGAACCCGTAACTGAGGTGGTGGTGTGGACGGGGGTCCGCTACCCGGAACCTACCTGCCTGCACTTACCCTCCCGCAGCTGCCAGAGTAACGGGCCGCCCTTCCTCCCCGCCCTACTGGCCCGCTACACTCCTCCAGCACTCGACGCCTACTCCATCCATAAACACACACACACACACACACACACACAAAGCTCATTTCCAACATAATCCATTCCCAGGCATCAGATGTGTCCAGCATCAGTCACTCTTCAGCAGTCGCACGTGTCCAGCATCAGACACTACTCAAAAGAGCCACATGTGTTCATGTTAATTGTTGGGAGCCTCCAGAAGAGTCCACCAGCAAGAAGATTGCTTCACCATCCGTCTGTAACTCCAGGCCTGCCCAAACGGGCTAAGTTATCTGCGGCACTAGTCTCCCCAGTAATTTTTTCTCCAACACCAGCTCGACCCTAGAGTTCGTTTGGATTATTGCTCACCCACTTGGCATCTGTTGCACATACGAGCCCCCGCAATCTTTCCGGGCGTCATGCACGCCATAGTAGTCGTCTGGAACACCAGGCTCACCCCCAGCAGTCGTTTGGAACACAAGCATCCCTCAGAAGTCGCTCAGAACACCGGGCACGTCTCAGAAGTCTTCTGGAATGCCAGGCACGTCCCAGCTGTTGTCTGGAACATCAGGTACATCCTAGCAGTCGACTGGAACACGTCTTAGCTGTCGTCTTGATCGCCAAGGCGCGTCCCATCAGTTGTCTTGAACACCAGGCACGTCCTAGTAGTCGTCTGGAACACCAGGCACGTCCTTGCAGTCGTCTGGAACACCAGGCACGTTCCAGCAGTCGTGTAGAACGCCAGGCTTGTCCTAGCAGTCGTCCGTAACACCAGCCACGTCTCAGAAGTCGTGTGAAACGCCAGCCACAATCACTAGTCATCTGGAACACCAAGTACGTTCCAGCAGGCCTCTGGAACACTAGGCACGTCCCAGTGGTCGTTTGGAACACCAGGCACGTTCCATCAGTCGTCTGGAACACCAGGCACGTCCCATCGTTTGTCTGGAGTACCAGGCATGTCCCAGCAGTCGTCTGGAACACCAAGCACGTTCCAGCAGTCGTCTGGAATACCAGGCACGTCTCCGAAGTCGTCTGAAACGCCAGTCACAATCAGCAGTCATCTGAAACATCAGGTACGTTCCAGCAGTCGTCTGGAACGCCAGGCACGTTACGGAAGTCATCTGGAACTCCAGACACATCCCAGCAGGCGTCAGGAGCAGCAGGCGGGTGGAGCTCTGTCCGAATAGAAACGGTAAAAGAGAAAACCCTCTGACACGGGGGAACATTCAGCACTTTAGTCCTCACCGTTAGGGAAGCTGCTGACGTAGTGCTGCTACTGGCAATTTACACTGTGCCTGCTGTAAAGACTTGAGATTAAGTTGTAAGAAAAACGATGACACTATATACCACATAACAGTCTTCACACAACTTGAGAGATGCCTTGGAGCAGCGATATTCGCCACCCGCACTCGTCTCTCCAACTGCCCGAGAGAGGGAGTCGAACAAATTGTGAGTCACTGAATAAGAGTGTAACTAATAATCGTAAATATAAGGGAATATACTCCGGTAATATGATTATCAACGTACGGCATGTGAGGATGCGATATAATTCCAAGTACTCAGACACCTTTTTGTACAGTTATTCACTCTCTCTCTCTCTCTCTCTCTCTCTCTCTCTCTCTCTCTCTCTCTCTCTCTCTCTCTCTATATATATATATATATATATATATATATATATATATATATATATATATATATATATACACACACACACGAAGCCTCTTCTGTGGCTTTGTCGAAAATTTCCGTCGCCCCAGTTGACCGCCCAGTGAACACCACAGCTTTAAACGAAACGAGTCTTATGTTTACACTGTAGCGCGTTACGGAATCCCCTTTTATTTCCATAGTACTCGTTTCTCGCTGATGATCTTCGTCTCGAGTGTTAGGGGCTTAAGATTTTTTCAAGAAACTCCGTGCCATTTCATGCGAGGAATTATAGTTGCAAAAAGTCTTCATTGTATATGAAGTAGCGAGGGTCTCCAGCCACCCGTGACATTACAGAGTATCTGGCAGGGTAGACCGTGCCTGACTGTCATGTTCCTTTGTTTGTGTGGCAGATAACAGCTGGTGTGTGTGTTGTGTGTGTGTGTGTGGGGAGGCCAGGGCACCTCTGGATAGGCTCACGTCAGCTGTTACCTATCGTGTATTCACTGTTCATCGATGGATTTTTTTTTCTTATCTGATATTTTCCCCTCTCCAGTTACTTGCTCTGTTTGACTTGTCATCATCCACTTGTGGTGTCGTTCCCCAGCTGACACCACCCGGCTGTTGACAGTCATGCCCTGCAGCCAGCCAAAGTCCCGCGACCCGTCCACTCACCCACCCTGCGCTTCCCTCCTTCCCTCCCTCCTCTTTTAACCTTTCTCACTCCTCGGATCCAGTGCGCTACGTTACGCCCGATGGCGTCGGCGCGGTGGCATCTTGTGCCCCACGTTACAGGAGGTTATGATGCCCTCTAACCAGTCCACCTCATCAACTCTCCCAAGCACCGTACGTGGAAAAGAACGGTACCGGATCCGTGGAAATTCTTGTTTGATGTTCTATGGAAGCCGCACGAAACTGGTGGTATTGTAATGCAACCACCTCACTATATTATGGATGGTATATGTACAGGGTGTCCCCCGAAAAATGTGCTCACTTTTTGACACCCTTTAACTTACTGAATTTTTTTTTTAGGGTCAACTGGATCTGAAAAAAGAAAAACAAATTCACTTTTATAGGGTGTCAGAATACATTTTTTTGGAACACCCTGTGTATATATTATCGATAATGTGGGTAATGGCGAATAGTATGAAAAAAAAAAAGAAGAAAGAATTAAATGCATAATGTATGTTAAAACGTTACCACTCAGAGTATTATCCTGTTTATAAAAACGTTACATTTCGGGGTATTAAACCTCATCATATATGATTACTCTGAACACCATTCTTCAGGCATAATGCCCAACGAGACATGGCGTTGAGCAGCTTTTAAGCCGAACGTCTCGATGTGGGGCATTACGCTTTGTCGAGTTATAACCCTCCTGATCGCCTTGTCGAGGCAAGGATTTGAGCAAAACTTGCACGCCACGGTCGACTTGTAGAGGTATTAGTGGAGGGGAATATGCCGGAGCGTAAGCCATACGAGCCGCGACCGGTGTTGACGGGGTGTGTGTCGGCCGTGACGTGGACACACACGCCCGAGCTCTGCCTCTAAATATGGGGGCGCCCCCGCCAGAGTCTGGCCTAGACCTTGGCTGAGCATGAGGGTGATTGTCAAATACGTGGACCTTGCTCTCTGACCACTATGGGCTGTAGGGGGTTAAGGTCCTGGGGCGTCGTCTCGTTTGTCGTGTGTCCGACGGCACTTTGTCAGCGAGGAGGCACGAACTTGGTCATGGATCGTTGCGTGAGGCCCAGACATTACTTCCCAAGTCGTTGTGTGTGTGTGTAAAATTTCGCCTCAGCTATAGCAGAGCCGTCTACGAAGAGCTGCGTTACACGAAAAGGCTTGGGCCATTAGATTTGCCCGCGTTGCAAGAGAGAAAAAAAAGTGAGGGGTCACCTGATCGCATCCTTTTTAAGTTTTTTAAATCGATAGATGACTTGGAAATGTTATAGATAGAACAGAGGACATAACGTGGAATTGAGCAAGGAACTTGTTGAAAATGCGAGGAAGTACTTTCATGCTATAAGAGTAGTGGAGGAATGAAATTCAGTGACTTTAAGTCCATCGCTAATGCAGACAACATGCATAGCAAGTTGTATGATAGGGATTTTTCGCGATGGAGCCACACGAGTATAGAGCCCCCACCCCGCACAGCGCAAACAGATGATTGTAATTACGCACACGGGTCTCCATGGTGTAATGATTAAGACGGGCCCGTATGGGTTCGAATCGTTGGCGCGGTAGTTCGCCCACAACCAACCCAGGTCAGCGAGGCAGGAGATAAATATCTGGCTTAAGGTTAGGGTCTGTGTGTGTGTGTGTGTGTGTGTGTACCTACGCACAGTAAAGACAAGGAACGTAAACACAAGGTTAATAGACAGGGCAGAACGAAGGTACGTGGAATTAATGCCTGCATATACCCAGCCTAAGGTACTGTAGTTACCTTACTAGTGAAGCCTTGTTGCTGGCACAGACGTGGGTGATAGTGCAACACAAGGTGTAACGTGATTTGGTGTACATGGCCCGTTGTATCACCTGTAATGAGTACTGACTCCCCATCACGTGGTTACCACTCATTCCTCACACTGGCAAGGGAGGGTTAAATTTTACGAACCTCTGACATGGAATTTTATATTTATTTTTCCCCATTGCACATAAAACAAAAAAAAAAAATGTCAGAACGTACGTGTGTGTGTGTGTGTGTGTGTGTGTGTGTGTGTGTGTGTGTGTGTGTTGGTGAAAGAAGCCCGATATTATGGCTTGTCATTTCACCGGATACAGTTGCTATATTGCGAGTTTTTGAAATGTTACATATTACTTTATTATGTTGAATACATATATACAGGACTGGTTTTGTTTTGAAGACCGTAAATGCCATCAGCCCATATTATCTGTCAGGTCAAACGGGTTAGGCCAGTGCCCTCATGTGTGGGTGGGAAAGTAGTGTAAGAGGCAAGTCATAAGTGTGGCCCAAGGGCCCTGTATAGGGATTGATATGCATATATGTGTGGGTTGGGCAGATATAGGGCATAGAAAGAATTAGCCTTAACGGCATGCATATATTCCCCACACGCTAACTGTAAGGGCGTGGCAGACATAATATGCTGGACCTGTGTCCATATATATATATATGTATATATATATATATATATATATATATATATATATATATATATATATATATATATATATATATTGATATTGACATGAGTTGTATGTGGAGTCAGTTGCTCTAGAATAGGTGTGACTAGTCACGGTCTTCTTATTTACACAGACTCAAGTAGCTCCTTAAGGTAATAGTGTGTGGGGCGTGTGAGCAGCGAGGATGGGACATCTCACAGTATTGTGTTGGATTATGTGTAGGACGCGCCACGAAGTTTATAGCGGGTAGCATCAGCTGGTTGATCAGCATCAGGCTGCGCAGTAGAGCGCAGTGAACTGGTGCCTGCAAAGTGTACCAGACCAGATAGGCCAGGAGGGGGCTATGTGGGCCTGAGGTCTGCGGCCTCCAGCAGCTCAGGTCGACCGACAACGACCCCCACTCCAGGCAGCAGCCTTGGGCCCTTCCTGTGCTGAGTTGGGGGTGAAGACCTCCTCCCCCCGAAGACTTCACCAGGATGCTCCAGTGACCTTACTGATGGCTAGAGATTCGTGCCTCTACGTGCATCACCTTTGAATATTCAATATTTACCGGTTGGATGGTGTTTATACATGCAAATTATTTTCAGTCGTCGAGTGTTTACCTCTTTAATAGACCTGCACACATGAACAGATTTACAGTTGTATGCACAACGTTTACATTGGTAATCAATGGAAGTCCACATGTGCCGAGATGTGAACAGACTGTTTACCTTTTCTCGCGTTTTGCTAAAACTGAGGGAGTGTTTGTGTGTGTAATATATATATATATATATATATATATATATATATATATATATATATATATATATATATATATATATATTTTTTGATTTGTCGCTGTCTCCCGCGTTTGCGAGGTAGCGCAAGGAAACAGACGAAAGAAATGGCCCAACCCACCCCCCATACACATGTATATACATACGTCCACACACGCAAATATACATACCTACACAGCTTTCCATGGTTTACCCCAGACGCTTCACATGCCCTGATTCAATCCACTGACAGCACGTCAACCCCGGTATACCACATCGCTCCAATTCACTCTATTCCTTGCCCTCCTTTCACCCTCCTGCATGTTCAGGCCCCGATCACACAAAATCTTTTTCACTCCATCTTTCCACCTCCAGTTTGGTCTCCCTCTTCTCCTCGTTCCCTCCACCTCCGACACATATATCCTCTTGGTCAATCTTTCCTCACTCATTCTCTCCATGTGCCCAAACCATTTCAAAACACCCTCTTCTGCTCTCTCAACCACGCTCTTTTTATTTCCACACATCTCTCTTACCCTTACGTTACTTACTCGATCAAACTACCTCACACCACACATTGTCCTCAAACATCTCATTTCCAGCACATCCATCCTCCTGCGCACAACTATATCCATAGCCCACGCCTCGCAACCATACAACATTGTTGGAACCACTATTCCTTCAAACATACCCATTTTTGCTTTCCGAGATAATGTTCTCGACTTCCACACATTCTTCAAGGCTCCCAGAATTTTCGCCCCCTCCCCCACCCTATGATCCACTTCCGCTTCCATGGTTCCATCCGCTGCCAGATCCACTCCCAGATATCTAAAACACTTTACTTCTTCCAGTTTTTCTCCATTCAAACTTACCTCCCAATTGACTTGACCCTCAACCCTACTGTACCTAATAACCTTGCTCTTATTCACATTTACTCTTAACTTTCTTCTTTCACACGCTTTACCAAACTCAGTCACCAGCTTCTGCAGTTTCTCACATGAATCAGCCACCAGCGCTGTATCATCAGCGAACAACAACTGACTCACTTCCCAAGCTCTCTCATCCCCAACAGACTTCATACTTGCCCCTCTTTCCAAAACTCTTGCATTCACCTCCCTAACAACCCCATCCATGAACAAATTAAACAACCATGGAGACATCACACACCCCTGCCGCAAACCTACATTCACTGAGAACCAATCACTTTCCTCTCTTCCTACACGTACGCATGCCTTACATCCTCAATAAAAACTTTTCACTGCTTCTAACAACTTGCCTCCCACACCATATATTCTTAATACCTTCGACAGAGCATCTCTATCAACTCTATCATATGCCTTCTCCAGATCCATAAATGCTACATACAAATCCATTTGCTTTTCTAAGTATTTCTCACATACATTCTTCAAAGCAAACACCTGATCCACACATCCTCTACCACTTCTGAAACCACACTGCTCTTCCCCAATCTGATGCTCTGTACATGCCTTCACCCTCTCAATCAATACCCTCCCATATAATTTACCAGGAATACTCAACAAACTTATACCTCTGTATATATATATATATATATATATATATATATATATATATATATATATATATATATATCATCTGAGATTTTGATAATAAGTAACATGTAAAGAATCAGCTGTTACATGGGATTATATTTAACCTTGTACGCTGCTTTGTTTCTCTTTTTCTAATGTTATTTTATTGTCTTGTTTGCAGGTGAGTGTGTGACGGGTGGTAAAGGTCAAGGGTCGTCTCGTCTGCGGAGGTGAGTTGGGGAAGGAGGGAGACCAGTAGTGAGGGGTAAGTAGGAGGGAGACCCGTAGAATGTGATGGCAGGAGTGAGTGAGGGGGTAGGTAGGAAGGATGCTCGTAGAAAAGTGGGGAGGTAAGGCTAGAACGGAGGGAGACCACCTAAATCTGTGGGAAGGGAGCAAGGGCGAGGAAGGAGGGAGACTGAGAGAGATTACAAGGGAGGATGTTAGGGGGACAGACAACAGAATACCTTGTAATGAATGTCGAGGTTATCAGCAGGAGTGAGTACAGTAATGTGATTTAGAATAGTAGGACTACACCCTCCCAACCACCACTGTCGATGGAGAAAGTCTAGTGAAACAGAAGCCTCCTTCCAACTCATCATCCTGGATAAAGACAGTAAAGATACACCTCGTCCAGCCCTTCAAGGGGTTGGACCTGTCAGTGGCGCTCTCGGGCTGCCTGCTGGTCAACGTGACCTGAACTCTCTCTCTCTCTCTCTCTCTCTCTCTCTCTCTCTCTCTCTCTCTCTCTCTCTCTCTCTCTCTCTCTCTTGATGCTTGGATGGCGCCAGACTGGACCTACCAGTGATATACATATTAAGAGACCTTTGCAAGCGAACTAGTGAACTGGTAACTCATTGATAGCCACTCGAGAGGCCCATGTCGGAGCTGCCAGTCGCCTCTGTTTAAACGCCATGACACTGACCCGTTCATCGGCCCTCCGACCGTTCAAGTTGTGATCCAGCCGACCTTAGCGACTCGGGTTTCCTCGAGGAGGTCACTTGGGGGGGGGGGGGGGGATCGTCTGATCGACTCCCGTCACCACATTCACCTTGTACCAACCAGTGCTGTACTGATACAGGAATTGTTCTTATGCCTGTTACTGTCTGTAAACAGTTCGTGAACAAGTGCACAGCTAAGCAAGCAAATACCTCAGTTTTCCCACAGGTTTGTGTATGTCAGCCACTGTGTTACTGTAACGCAACCAGCGTGCAAATATTCATCATTTATTCATCATTGAATACATAACGTATGTCGACTTAATGCAGTTCAACAAGTATGTAACTTTACCTCACATAATGTTCGCCATTGTATACATAATGTATATCAACACAATGCTACTGCATTTCAGCCATCACGTATTGTTCCACGAATCACCACTAAATGTATAAACCTTGAAATTGCCTTTGTAAAATTTCATCTACTATGTAGATAGACTTCACTCTCATGTTTATCCAAAGCGTAGATTTAACCAGCCCCGTCTTGAACTTAAGCTAATATTATTTTATCAATTAACTAATTACTGTCATGACCTCCTCCTCCTCCTCCTCCCCTCCCCTCCCAATTAAGTAATTCCTCAACAGTGTATTTTCGGCTGAATGGCTGCCTGAATTCAATAAACCGTTCTTCATTTATTTATTTGTTGTATTTAAAGCAGAAGGCTCCTTTACCCCCCCCCCCCCCCCGCCACCGTAGTTGGAGACAGGACAGTAAAGCAGAAGGCTCCTTCTCACCCACCCACCTCTCTAGATATGGACAGAATAGTTGAACACATAAGGCTCAACCCATTTGCAGGAAAAATAAGTACTGACGGAAACACCATCTCGATTAGAAGGTAATTTATTTAGCGGTAAAATTTCTACAGGAAAGTGTGAATGGAAAACTGTTGTAATAACACGCTGGGGAGGGCAGGGGTTGGGGGGGGGGGGCGAGCTTTAAGCATTTGTAAGTTACGAAGAGACGGATCAGGAGGGTAAAGAGAAGGTCAGGCAGGCAAGAGGAGAGGCGTGGGAGGCGAAGAGCAAGTGTGGGAGGGTGGGAGGTAAACAAGACACACGCTAGGTAAACTGGGCCAAGAGAATGCGAGTTGTGGGGCGGAGGAGGTGCAGGGAAGCACGGGGTCGAGAACGGTGCCAGCGGACGGTAAACACACACACACACACACTCCACGGGCCGGGGGATCGCCAGAGGAGGGAAGGAAGGTATCGGCCCCGCCCCTGGGAATCCCTGGATGCCGCAGGGTAAAAATGGAGTCACGGTTGAAGCGGGGGGAGGGGGTGAGGGCCTGGTTGGTCCGAGGGGGTTGTCCCGACCAGAAGTCGGGCGGTAAAATTTATTAAAATCCAATATCCAGCTTGGTAAAGGGGGTTAGCAGAGTAGCGGTGTGTGTGTGTGTGTGTGTGTGTGTGTGTGTGTGTGTGTGTGTGTGTGTGCAGGAGGTTTGAGAGTAAAGTTGTATGGTTGAGTGTCCGTGAAGATAACGAGTGATAGGAACCGGCGCTGTGGGAGTGTAGGGTGGGGCGGTGCTGGCTGACTGATAACCGCGCCTCCGTCCCCCCGGGAAGTAGGTCGAACTCCTGCTGCTGCTGTACTACTGCTGCTGCTGTTACTGCTGCTGCTGCTGTTACTGCTGCTGCTGCTGTTACTGCTGCTGCTGCTGTTACTGCTACTGCTGTTACTACTGCTGCTGCTGTTACTACTGCTGCTGCTGTTACTGCTGCTGCTGCTGTTACTACTGCTGCTGCTGTTACTGCTACTGCTGCTGTTGCTACTGCTGCTACCACCACTGCTGCTGTTGCTGCTGCTATCGCTACTGGTGCTGCTGCTGCTTTTCAGGCACCCGTCCAAGACACTGCTGCTGCCTGCCTGCCACCCTCACCAGTACGATATCCTCCCCCCCCTACCTTTTTTTTTTTCTCTAAGACCGTCATTGTTGCTTGTTGCCTTAGGAAGGCTATACTGAAGAAAACATAGCTTTGATACTGAACAGGTGGTAAGTCATGGGCATCCATGATGCACTGATTATCGTCGTTGACTATGAATCACCCACGGGTCCGGCCTGGTCTGACTTCTGGGGAAGGGATGGTCGCCTCCCGGCAAACCCCATCTCTACATCCTCCCCGTGGGGTTGGTCGATGAACTGGTGCCTGGCCTACCACACTTCAGTGTCCACTAATTTTTTTTTAGAACAGCTGCGCTACATTATTCTCCAAAGCTTCGTTATATATATATATATATATATATATATATATATATATATATATATATATATATATATATATATATATATATATATATATCGACGTCAAGGGCATTTTCTGTATTGTTTTTATTATGACGTAAGAAAGAGTGGCTTGCAAGATGCGTCAGAGGTGTTCATGGTCGAGCGTCCGCCCGGTGGATATCATGTTGAAGGTAACGAGGGCATGACGTGGGACATTGATTGATGGTGACGTTTGCAGTCGGTCGTCTGTCTCTTTTTTGAGGTCAGAGTTACGAGTGAGCGAGCCACGAGAACCGGGGCTCTGTGCCTCTTGGTACGTCAACCGTCTGTAACGTGCTCCCTGTGCTGGGGTATCCCGTTGCAAGGGGCTGGGTGGGAACTGGAGTTTGTGTGTGTGTGTGTGTAGGCCATGGTCTCCTGCCTTCCAGTTGACTGGTCGTAAAGCTTCCCACATTTCGCCTCCTGAGACGAGTGGTAAAGGAGAGTAAGGCGAATCCGGTCGTTGCAAGGGATTGTATCGACCTGAATGATGCACACGATCGTTAGCATGGCATCAAGGCCCTGGTGATATTGGTGAGCAAGAGTGTAGCATGCATGTTGGGGAGGGACAAGCAGGGAGGGTAGCCCCATGGGGATGGTGTCATGCATGCCTATGGTCCACGGCTCGCGTTACCTCTCTTGTCATGTACCCGTCACTGGCTTCCGTGGCTCATCTGTATCCCCCTCACCTTCACCTGCGCCAAACATTCTCGGGTTGGCACGGACCCCGCATGTCTGTCTGGTGTTGGTGGTGGTCTGCTCAGGTGAACCTTGGTCTAGTTTCTTTTTTTTTTTTAACTGATTACACTCAGGATCCCTTGGTGCATTTTTTTTAATAGTCTTCAAATGAAAAAAATTCTTCTGATGGTTCTATAAGCTGGGTTGGGATTGGGATCTTTTAGATCATCATCTGTGGATGTGATTTGTGGCGGCAGGAATATTACGTAAGATGGCTCTTTGTTGTGGTGGTTTGAGAGAGGGAGTTTGTTGTCGGTTCTGGCTCTAGATTGTCGGGACTGAAATTAGAATTAAGGGCTGCTTGTGGGGCTATGTTTTGAAGGGAAGTTTCCAACCAGAGGGATTATGTTTTGAAAGACGGTTTGCAACCACAGTAACCCTAAATTATACAAATAGCCAAGTCCGCCATCGAGAAAGTGTGAGGCCTGTTCGTATGATGTAAACTCTCTACTTCCGAACACTCACTCTGGTTATACAAAGGATTGATTCGTCCCTATCAGGAATACTGCTTTCACATTTAGGAAGGCTATATCTCTTCTTATTTACTGGGCAGTGTCCAGTCCAAAGCTGTCCTACCCTATCAACTCTCAGTGATACCTGGAAATTTGACCCACTTACCTGACGGCTCAGTGTTGTTGGTTCACGTTCACTCTTCTACAGCTATTACTCTGGCTATTTGCTTGAGAGGGTTGGCTGTGTGTGTGTGTGTGTGTGTGTGTGTGTGTGTGTGTGTGTGTGTGTGTACCCCCTACCATTAGTTTAGACCACGTAGTACCCGACAAGTTCCAGCTTGCATGATCACTGTGTAGTGTTCCCTCCGTGTTTAAAGGGACAGATGGGCAACGCATCGTGTTGTATGTCTTAAGAGGAAATCTTCAATTTGAACACCTTAAAGAGTTCCCCATCAGTACGAGGCCTTACGCTCTTTATAAAACACGCTCGTCCACCGCTCAGGCATAATGACGCTTATTTCCGAGAATTGGATTCTTTTGAAGATATAATCATGTGTCAGTCGATGGTGAGTGCAGCGCGTCGCAGGAGCCGCGGGCCCAGCCATGGGTATGTGGGCCAGCTAAAGGGGGCTAGGCTGTGCATTCGCTTGGCACCTTTGCCAACCCGGCAACAGCGCTCATCTCCAAAGGTACACGGGTGAGGAATTGCAGTTCTTCCATCTAAAAAAAAAGTGTACGTTATCTATCAGTTGAATTTGTTTTGTGTATAGAGTGTGCAGCGATAATTCATGCTTACTGCCAGTAGACGCGTTGGATGGCGAGCCTTGTGCAATTGAAGAGTTATAAATGAACTTGTCAAGAGAGTTAGTGACAGCGTTGGTGACGATAGTAGCGGTGAGGGGTCGGGAGGGATTCGGCCAGCTGATTCTGGCGCAGCTGGGGAGGTCGCTGGTGGATGTATAGGATGGTAAAAATAGCGGACGACCGACTGCGGCCGATGCTGGGGAGGGTGACGAACCCTCCCCTACCTAGGGCCAACGGGGACAAGCTACAGTGATGGACGACCCAGATGCCAGTACCACAGCTAACTGCATGCTTCCCACAGCTTCCCACCCACAGCCACTCGCGGTACGGCTGTGAACACGACTCGAAGTCACGACGTTTTGAACGCTACCCCAACAGGTCCTGAGCGATGCCATATAGGTGATATTATATAAATCCCGAAGTAGAATATATATTTCGCTTTGCACACAGCTGTGAAGCGTCGTAGTTGGGTGTATGTCCTTTGAGACCGGGCCTTCGGGGGCCTTCCCTCCCTTGCCAGCGCGTATGTAGGTATCGTGCCAGCTGGAATACATGCGTCTGACCTGAGACAGATGGTTTCCTGCGCGAGGCAGGTCGTGTACATCTCGAGAGACAGGACGAGTCAAGTTGGATCCGGCCTCGGGCAGGTCTGCTGGTCTGATGTGGGACAGGTGGATGCATGATTTTATTTTGGTGACAGGGGAAGAAGAAGAAGAGGGGTCGTCTTGTGGTAGAAGTTACGTGTGGTGTGTGTGAAAACTGTCGTGTCCCGCCTGAGTTTTCGTGTGTGTGGTGGTGTGAGGGAGCCATTGATTTGTGGCTGCGACGCCGGTACAAATTGCGCGCGCCCCATCCCCATCCTGCGAGCGGCAGCGCAAAACGATTACAAGAGGTTGCAAAATGGTCTCTGTTAGACCCCAGTGGGCTGTTATTGTTACAGTAATCGTTTCAGAATTGGTTCATTACATAAGCTACAGTATTTACATTACATCGTCTCTTACAGTAAGTTTTACCGACTGGATGCAAAGCGTGGGTACAGACTTAGAATTTCAGGATCTTGTTAATAACAGTAAGGTGTTGTGACATTTCATGTTGGGTTTTTGTTTTGACCCATCCCTTCTAAGAAGCTCTGTATATTCACACATTCAAAAACATAGTGCTCTAGTTTGCGTCCAGATCTTTGGCCACAAACTGTACAGTTCACGTGACTTAACATCTTCAGGTAGACCACAGCGCCAGTAGTACCCATAACCTCGCCTTAGTCTAGCAGTTACAACATCTTGCATGTAATCTACTGATCTCATTACACTCTCCATATACATGTTTTACTTCACACTTTTCACTGTTATGGAAAATGTCTGTACTTGTGCTCGTCTGTACTCTTGTACTTGTGCTCATCTGTACTCGTGTACTTATGCTCGTCTGTACTCGTGTACTTGTGCTCATCTGTACTCGTGTACTTGTGCTCATCTGTACTCGTGTACTTGTGCTCATCTGTACTCGTGTACTTGTGCTCGTCTGTACTCGTGTACTTGTGCTCATCTGTACTCGTGTACTTGTGCTCATCTGTACTCGTGTACTTGTGCTCATCTGTACTCGTGTACTTATGCTCGTCTGTACTCGTGTACTTGTGCTCATCTGTACTCGTGTACTTGTGCTCATCTGTACTCGTGTACTTGTGCTCATCTGTACTCGTGTACTTGTGCTCATCTGTACTCGTGTACTTGTGCTCATCTGTACTCGTGTACTTGTGCTCATCTGTACTCGTCTTACTTGCTTCAAAGAAGTTTATTAGTTCCCTTCTGATTACGGTTTGGAGGCTTCTGATTTGACAACCCAATGTTGTATTTAACAGCTCCTCTACTGAGGGCAAGTTTGGCTAAAGCAGACATGGAAGCCTATGCATAATATGTCACTTAAAATTAGAAGTGCCTTAGATACATAGAATGTAGCATAGGCATCCGGGACCCCGATAACGTTTACCGCGAAGTGTCTGTGAAACGTTTAAAGGCGAACAAAACAAAAAGGTCAGCCAAGAACTCTCGCGTCTACAAACAGCTGGACTGATTAGACGGGTAATCTTGCTGTTTGGCCCCAGAACTAGTGTGTGTGTGTGTGTGTGTGTGTGTGTGTGTGAGAGAGAGAGAGAGAGAGAGAGAGAGAGAGAGAGAGAGAGAGAGAGAGAGAGAGAGCAGACTCATGGTAAACTGTTAACCTAACGTGCACAGGTTTGTGTGAGGCAAGAGACTGCTGATACTGTGTGGCGGGTTAGCGAAGCAGGTCGTGGCTGGTTAAGGGCGACGTGTTGTGTTCGAAGGCTGTGGCACGCACCGCCCGCCCGACCAAGCACCAGGATGGGTAAGGAGTGCACCATGATTTAGCTGCTCTTGCGGCAAAAAAATCAATCTGAAGGCAGCACGCTACATTCCTCCGGCCAGGGAGTACTGAGCTGACACACACACACACACACACACACACACACACACACACACACACACACACTGTCTATTTCTGTGTGTGTGTGTGGATGTACGTGAACCAATTCAAGTCACCGCATTCCACCATCGTCCTCACACGAGCAGGGGGTCTGATCCACCGTAGCAGCTGGGTGTTACCACACACACACACCCAAGACATTCTCAACCACACACGCTCTATTGACTGACGGTGGCGACCCGCATCGGCCGTGACGACCCGGGCTGTGGGAATGGTGGTGGTCTGCTGGAGGGAGACGGGTGGGGGCTTGGTGCTGGTGGGCAGCGGGATGTTTGTATCCCCCTTTGGGTGGGGTGGGTGGTGGGCAGTGGGATGTTTGATGCCCCCCCTGAGGGTGGGCTAGGTTGTGGGCAGTAGGATGTTAGGTGCCCTTGAGGTTGGGCTGGGGGCCCCTTGGAACCCACAGACAAAATTCGCTACGGGAAGAGGTTGATGGCAAATGCTCACGTGGCAGCGACGTTAATTGTGTCACGTAATGTAATTTTTAGTTTTTCTGTGGGATAGACGAGACGGGAGATGACCTCATGCATACGAATGGGCTTCAAGTGGTCAAACAGTTAACCCGCCAGCAGACGACGTGGACAAATTAGTCATTACCGAACGTAAACGTTGATAACGATCGTGGATTTGCAATTGACCGAAAAGTGTTTGCGAGGAAGCGATTAGTTAAGAAGTTGACAGATTTTCGCTTGTTATTGAACAGGATTAAGGGGAGACTTAAAGAGAGAGTGAACAGATTATTATTAGGTCATGAATGGTGCGAACACGAGCAGTGTCTTGAGTGAGGCATGAGTTCCCCTGCTGTAGGGTGTGCTAGAGCCAGCATAAGGACCTGGTGCATAGGTTACTAAGGTGAAGACGCAAAACAATTGAGGACCGCAGTGAAGACGCAAGACAAGGAACGACCATAGTGAAGACTGCGCAAGACAAGGGGCGAACGCAGTGAAGACACAAGACAAGGGACGAACGCACTGAAGACGCAAGACAAGGGACGAACGCACTGAAAACGCAAGACAAGGGACGACCGTAGTGAAGGTAGTGAAGACTGCGCCAGACAAGGGGCGGACGCAGTGAAGACGCAAGGCAAGTGACGAACGCAGTGAAGACGCAAGACAAAGGACGAACGCAGTGAAAACGCAAGACAAGGGACGAACGCAGTGAAGACGCTAGACAAGGGGCGAGCGTAGTGAAGACGCAGGACAAGGGGCCACCGCAGTCAAGACGCAAGACAAGGGGCGACCGCAGTCAGGACGCAAGACAATGGACTAACGCAGTCAGGACCCAAGACAAGGGACGAACGCACTCAAGACGCAAGATAGAGACGAACGCAGTCAAGACGCAAGACAAGGGACGAACGCAGTCAAGACGCAAGACAAGGGACGAACGAAATCAAGACGCAAGACAAGGGACGAACGCAGCCAGTTACTAAAACAGACCGGCCAGAGAGGGAAAGATAGCTTCATCTCTTCAGATTTCATTTTGCTTGTACCGTTTAGTCATTGTATTCAGGAGTCTAGAAAATGATAGAAATCCCTGTGGGTGATGGATAGCTTCATTCTCGACCCGTATCCTCGTTATGATGACGTGTTACACCTGAACCTGTGCTCTTGGTGGACCTTCATGTACTTGGAATCCAAGGTGTACGCGTGACTGACGCAGTGAGGTTAGAACTTCAGCTTTCAGGGTGTTTACAAAAAAAACAACAACAAGAGATCAATATGAATCGGCATATTTAAGGGAAAAACCATTATTTTTTTATATATATGGCTCCGTTTATCATTAGTGAATTGACTCTGTTGACGTGACGCGAGCGTTTTTTTTATGGTAAACTTTCACCATAGTGCTGGATGGATCCAGTTAATCGATGAATGTATCTCGCGTGTCAATGTTTTCAGTGCAGTAGAAAGATAGCACCAGCTGCAGAGATAATGCACGATGCCCTAGTTGGTGTTCCCGGCCAGGGATAATGCAGGGTGTCCTAGTTGATATCACCAGCCACAGGGATGATGCATGTTTTCCTCGTGATATCACCAGCCACAGGGATGATACCTGGTCACCAGCCACAGGGATGATGCATGATGCTCTCGTGATATCACCAGCCACAGGGATGATACCTGGTCACCAGCCACAGGGATAATCACCAGCCACAGGGATAATACCTGGTCACCAGTCACAGGGATGATACCATTTCCAGTGCCACCCTGAGTTAAAAGCTGGGTCCCTCAAGCAACTGTTCTTGTACCCCTTCTATTCCTTAGTCTTATGTTTGACGTTGACGCGATTTCGAATAAGTTTCATTTCCTCGTTTGCATAGGAAACTAGAATCGTGAAAGTGACTTCAGTAGATGACGCTGAAAGGTTACAAAGAGACATTAATGTAGTCTTGCGAGTGTATCATCGGAAACTTGTTTTAAAACGGGAATAAGTTTAAACTCCTTTAGTTTAGAGAAAATTAAGTATTTCAAATGCATTTGAGAACAGACACAGTCGTTATCCAATTGAATCCTGTGGAAGATCTCGGAGTAATAATGTCTAAACAACAGTTGCCTCTAAATGGATATTGAGTTGGATGTTGCAGACTTTCAAGACCTGGGAAGAAGAAGAAAAAAAACCTGATTGGTATCTTTCAAGACGCTTATTTTCTCACGAATAGAATATTGCTGTGTTCCAGCATCACGCAGCAGGGCAGGCGAAAATTGCAGAATCGGAGAGTGTTCAAAAGATCTTCCACGGCACACGTTAACTTGATAGAGAAAGAACCAGATTCCTGGGAACGACCTAAATCATTGACGCTGAAGTACAGGGCGCAGACGGGAGACTCATGTCATCATCTCTACCTGGAGAGTCGTAAGAAGGCACGATCCCCCTAACTTACGGCCGGAATTAACTTCCCACTGGCACGATAGGCATGGAACACTGCTAGATACTACCTCTGAAGTCCAGAGTTACGATATTGCACCGACTCTGAGTCCAGAGACGCGATATTGCTCGGGAAGAGAGCACACCGTAAAACATTCGGGGCCCCAGGACTTTTCGGCACCTTGTCTGCAACCATCGGGAGCGCTAGGGGATGTGCGGTGGGGAAGTGTAGGAGGGATGTGGACTCTTCCCTTCCCAATAGTATAAGCGAGAGAGAGAGAGAGAGAGAGAGAGAGAGAGAGAGAGAGAGAGAGAGAGAGAGAGAGAGAGAGAGTGGAGATATTGATGTTAGGTTGCTGTTGTGTGCATTATGCACCATAAGGGTCATTGCTTTGTGGAAGTAACGTTTTCAGTAGCGTCTCAACCGTACGTTGAACAGTGAGTGGTTGTTTTGCCCGGGTTTGTGGCAGGTAGTCTGCTCTGGCATAAGACTCAGTGTTGTTGGCAACCATCGCCGGAGTACTGCACACGGCGGTATGATTGGAGGCAGATGCCAGGCAGACAGCAGCTGAACACATCAGTTTTCCTCATCTCTACGCACGGATATTATTTCACGGGTTACGTAAGGAAATCGGGACGGGCTTTCCTCGTTTGCACGTCTGGAGGATCGGGATGGCCGGGGTCAGCCGGAGCGAAGACCCCGCGGGCAGCACTAACGGCGTCAGAGATTGGCTTCGTATCTCCGTTATTATCGCCGGGTTTCCTTCACCACATCTGTGTCATTTTGCTCCTGCTGCTCCCATCTCTCTCTCTCTCTCTCTCTCTCTCTCTCTCTCTCTCTCTCTCTCTCTCTCTCTCTCTCTCTCTCTCTCCCAACGGCCCTTGCCTGGATACGACCCCGGTCTGCCTGCATCCAGGGTATCATATATGTGGGCCGCTGCCAGGGTGACCTTCCCCACTTGATGGTAGATCACAACGAGGAAGAGGATCGGTCGTAGCACCTTCCGGAGAGTCGAAGATTGCATGACTGAAGGTCGTAATCCAACCTATACTCCCACTATACTCCCCTGCACCAGAGCGCCTCGCATCCAGATCACGCCGCATGCCGGTGATGGTGAAGGTATTAGACGAGGCCCAGCGAGTCATCACAGATGAGAAATATACATTGAAAACACCGAAGATCAGCACAGTGGACTATGGTCGGTTAATTCATGCCTAAGAGAAGTGACGACTAATGTGGTAGACACGTGAAGAAAAGGCTATAACAAGAGTACAAAACAGGGAGCATCCTTGATTCCCTCGCAGCCTTAAACTCTTAAGCCACAGCCGACCATCGAAGGCCACAGCCGACTATCGTAGGCCACAAAGAACATTTATTCTCAAACCAAAATCAGGCAACCAAACTACACACACACACACACACACACACACACACACACACAGTCTTCTGGGGGTATGTAGGTGAGGCATCAGAAATACGCTTACAGAAAATCCATCCACATTACGTCTGGAAACTTTCTTCATACACCTGTGCACACGTCAGCCTTCCCTTCCATTCCGAACTATTCCTTCCCCTTTTCCACCTCTTCCCCTTCCTCTTTTCCTCCCGGGACTGCTGCCAAGGTGATATCCCTCGTATCTGCTACCACAAGATGCCCTGCGGGCGACAGCTCCCCAGGATAACTTACAATAACCATACTACAACACCCGTGGCATCCACTGGGTTTCGATCCCAGTGCTGACGGCCTGCGGCAGTAAGCAAGACCATAACTCAAGTGTCCACCTGTGGGCGACCCCTGGCACCCTCCGCCTCCCTTCAGCTCTTTAAACGTCACAAGTGAGGAACCCGGTAAGGCCTGACGTCATTTAAAGCTTCGACGCAAGTGTCGTTGGACATCGCCTATCTCTGTCGTGTTCTCGTTCGTGTGTACTCAGCGACGTCACATGAAGGTGGTGATGTATAAATAAAGGGATGGTGGGGGACATGAATTCGCGTCGTCTGTATAAACTCCAATTACGTAACCCAGTGTTACTAAGTACGTACGAACTCGTCTCGTTATATAACTTAAGTGTTACTCGTACACACGAACAGGGTGTTACGTGATGTTGATTGTATTATGCGAGCATGATGTTGTGTGACCTGGTGCTACCTGTATATATGAATCCACTGCCTCACATGACCTGGTGTTGTTGAAGGGAAAACTGTTACGCGTCTTGAAGTGTTGTATGTGTAAACATTGCGTTGCGTAACCCGGCTTTAGTTTGTACATACATAAATACACGGTCTTGCTTGACCTGGTGTTGCCTCTCTCTCTCTCTCTCTCTCTCTCTCTCTCTCTCTCTCTCTCTCTCTCTCTCTCTCTCTCTCTCTCTCTCATAACACACACACACACACACACGCGCGCACGCGCGCGTTTACCCTTGTGCATGTCGGTGCACGCATAATGTGCCGAGAAGAAAGAGTGAACCTGTTATTACCTGTTTGTATACACCCACTTGAACAGGACAAGGAGAGGGCAGTACTACACCCGTGGTGGCCTCCATGGTTTATACACGCTGGGAATCAGTGGACGGGACTGCGGTTGAGAGGATGATGTTGCGAGAGAGGGAGAGAGGAGACACGTGTTCCAGTGCACCAGAGCAGGTGCCGTTGCTGGTCTGCACAGTGTACACAGCACTGCTTGGCTGCTGGCCAGCCGGCAGGCAGGGGCGGGGGAGAGTGACCCCCAGGGTGGTGAAGGAGGACACAGTGGGAGGATGAATCATGTAACGCTTCCTGCTAGACTGGTCGGGGCCGGTGTGGGCGTGACGTCTGCCCCTCCCGTACGACTAGGCTCCACCTGTGGGCTAGGCCAGCAGCCTTCCCATACACACACACACACACACACACACACACACACTAAAAGTCCTGATGTTCGTGAAAGTTATGACATTACACAGGTGCCCATATGCCCATACACTTCCCCTTGCGACGCGCTTTCGATGTGATTGCGTCGACAGCTCCACCAGTTGTATCAGCGTTGATTGGCAGTTCTGGCCGACTACAGTCGCTCCTCCAGAACACACACACACACACACACACACACCAAAAAAAGGTCGCCGGAGCTGCTGGACCACCATCAGCCGAGCCCAGATCTTAAAGTCACACGCTTCTTAAAGTCATGCACTTGAGCCGCCTTCCAAGTCCATCCTGACCTATACTTGCCTGTCTCCAGGATCCAAGCCTAACCTCTTCCGGGTTGGCTTAAGCTCGCCCCCAAAAAAAGGTTATATCGGACGGTAAGCTTTAAGCTGGAAGGAGCACGTCAGTACCACCATCAAGTCTTCCAGCTGTCGCCTGTGTATTCATCCTCAGCTTTTGAGGATCTTCTGACTTCCTGCACCTCAAGCTCAAGTACCAGAGTGTAAAACATGTGCTAAGAGGATTTGCAAGTAATTGGAATTATTTATGATAATTTACGCTATGCTGCTGGCAACGTAGACATTGTCAGTGTAAACATCGATACATTAATACAAGGAAAGTTTGCGAAACTTTGCCTATTCCGTTGTCTTTCCTAATGTAGTTAACTTAGAGAGGATACTGGATAGTATAGGAAAGAAATCGGGTATACTTGATCTCCTTAAATATATTAACGAACTTGCTGCTACCAACAGCTTAATTAATGTCTCTTAATGAGGGAGGAGGACCGACCAAACACCCGTCGCCGGCTGTCGAGTCCCGGAAACTGATGCCATTTAAGGTCCGGAGCTCAGGTCCGCTGCTTCCAGGAAGTCGCTCCAGTTTTCTTTGTATTGTTAATGTGCAGATGCTCGAGGGATGACTGTTATAAACTACGATGTGTGTGTGTGTGTGTCCTCGTCTCAAACACGTAGTTTGGAACGCGTACTCGATAATGGAGGAACAGACTGAGTTTCCTGCCAGTATGGTTTGATGATGATGATAATAATAATAGTAATGATAATAATGATAATTATGATGTATAATAATGATAATAATGATAATAATAATAATAATGATAATAATAGTAATAATAATAATAATAGTAATAATAATATTCCCTGGGGATAGGGGAGAAAGAATACTTCCCACGTATTCCCTGCGTGTCGTAGAAGGCGACTAAAAGGGAAGGGAGCGGGAGGCTGGAAATCCTCCCCTCTCGGTTTTTTTTTTTTTTTTCTTCTTCCAAAAGAAGGAACAGAGAAGAGGGCCAGGTGAGGATATTCCCTCAAAGACCCAGTCCTCTGTTCTTAACGCTACCTCGCTATCGCGGGAAATGGCAAATAGTATGAAAGAAAGTAATAATAATAATAATAATGATAATAATAATAATAATATAATGATTATGATAATGATAATATAATAGTATTATGATAATAATAATGAATGGGTTCTTGAATTTAGGCAGTCAATTTGGCTGATAATAAACAGCTGGGATATTACGGGACTGGGAGGTGACGATTGTAATTCGTTAACTCATAAAAAAGGCTCTCGTCGAGGACTGGTGTCTCCCCTGCTGGTATACCACAGAAGCACAACAACACACCGACTGGCCTTAACTGCTGACGGTTTTGGAGGGTTTGCAGAGTCCACGGCTCCTTAACGAAACTTCCTGCTCCGCTCTTGTTCGTCCTTGTTTATATACGTTTGTGGGAATTACTGTTCCCTATTTCCTTGAAAACACACACACACACACACACACACACACGTAGCGAGTGTACATTAAGGTGCGAGTAAAACCACAGGGCATCGGAAAATACAGTGTCAAGCGCTTTCACGTAATTACATCGTCTGGTTCTGTCTATCTGTTGTACTCAGTCCTGACCATGTAATTATACGAAAGCGCTTGACACCAAGTATTTTCCGTTTCCTTGTGGTTCTTACCTGCGTATATGTATGTACATGTACGTACAATATACATACATGTCTTCGAGCGTACATATGTGCGTCTGTTTTTGTATATGTTTACAAGTATATGAAGTGAATATAATGAATATAAATGGCGCCTGAAGTACAGTAAGAGAGATAATACGATCATCAGGCACCCGCAGAGTTGAGCCCAATATGTTACAAATACTAGAAACATTGTGGACCTCACTTGGGAAGCTGTTCACGAATGCGTAGGACAAGTATCTTGTGGACCTCACTTGGGAAGCTGTTCACGAATGCGTAGAACAAGTATCGTAGTCAGTCGCCGCTGGTCAGGACATTCCGCAGGCGTGAGACAGATTATATGCATGTGAGCAATCTGAACACACAAACACAGACACACACAGACCAGTGTTTGAGGTTTACATCACGTACTAACAACGTTTACAGTCGGCTGTTTCTCCGCTCAACACACCCAAAAGCATGGGTTAGAATCATTGCCATGATAAGTCACTCACCGGAATTTGCCAAACTTTCCAAATATTTCATCATTATCCTCCTCATCTTCCTCCTCTTCCTTCCCTTCCTCCTCCCCTTCCTCTTCCTTTTCCTCCCCCTCTTCATTTTACCATCGAGAGATTGTGGGAGATGGACATCGCTGCATAATGTTTCGAAAGTCGAGAGGAAATTGGTTGCATTCCTTGTCTTATTCATTGAAAACATCATCTCCACTTCAGGGATACCCTCTGTGGGTGTTATCAGTCCCGTTCTTGTTTGTATACTTTCTGGCTCTCTCATCCTCCCCCATCACCAGGCAGTGATTAGATTTTTTTGATTACTTTCACGCCAAGTGTAGGTGACAAGCGAAGTTGTGGCAGGCACGTTGGGTCTTCGGGCCTTGGCTTGAGGCAGCACTGCATGCAGCTTGGTTCCACATGGGGGCACCTGGAGATATAGAGTCCAGTCGCCAATATTAACTTTTTTTTTTTGTTAAGGTATACGATCAAAGTGTGGCTTTCTATTTACCCCCTTGCGTTCATGACCCGGGTGGCGTTGGGATCAGCGAAGTGTTAAGGCGCGAGGCTTAAGCAATAGGACGTCGTTTGTGATTTTGGTGATGTTTGAGGGAGTGCTTGTGGCTTCTTGTAGTCTTTTTGTCCCGGCCGTGCTTGGGGGAGCCTCGGTCTGTACTACTGGGGAAGGTGCGGCCCACAGCTCCTCCATCGTTCAGTCGAAATAGAGTTATGAAAAGGGAGATCACCAAGCGATCACAGATTGAGGTACGAACTAAAATTGGCGAACTCCCGTCACAAACGGAGGCACCAGCCGGATGTGCATGACGCGGGCAGTTTATCACGTGTGCCCGTCTTCCATGACCGCTTCTGATGTCAAGCTCAAATGATATATTTTGAAAAGCAAGAAAATATATATATATATATATACTGTGCCTCCACCTTCAGAAGTTATAGATGTCCCGCCCGTGGACGCGACATCAGAAGTGACTTGAAGCGTAGTTATAACGTAGCCGTGAGACTTGCCGTGTGACTCTCTCTCTCTCTCTCTCTCTCTCTCTCTCTCTCTCTCTCTCTCTCTCTCTCTCTCTCTCTCGTTTTCCTGTTTGGATGAATAGGAGGGGTGGAGGAAGGGGTCGGACGAGGGAAAGGCACAGTGGAGAAATGTAAAAGGTAGTTACAGCGTGTGTGTGTGTGTGTGTGGGCTCGACTGAAGTGCAGCGCGGGTCTTTTGATGGTCATGCGTTTTTTGGTGCCTTGTTTATAAACCTCCGGCAGACTGATGGTGTATGTGTAGTGATGTTTGTTGGTTTAGGAAGCAAATTAGTTGGGCTAAGTGAAAATGATATGCTCATTATGTACATAATTGGATGACTGGAGGAACCTTTTATCAGAGCTTGGAAACTTTATGGCAACCAAGTGTGTTCCATATGTATGTTGCTGTCGAGATCTTAAAGCACGTGTGTATAAAGACTTCTTTCAGGTTTATGTTACCTCTGTTATTCATGGGTATTTCTTCAAGTTTCTGCCATATATATATATATATATATATATATATATATATATATATATATATATATATATATATATATATATATATACACGAACAAATTGCAAAGGAACGCGCTCCTTCATAGAACATACAAACCTCCAACAGCCAGGATCGAACCCGGGACCCCTTTGCCACAGGCCCATAGCCTAGCGGTAGCATTCCCGCCGTTGGCACAGGGGTCCCGGGTTCGATCCAGGCTGTTGGAGGTTTGTATGATAAATATATATATATATATATCATAGTCTAACATAGCCTAGCGAGGGACCCATTTTATCGATCAACCCCTAAGGGAGGATAAACGGCTTGGTTCACTGTGGACCGACTGCCGCAACCAGGATTCGAACCTATGCTCTCGACCCTTATTTTGTACCATGTGTAGCATCTGAATGCTTGGTGTTGAGAGATGAATGGGTATTAAGTCGTAGTTCTGCACTGGAAGGGCAATAACCCCCACTAGATATAGTTTTGCCTCCCCGGGAGGTGCCAGAGTCTGTATAACTTGTCAAATACTGTTTTACATTTAGGCAGCTCTGTTTATTATATGGCGTGCTGTTCGCCCTGATGTTATTAGTGTGTGACCTAGTATTATACAGCTGTATCCGGTTGCCCTCTTTGTGTGTGGCTAGGTCGCACTCTCCTTGCTGTCTCAATTGTTAACACAGTTACTTGTTTTTAAATGTCCAGTCTTTACATTGCTCTTGAATCTGTTGCTTGTTTTTAAATGTCCAGTCTTTACATTGCTCTTGAATCTGTTGCTGGAGACGTGCTGTTTGAGTGACGTTATCTGGACAAGGGTTGTGCATGCTCACGTTTGTTAGTGCGAGGGGGAATATATCTACTTTATGTGTTGTAAACAGTGGCGGGTGACAGGCCGCAATCTCGTCCCTCGACTACGCTTGACTGACTCTCTCCGTTCCCATTACCTCACCCGCCTCCTCACGAAGATCCAAATATTTATATTGCATTATTTTGAACTCGTTAGTACTTGATTTATTATGATTATTGTTGTCTTAATTATTATTATTATTATTATTATTATTATTATTATTATTATTATTATTATTATTATTATTAATGCTGATAGGGCAGTTGAGATAGTATTCGCAATGATAAGAACTGTTCGAAATCAGTGTATTGTTCAGCTTGATAAATGGGGAGATATTCTGTAATATTACATTTACAATAGGGAACTCGGGAGACCTCACGTTCCAACTAAACGTATCGGCGCGCTAGAACTTAGCGGAGTGCGTTTGGCAACTTTGTCGGTGGCCTTAAGATGTGTCGGTATAAACGAGGAGATCGTTAACGGTTAACGTGTTGATATGGCAGTTCCGTTGATCTTAAGGCCAGGGGGCGACTGCGTTGTACCATTTAATTAGCAGGTGGTGATGTGTGCCGTGCTGGGGAAGGTTACGGCTCGGCTTGGGCTGCTGTCTCCTTGGCCTGGCCTCCTTGGCTTGGCCTACTTTGTGACCCTGGCCTGGCCAGGCCTATCCTTGCCTGGCTTATGACCTTGGCCTGGCCCGGGCTTGTTGCCTTGGCCTGGTCTGGTCTGTGGAAACGTATCCATTACAGTGACCCATTACGCTTGAGCGTAAATATGAACCGTGAATTTCCTAAAGAATTGATCATGAGCGTATCCTTTTATGCTACTGTTGCTAATGAAAACAAACGCCAGCAACAAATGTTTAAAGAAGAGAGTGTTGGCAGGAGCGAGAGAGAGATAAACATTATAGCTGTGCAGGTAGAAAGGTCTGGGTGGATGAAAGGGAAGGAGACGTACGGTGTTGGTCACCTGCCAGACAGAGAGGAAGAAGGGAGCGTTGTCGGTGTAGCTCTATGTTGGTGAGACGAGAGTGGTGGGCTTCGGGAGGCGGGTTGGGTCGGCCGGCCAACCAACCAACTAACTCTCTCCATACCACAAATTTTGAGATATCCTTTTTTTTTTTTCTATGCTGAAAAGCTCTGAATAACCGACACGTCCTATAAAGTTCAAAGATTACACAAAATCAGATCTGAAACTACTCTCACGGCCTCATCCTTGTTGACACTTATTTCACTTAACTGGTGCATTTGTTTTATTACGTGCTGTAGTGTGCTTACACCATAATTTCGTGTGTGTGTGTGTGTGTGTGTGTGTGTGTGTGTGGTTAGTTTTATGGTACATAGGTGAACTTTCGTCTTGCCCCGTCTGTTAACGAATATACATCATGTCATAACCTCATGTGTGTTTTGGCAATGTTTTCCTTGGTACATATGTAAGTCTGCTTGGGTATTGATGTGATGTGTGATGTGATTGGGATGGGCGGAGATGTGTTGATGATGCGAATTAAGCGAAGAAGAAAGTGTTCGTTATGAACGGTAGCGATAGAGGACGCAGTGTATATGGTTGCTTCACTGGAAAGGCGTGGCTATAAATAGAAGGCATGACTCACCTGGCACTGCTGGTGGGGTGGAGGGAAGGTCCCCCGTCGTGGAGGAGGGAGGGAGGGCACTAGGATGGTGGCGTGGGGGAGGGGGGGGGGTGGTTCAGGCGCCAGTAGTGGGAGGGAGGGAACAAGGATAATGGCAAGGGGGGTTGGGGGCGCTCCAGTTTTGGAAGGGGAGGCTCAAGGATGGTAGCGGGAGGGGAGACGCAGGAGAAAAGGACAAAGGAACGGACAGGAACTGGAAGGGGGGATAAGAAGAGAAGAAATGGCACGCAAAGTTTAAGGAAAACGAAATAAGGGAAAGTGAACGATTTGCTGAGGACGCGATGCCTGACGGAAAGGGACAGTAAGGTCGTAATCGCTTGATAATTATATCCCAAGAAGTGATGATTGAGGTGGTTAGTAGATGGGCCAGGGCAGCCGACCACCAGGAGTTGTACTGAGTGGGTCACACACGTATCATGATACCCTCCTGCCCAGCTCATCCAGCCTCAGGGGCGTGCTAACACATTGGTAAGTGGTGGAGATGTGTGAGTCAGCCAGCGTTCAGGGGAGGGAGATGTAAGGATGGTTATTTTTACGACTTGTCACTTGACGCACGTCAGCCACGGTTGGGGAGGATAGGTTTCGAAACGTCCTCACGCCTCAACTGTGAATGCTCAAGGTTGTGTAGAACCCGAGACTTCTGGCAACATTTGGTATTATTATTTCTGTCGTGGCACATCAACGTTCGCATGAACGTACTTTAAAACGTTTTTTTTTTTCTTCGTTTATGGCGAAGCTTATAAGAAGACTCGGGCATTACGTACGTTTTTTTTTCATATTGTCTTCTTTTGGATTGCTATATCGGCTGGTGTTTTGGGCTGGCGTGTTCCCCAGCAGCTGAGCTTGATGGCAGATTCCTGTAGCACACAGGTGATCCTCCTGGTAACTGTTGCGGCCGAGCTCGCGTCACCATCCCTGCCTCTTGTCACCTGGTTTCGTCCTACAGTGGGAAAACTAAGACTCGGTTTTAACGCATCTAGTTTTCTGTCGAGGGTGATTCCAGACAGCGGGCGGCGGCAGCTGAAGACCCTGTTGTCCGGTGGTTTTATTGTTAGTGTAGAAGTACTGACGCTGATTTATCACTGGTGTTACTCTGCACTGTGTCACCCATGTATGTTACTTCAGATTGGGACCCCGGTTGAGTGATTTTAATTTCGACTCATGAGGTTTGGCTGAACTGAACTAGGGTGTCGTAGTGAGCCGTCGTTTGTTGCACTGTCAGTACCAGCAGTTTCAACTGTTGTAGGAAGTGATGTACAGAAGAAGGAAAAAAATCGTCACTTTGACAGCCCTTTTAAACAGGGTTATCAGTCGTCAAGTACTTGTAATATATTAAGTCGTTAATTAGTAGTTGGTCTTGCTGTCAAATGTCTCGTGCCCAACGGCCGCAACGTCTTGGAAATCCATATATCGCTTGTGTAGTTTCCAGTTCTTTCAGTATGTTTGTTTACCGGTAAGAGTCGTTGAGACCCTGCTGCCTTACTTATGTCACTGAGTGGGTTGTTAAGGTTCTCCTGCCTTCGTCAGTCTTCTGTTTTGTTCAAGTCCTCGTAGGATGCCCCGAAACACAAGGTCCTCCTCCCTTGGTGTCCCACTCGCTGTAGAGCTATGAAGGTGATTTAGTTTTCTAAGCGGTTTTATGTTTGGGTCTGAGCCTGTCGCATGATGTGTTAGTGGGAGATGTTGTGTGGTGTACCTTGGGATATGTGTGGTATGCTGTGCCCGTCACCCGGGAAAGGATAGATAGAAGTAATTTTATCCCTTCAAACTAGTGTTTCTTATTGCTTCCGGGCGTCCATTCTACTTTTTTCCCCCTTATTTATTGCCTCTTGGGCTGTTGAAATTTATCACTACCCGTTACATTTTATTTCTCACAGCGCACTTCATACATCGTTTCGTACATCATCAGCGAGCGTATCTGTATGTTTAGTGTATTTAAATTAACGTGCCACATACTTCAACAAGAATGTTACTGCCCCCCGAGTGAACGATGAAATCATAACTTTCCCATTTTTCTCCTATGTTTGGACCGACCACGAGCACCAATAGTTACGTAAGGTCCTGGCTTGGGGGAGGGGGATAGTCCTAACTCTCCCACTGTTAGGGGGAAAAATATTATCATTCCCATTGAATTAAAAGATGCCATTAATACGGGTAAATATAAACCCGTGCCCAGAAACGGTGTTATCTATCGTTTACACATTAATTTTTTTTAGAAATACTATTGAGTGTTCAGTGAGGGAATTTAGAAGGGGATTAGATAGGTAACGTAGCAGAGCAGCCAAGGTGTTCTTTTTACGTAGGTGACTTTGAACAGTTTGAGGAAAGAAGACGCTTAGTGGCTGCTTCCCGAGACCGTGCTGTAAAGTCTTCAAAGCCAGCATAAGGCATTTTCTACGGTGGTGTAATTAGCTAGTGGAAGATTTTCAGTGAGGGTGCCTTTTAGAACGACGCTAGGGAAGGGTTGCAACCCATATCGAAATGGCTTTTTGGAATAGACTAGAGAATGCGGTTATGGAATCCAGACGTGCCCTTGGACGCTATGGCTTACTGAGTCCAGTATATCCATGCTAGGGAGGGTGTCGATACTGGGTTACGTAATGGCCTTGTGTGTGTGTGTGTGTGTGTGTGTGTGTGTGTGTTTGCGCGCTCGCGCCTTGTGAGGTAAAGTAAGGGATATTCCCTCCAGGCGAGCCATGAGTCATGTGTGTGTACATTACAGGTTGTTGTGGTGTGGGTGGTGGCAGAGCAGGTCTGTTGTCACGGTTCCAACCCCCCCAGCCGTCAGCAGTCCCTCCTCAAAGCCAACACTTCCCCCCCCCCCCCCCACACACACACACACACACATACACACACACACACACACACACACACCACCACCACCACCACCTCCGCTTAACCCTCGTTGTTCTTTAACGGCTATCGTGCGCGCGCGCGCCCAAGCCACTCTTAAGAGGCGATCATGTAATGCACCAGACAGTATGCCCCCACACGGATATTATACGGGGGTGGCGTATATAGTAGTATGGCGGATTTCCGGAGGCCAGCGGGACCGTTACGTGTTGGGAGTCGGGCTGCGGCGGCCGTTGCCAGGGTGACTCAAGGAGGAGTGGAGGGAGGACTGGTCCGGCAAATGACGGACGGGTCAGGGGTTCGGTTTCCGGTGTCGCGACCGTCGTAACTCATCATCATCCTTTACCGTATGATTTTCCCCTCGATGATTCGTAGCTGGTTACCGCTTGGACGACGACGGCATCTTGGAAGTTACCGGCAGGTTTTGTGCAGTTCCGTTGCCGCTTCAGCAGCAGCAGCAGCAGTAGTAGACATGATTTACATCTCCTTTGAGCACGACGGTACTGCCTCTGCGTCTGATGACGTGACCTCTGACCCTCACAGTGAAGGATGTCCGTGGTCACGCTTGTCGGACTCATAGGATCGTAATCGCCTTACTGAAGAAGTCAAGACCCATTATGTCGATGTCTCGTACTGTACTTACTGTAACAGCTATTACATACTAACTCTAGCTGAGGTTACAGAATTTGCAGCGATAATGGGAATGTTAGTCGTGTATCGCCCAGTTACGGTGGGAAGGTGATGAGGTTTACTGAATACAAGACCAGCGAGTCATAACAACTGGTGGGTAAGAGAGACGTCTCACGGGTGAGCCATGGTGACGGCCAGTGAGTACGGACCCAGTGATACTGTAAGGTGCGATGTGGAGGAAATGTATTGTGGTCATCCAACCTGACGTGGATGGCAACAGTGTACGTACAGCCTGGGTGATGCGGTCATGTCTACCCCAGCCACACCTGACACCTTGCCTGTGATGCGGTCAAGTCCACCTCACCCACGCCTGATGGCTTGCGTGTGGTGCGGTCAAGTTCACCCCAGCCACACTTGACACCTTGCCTATGATGCGGTCAAGTTTACCTCACCCACACCTGACACCTTGCCTGTGATGCGGTCAAGTCCACCTCACGCACACCTGACACCTTGCCTCTGATGCGGTCAAGTCCACCTCACCCACACCTGACACTTTGCCTGTGATGCGGTCAAGTTTACCTCACCCACACCTGACACCTTGCCTGTGATGCAGTCAAGTCCACCTCACCCACGCCTGATGGCTTGCGTGTGGTGCGGTCAAGTTCACCCCTGCCACAACCTGACAGCTTGCCTGTGGCGTTTTGAGAACAGCCATACGAACAATATGACAAGTGGTCTCCCTCTTCAAAAGGAATTGAAATGACTCTGCGAGGCTCAGTAGAGCAGTTGGATTGTAACCCCTAAACAACACAGAGACAGTTCATGTAATATCCCATATATATGCCTACAAATAGCATCCTCTTTGTGAGTGGCTTGTTGAACGAGTCACATGTAGAACTGGCGGTCCTCATTGAAACGCACACTGAAGACCATACACATTGTGAGGTTTGGATCCCACATTAAAACCTGTGCAGATGTGAGAGAACTCCAAAGATCATGTGGTGTCGGTCTGTATAGAATTGATGACCTCGTAACAAAAGAGCTCCTGAAGTAATTTACATAGACCAGAAACTCGGAATGTCACACGAAACACAGAGGAAAGGGAAGAGGAGGAGGAGGAGGAAGAGCTGATGATGAGACGAGAACCAACCCTAAAATGATACTTCTTGACTACGTTGCAAAACGCGAATCGAGGACTACGACCTCCGTTGGCCCTCAGTGGCTGACAGGAAGATGTGTTGAGAGTTTGTGAATAAAAGCGATACGAGTCTTTTATTGAGCGAGCCAGAAACTACCGCTCCATAAAGATGAACAAACCCAACACACTTCCTGGACACTAATCCCCCTTGGGTTACGCAGACACACACACACACACACACACACACACACACACACACACACACACACACACACAGAGCGGCGGCGGATATCAACCCCCTCTCCAGAGGATTTCGTGAGGGCCAATGAGATTTGTGCTCTCTCTCTCTCTCTCTCTCTCTCTCTCTCTCTCTCTCTCTCTCTCTCTCTCTCTCTCTCTCTCTCTCTCGACCGAGCAAGAGCTCGATCTTTTTAAAGGAATGCAAAGCACCTCTCTCATGAGCACTAGATACATCCTAGAAAAATGAATCCAGGTTCTGGCACCATTCCCGGGGGCTTGAAACTGCCTCGCATCGCCCCACTCCACTGCAAAGGTGACTCTGGACGCTAAACACACGGTATTATACACTGTGGTAGACTATGTTATGACACACGTACTTAAATGGGACTCCCGCATTATGGCGTGAATACGTTAGTATCGTGATAGTGGAGAGTTTTGAACTAAGATCGTATGTTTTTATCTTCACAGATTCATAAATACACTAATCAATAATAGTGCTGCTGTTGATACACCAGTCACTAGTGGTGACACAGGTCAATGTAATTCTCTTAACTTGTCCACTCTCTCTTCTTCTTCTTCTTCTTCTTCTTCTTCTTCTTCTTCTTCTTCTTCTTCTTCTTGTTATTATTATTATTATTATTATTATTATTATTATTATCATTACTATTAATATTATTGTTATTATTATTAATTATTATTATTATTATTATTATCATATTATTATTATTATTATTATTATTATTATTATTATTATTATTATTATTCATTCTCCTGGTTCTTCAGACTAGACCAGTAAGGACGAACGTTAAACCCGACCTGGTCCCTTAAACTGTATGGAACAAATTACGGTGTCGTCAACGTTAAATAGTTAATGTAATTTTAGGAAAGGACGACCTTGGCTGAGGTTTAGAAATGTTACAAGTGGTCACAAAAGCTAAGATTAATTTGTCACCACCCTGTTGTAGAGGGTCTGGCTCCAGTTACGGCTGGGGCTTACGATGGAGTCGGGTCAGAGATGTACTGTTTTGTTTACATAGGGTTGAAGATTATTGTTTTCCTGTTTACGTTCAGTAGAAGCTTGTTTTTTCTTGATTACGTTGAGTAGATTATTGTATTTTTGTTTACGTTAAGAAGCTTGTCTTTATGTTTACATTGAGATTATTTTGTTAGCATTGAGATTGTTGTTTCCTTGTTTACGTTGAGTAGATTATTGTATTTTTGTTTACGTTAAGAAGCTTGTTTTTATGTTTACATTGAGATTATTTTGTTAGCATTGAGATTATTGTTTCCTTGTTCACGTTGAGTAGATTATTGTATTTTTGTTTACGTTAAGAAGCTTGTCTTTTTGTTTACATTGAGATTATTTTGTTAGCATTGAGATTGTTGTTTCCTTGTTTACGTTGAGTAGATTATTTTCTTGTTTACATTAAGTAGAGTATTTTCTTGTTTACATTAGGTAGATTATTGTTTTCCTGTTTACATTGAGTAGATTATTTGTTTACATTGGGTAGATTATTTTGTTGACATTAAGTACATTATTGTTTCCTTGTTTACATTAGGTAGATTATTGTTTTCTTGTTTACGTTAAGTGGAAGATTATTGTGATCACGCCAGTTTATGTGCAGCTGTTGAACATTGACACACGACGAGACGATCCATCAGTGTCAGGAATGGGTCCTGATTTAGTAGTGGTCATCTGCATATTCCCTGCCCGGTAGTCGTGTGGCTGTGACACGGGGGGTCCATTTGTCCAGGGAGGGAGCGGATAGCGGCGCGCATAACACAACCTTGTGGCGAGCCAGTATGTACGACTTGGATGGTAGGTGTTCGTTACCAGGACGAACAGAATCACGCATCGCTGCACTGAGTATTGGGACGATATGCTATTAAACAAACTTGCTTTACAATCGTCTGGTCACTAGAGGGGTGTCTTGAGAGAGGAAGGCCCCCTGAACTTTGTATTTCTTTTGCGCTACGGCTCATAGGTTGAGCCTAGGCGGCGCGCGCAGTTATGCAGCAGGTGACAGCGAGGTAGGGTAAGGTGTGTGTGTGTGTGTGTGGGTCGTGGATCTTGGATATTGCGTGTCGGAGGATGTGGCGTGATGTTGATGTCTCGCTCCCAGCAGCAGTAATTATGGCTCATCATGTGGTAAATGCGGTGTGTGTGTGTGTGTGTGTGTGTGTGTTGGGGGGGTCGGCGCCGGGCTGTGGCCTCCAGCACTGGTCTCCTGTAGTCAAACTGTGTTTATTGTGCACCTGCTGCCGACGCGGGCCTGTGCCAAACAGCTGCTGTTTGAGTCACGGTCCTTTTAAGATCCTCAGGCACGTGACTTGTTTGTTGACCTAGCTGTTGATTATGCTGCCCCCTTTTACCGGACTCTCTCATACCCTCTCTCCGTGATTTTTCATGATATGAAGACCAGATTTGCTCTCGATAATGATCTCATACAAGCTAGTGTTTATTCACCAGATGCGCGCGCGCGCGCGTGTGTGTGTGTGTGTGTGTGTGTGTGTGTGTGTGTGTGTGTGGGGGGGGGGGGGAGAGCTTGGCCCAGAAGTCCAGAAGCATTACGTGTCCTTCCCCGGCTCACACCTGGCCCCATACCTCCGTCCGCTGGGTGGCCACATGTAAACCTGGTTATGTTCCAAGCTTGCTTCACGCACACGGCCTCCTGATATATGTGCAGAAACTGTGCCGCTTGCGCCTGTGCTGCGGGTACCCGGCCCTGTCTTTCATCGGATTCAAATCGTTGTTCATATTGTTGATTATGAGGTCTTGAACCAGCGTAGGTCGTCGCGGTGTGGGGTTACTTGGTGGTGTACGAACAGACAGGTATTACGGAGAGAAAGTGTGTGTGTGTGTGTGTGTGTGTGTGTGTGTGTGTGTGTGTGTGTGTGGTGTGAGGTTAAGGTGAAGGATGGGCAGTCATCACCCTTCCTTCGTCCGTGATATTATCACCAGCTCCGCGGCTGCGAAATCGCACCACTGCTCACTGGGAGACGGCAAGTGAGAGCTGGTGTCTGAGGGTTGGGGAAATGTTGCTGTTGGAGGTAGGGGTAGAAAGCAGGGTAGGGAGAGAGAGAGAGAGAGAGAGAGAGAGAGAGAGAGAGAGAGAGAGAGAGAGAGAGAGAGAGAGAGAGAGGTTGTAGACATGTGGGAGAAGGCTGGTTCACAAGAGTCTAAAAAAAAAAAACATAAAAACGGAGAGAGGAAAAGGCGATGGAAGGGAAAGGAATTGAGACTGATGGAGGAAGAGGGATGAGTTAGGTCTGTATTAAGGACGAAGAGACAAGTGAAGAGTAAGTCTTCTCATTGAAGGACCGGCAGGAGATGTTACATGTGATGGACTGATGTGTCGTGTGTATTGCCAAGATAGACGTATACATAATGTCCCAGATAAGTCACACAATGTGTGGTGACGTAGGTCAGAATGTGGTGGGTACGTAGGCTTAACAGGCCGCGGCACCCCGCATCGAGCCACGAGGCTACCAAAAAGACGCCTCCAAAACTACCGCAAGGTACACTAAGGTTTAAGTTTTAAGTAGTTAAGTGGAGCGGGGAAGTGAGCAAGTGATGGTGGCGAGGTCACGAGTTTCTCTCTCTCTCTCTCTCTCTCTCTCTCTCTCTCTCTCTCTCTCTCTCTCTCTCTCTCTCTCTCTCTCTCTCTCTCCACCAGCCCACATGCTGTGGCGTGGGACAGACGATACAGGCGCTGGACGAACTTGAATGTCGACAGTTATGCAAACATAACTGAATATGAGCCAAGTTATAAGAGGAGAGGAAAGGGGGGGGGCAGAGGAGGAGGGCGGTTCCCCTCTTCCTCATAACAGAGATACAAGCACAGTGCAGGATATTTGGACGTGTATATGGACGGTAGAGTGATACACTAGGTTGCAGAGGTTTACTAAAGGCCACACACACACACACACACACACACACACACACACACACACACACACACACACACACACACACACACAGACACACACACACACACACACACACACGTTCGTTACACAGAGTCAGCAAGTGACACGCGAGTCAAGTTAGCGGGGTGCGCTAAAGGCGCCACAGTGTGATTCGGTATATAAACGCACACATTATAGGTAAGGGGCAGCATGGACGTATGTAGGAGCAGTATATGATGTAAATCGTAGAGGCTGAGTTAGCGCACACGTTGGTGGGACGGTACAGCATTTACATCAGCTTGGCACCATTATGGGCACAGTTGTGTTCGTGGAGGGGAGGGGAGGTTTATGAGGAATGGGGTCTCTTCAAACACGACATTGTCAACGAGGTATGAAGGTGAAGAGGTGGGTGCATGAGTGAGTGTGAGGAGGAGGAGGAGGAGGAGGGAGAGCAGTGGGAGGAGTGGAGAGATGATGAATATAGTCAGGGAAATGAAGGGATTAGGGAGAGTGATAGAGACGAGTAGGAGGATTGGCTAGGGAAAGAAATTAAGTTGAAAGAGAAATGATTCAAGCTCGGAAGGTGAGGAGCTGTGAGGATAGAGGAGCGTGCGAACCCTACGTACGTAAGGTAAGGTAAAGCGTATCTCATACCTGTGGTATAGCTTCTGTGACATAGTTTTGTCATGGGGAGGAGGAGTATCGTGTGTTGTATCCTGGGTTACGGTGTGTGTGTGTGTGTGCTGTCTGGAAAATGGTCGTGGCTGTCGTTATATGCCTGGTAAGTATTGGGTAGCCGATAAGTTCCCAGGTGCACCTTCGCGTAATATCACATCATCAGGGGAGACGCAAGAGAGAAATATAACAGTCAGTTAATATACATCGAAGAGACGAAGCTAGGACGCCATTTGGTGTTCATGTGATTGTCGTGAGGACTTAAGGTCATATGAGTGACCTGCGGATGCAAAGGTTTGAGGTCATTTTGGTTTTCTTAAAAAGGAAGACCAAAAGAACTGCTTTTAGAATATGTACACGCACACGTTTATCACCGAGTTGTATATAGTGAGCGCCATATAACCATATCCCCCCTTGGTCAGGAACGCGGAACGTGGCGGGGGGGGGGGGGGAGTATGTGGTAGGCATAAAGTGTCACGTGTCGTGTAGGGTGTTAACCTGTTACGCCGCCAGCGGAAGGGAACTGGGCTCAATTTCCGCCCGGGTGCGCACGTTTCGTAGGCTTCCCTCTACCCCCCCCCCCCCCCTCTCTCTCTCTCTCTCTCTCTCTCTCTCTCTCTCTCTCTCTCTCTCTCTCTCTCTCTCTCTCTCCCTCTCTCTCCCTCCCTACCCCTTTTTGTTCCACCGTTGCAGGTCGTGTGACATTATATAAACTCCCCCGCGACTACAACAGACCTTTCTTCTCCTTGGGAATCACGGTGAGATTTTCATTCAGCCGGGCGGAGAATGTGGGAGATTGTACGCGATGGGTCACGATGCTCGCACGTTCAGCTTGGGAAATGCCCCATGATCTGGCTTAAGTACCAGCGTTACGCGAGAGGCGCGCGTGAGGACGTCATCATGCCTCGCACTCGCAAGTGAGAGGCATGACGTAATGGTTGAGCACACACCCCTAGGCAGTCGTCGTGGGGAGGAGGTTGAGGGCGGGGGGACGTTCTGGTGAGAAGTAGGAGGAGCAGTTGAGGAAACTGATTCGCTTCAGAGAAGCTGTTGTTATAGGTGACATGAATGGCGGGCAGGGTTGGAGACGGGTGACAGTGGCTCGGCGTTGGTGGGATGAATGATGACAGGTTTGGAGACGGGTGACAGTGGCTCGGCGTTGGTGGGATGAATGACAGGGTTGGAGACGGATGACAGTGGCTCGGCGTTGGTGGGATGAATGATGACAGGGTTGGAGATGGGTGACAGTGGCTGGCGTAGGTGGGATGAATGATGACAGGGTTGGAGACGGATGACAGTGGCTCGGCGATGGTGGGATGAACGATGACAGGGTTGGAGATGGGTGACAGTGGCTGGCGTAGGTGGGATGAATGATGACAGGGTTGGAGACGGGTGACAGTGGCTCGGCGTTGGTGGGATGAATGATGACAGGGTTGGAGACGGGTGACAGTTGGCGTGGCTTTGGTTGATCGTATGAGACAGCGTTGAAGACACGTTTTCAGCCCAAGTAGAGCTATAGATACACGTGTTAAAGGCATAGAGAAGATAGAACGAGTGTGTTTGATTCTTTTCTGATGCGAAAACCCATTTAGGTAGTGTGCAGTGAAGTGGAGTCTAGGAGAAGGGTTACTTGGGGACTTTTTATGACCGTGTGGTAGCAAGATTTACGTTAGCCTTTGGTTTAGATTCGAGGACTGGAGGTTACACGAGTGAGAGAGCATGGTGTGATAAAAGTGGTGTGAGGTCATGGTGACATGTGGCTGATTGTGGCAGAACAGATGCGAGCCACTTCAAGCTGTTGTCATGTGCAGATGCTGTATCCGGTGTTGATGGTGGATGGATAATGCTTTGGCTGTCTCGATGTGTAGAGGATGCTTTTTTGAAAGTTTGTAAGAGATGAAAGATGAGTTTTTAAAAGTGTCAGGCAGTCACAGTAATCATACGTCCGACTGTAGAACTGATGGATAAGTTTGTAAATGTTTGAGAGTGAGTGGTCAGTATGCTTACGACGGTAGGGTAAAACACCTGAAGTTGGGCAGTTGCATTAGGTCGAGAAAACTTTAGTTTCACGTACAGCTCAGGTTAAAGGGGCAAAAAGTCTCAAGGATAGAGTATGAAAAGAAGATCGCTTGATGGGGTACTAGTCGTCCCAACTCTGGATGTGAAACCTTAGGTTGCCTTGTATAGACGGGTTGAGTAAGAACAGTAGACGTGGATAGATTCCTCAGTATAGTTGGAGTTAGAAGAGAAATATCAAGATTGGTGGATGAAAACTTTTTGAGTGATAAGAAAGAAAGTTATGGAGAAGGAGAGGCAGGTGATACATTGGTATGGGAATGGGACCATGTGTATGATATTTCAGATATGGGTGTTAGAAAGCGATTTTTGATGGTGTACAATGGAATTTTTTTTTTTTTTTTTTTTTTTTTTTTTTTTAACCCCTAAAGGCGTCGGTCGGAGACAAAAGTCTTCACCGAAGCCAGACCTCAGAGTGCACATGAAAAGGGGCTAAAAGTACTGAGAAATAAAGAGAGACGAGGAAGATTTATCGCAAAGAGTTTTGGAGCAAGTGAAAACCCCGCCTTTTAAAAGGGTTGGATCATAGCTATGGAAAGACCAGAGAACGTAGAAGAGAGTTCCAAAGCTTGGAGGTGTCGGGGAAGAAACAGACGTGACAGCGACTGACTCTCTGGGTTGCCAGCGGCCACCCAGTCACCATGTGACACAGTCAACTTTGTGGAGCAGAACTCAGATGCAAGGAAAGAGGTGCAACACTGCGGCGTAGGATGAGTGGGCCCGAGTGATGTGGTCAGGAGAGAAGAGTTGATCAGTGGGGTGGCTTTGGAGTCTACCCTGTCTAGTGAGTATTAGAGAAAACGCAGATGGCCCTTGAAACTCCTTTAGTTTGCATCCTGGAGGAAACCAGCTATTTGCACAGTAGTGAGTGAGAGAGAGAGAGAGAGAGAGAGAGAGAGAGAGAGAGAGAGAGAGAGAGAGAGGTCCTAGGTTTTCACCCATTGCTGTTTGAATTCCCCACGAGAGAGAGAGAGAGAGAGAGAGAGAGAGAGAGAGAGAGAGAGAGAGAGAGAGAGAGAGAGAGAGAGATTGAGAGAGAGAGAGAGAGAGAGAGAGAGAGAGAGAGAGAGAGAGGTTATCAGGGTCTGGGCTCAGGAGTGTGTAGGGTTAGAGGGGAGACGAGGGTGCAGGGGAGGGGAGGAAGGCGGTGGCAGCCACAAAGCAGAGCACTTAGAAAAAAAAATAAGTAGATTTTAGCACGTCGGGGCTTCCCGCGTCAGGTTCTGTCTACGCACACGTCCGCTCGCGGGGACACGCATGCGCATACACGGGGTACTCTCGCACTCGCTCACTCACCAGAAACATACGGGAAAGAAAGTCATGGAACGCGTAATAGCATATCGCTGATGGCACAGCTCAAACCCTCGGCAGGGAAAGTGAAGCAAATTATCGGAAGATTAAGGAGTTATCCCTGAATAAGAAACTTAAAAAAAGAGGCCAAAGATCACATTGATAAGATAAAGCACCATCGAGCCAAGTGATGAGTGGCGTGATGATAAGATCGTCCACCGCAAGACAGACAGTAAACAAATGTTCATTTTATGTACGTTGGCAGAATTGGTCACCGTACTGATTTGCTGCGCGGGCGCCAGCCGAGGGAAGGGAGGCACGTCAGAATTCAGAAGCACTCCGCGAGGGACATTGAGGGGGAATGGAGTATATGAACTATCACGCCATTATTATGGAGGGGCTCAGAACTTAACAGTCTACAAAGCAGACGAGGAAAATACACGAAGAAATTGGCAGCGATTTGAAGGGATGGAAGACAATTTTCATGGCCTCACGGACCTCTTGAAGGAGGAGGGAATAAAGTGAACGAGTCTGCCGTAATACCAGAGAGATGTCAAGGATCTACGAGAGAGCAGAACGGAAGATAGAAAGGCATTTCCTTGCTTTGCCATATGCGAAGCGAGGAACGTAGACGGGACGAGTACAGAAACGTTTGAAAAAGAAACTCGGATAAAATGGTTGAAAGCCGTAACGGAGGAACCCAATGTTGACTTGTAATGCGCGTGGCGCCACGGGGAAACAGTATTGCCAACGAAAGAGAGCGGCGGGGCGTTCGGTGCAGTGCTCCCTCTCTGTGTAGGCCTAGAATTCGTTTGGTAGCTCTCTCTCTCTCTCTCTCTCTCTCTCTCTCTCTCTCTCTCTCTCTCTCTCTCTCTCTCACACACACACACACACACACACACACACACACACTGCGGCATAGGCCTTAGATATTCGCCATCTCCCTCCATCTCATAGACTCGACGCGCGTAACTCACACAACTCGATCTTCGTAACGGAATTCCCCTGCGCTGCAGCGCCCAGACCGAGACTTTGGGGGCGAAAATTTCCTCGTAATTTCTCGTAGAGAAGTTCCTTCTCAATAACTCCCGCGAACCTAGATCTCGTCCCGTAAAGTCTTACATGTGAAATCGCCTGCTGTTTGGTGTGACGTTTGGACGGGTCCAAGGGTCGTGGTGGTGAACGCAGGGACGATGACGACTCGAGGAGGGGGTTATCTTGATGCAGGCGGCTGGTGGTCTGTCACCTGCACAGCCGCATCAGGTGAGGTGGTGAGGTGTGTGTGCCCGTCAGGTGTTTGTTCCCTCCGGTAGACCGGCCGGCCGGCCGGCAGCCAGGCAGCTCTGGTAGACCGGCAGGTGAGCAAGGCGACGCTGACTAATGACTTGACATCGTCTTAGGGTCATCTTAGGCTCTGAAGCTCTCGGGGAATGACCACTACCGTTATACAGTGGCCTTGGGCTGTGCCATATACACACTTATATAATGGCCTTGGGCTGTGCCATGTACACACTTATATAATGGCCTTGGGCTGTGCCATATACACACTTATATAATGGCCTTGGGCTGTGCCATGTACACACTTATATAATGGCCTTGGGCTGTGCCATGTACACACTTATATAATGGCCTTGGGCTGTGCCATGTACACACTTATATAATGGCCTTGGGCTGTGCCATGTACACGCTTATATCATGATGGCCTTGGGCGACCGCGGATGATATTTTTGATCGTGTCCTTGGAGAACCGCACTTACTTTGATATCATTGTTATGTCTCAGGCACTCATAGTTGTCTTCATATCAAGGCCACGAGCACCTGGGATTTATTTATTATGATTATTATTAATGAAATCCTTTGGACATTTCCAATATGCAGACAGACGGTACGTGATGGAAACTGTAAATAGTGTGAACTGACCCTAGAAGCACTCAAGCACGACCGTACTGCCATCCTTGCCAAGTACAGCAGTGTGGACTGCTGTGTGAATGTAGGGACCAGCTACAGCAGTGTGGACTGCTGTGTGAATGTGGGGACCAGGTACAGCAGTGTGGACTGCTGTGGGAATGTGGGGACCAGGTACAGCAGTGTGGACTGCTGTGTGAATGTAGGGACCAGGTACAGCAGTGTGGACTGCTGTGTGAATGTAGGGACCAGGTACAGCAGTGTGGACTGCTGTGTGAATGTAGGGACCAGGTATAGCAGTGTGGACTGCTGTGTGAATGTGGAGACCAGGTACAGCAGTGTGGACTGCTGTGTGAATGTGGAGACCAGGTACAGCAGTGTGGACTGCTGTGTGAATGTGGAGACCAGGTACAGCAGTGTGGACTGCTGTGTGAATGTGGAGACCAGGTACAGCAGTATAGACTGCTGTGTGAATGTGGGGACCAGGTACAGTTGAGTGCAGATCTTCCACACAAGGTACTTTGCCTCAAAGCTGGTGAAATGCTGGGTTGCTTTTGAGGTATTTTCCTCTCGTCCCTTCCCTCCTAAACCATTCCGTATCCTTACGACCCTCTCCCCGAGCGCCCTATTTTTATACCTCCTCCCTTGCCTCACGCCTCATCATAATCTCCTTTTGAGCACGTCACTCCATGCACCGGGTCCCTACTTACCTGGGAGAGCCGCATCTCTTCCCCGCTTCTCATAACTCGCCTGTGAGAGCTTCTGTCCTCTTCCCCTCTCCCACCTACCTCCACATGACGCACCCTATGCGATGTGTGCTTGATGCTCTCTCTCTCTCTCTCTCTCTCTCTCTCTCTCTCTCTCTCTCTCTCTCTCTCTCTCTCTCTCTCTCTCTCTCTCTCTCTCTCTCTCTCTCTCTCTCTCGGTGCGGGAAGAGTTTTAAGGGCATATACCGCAGGTGAGGATGGTGTGTCGGGCGATGAAGCTCAGGGATGCGGACGGGGAGGATAGTATGAGCAGCTTCTGGGTTGTCATGGCCGAGACTCCGGCTGAGAAAAGATCTTCTTCACATATTGCACGTGGATATCGCACGGCCCCGTGTTGCTGTTGCTTTCTTGCAGAGCCCCGGTGTTTCCCGTGATTGGATCTACTAATTTTATGTCATAAGTGTTGCTTCTGTAGCACCATAACCGTACAGTAGCTGATTTTGGCAAACGATGGTAACTGTGAATGGTGAGGGGGAGGGGGAATTCTTTTTACGTACGCGTCAGGTGATTAGTTGGTGGCCGGCACTCGAGCTGCTACTGGTGTTGGGATGGGTGGTAATGCTTCTCTCGTATGCTGTAGGTAGTGTCGGCAATGTTTATGCATCTAGGGAAGTAAACGCTTATGTTGTGATGAGAGACGTGGATGTTGTGGGCTCAGAGTCGGGGCCTGGATATTCTGGAGGAGCGAGAGGCGTGTATTGGGATAGAACGAATTGGATCGGTGTGGTATATAGGGGACGGGGCGATTTGCTGTTCTATGACTGAAGCGTGGTACATGAAACGGTGTGGGTAAAGCATGGTGTAGTAGTGTGTGGCGTTTTGCTGTGGATGGTGGGCTGTTTTCGGTACATTGTACGTGACAGCTAGAAAGTGGATGTATGCAAATGAGACCATTGTTTATTTGTTCCAGAGGCTATCTCGCTAAGGCGGGAGAAGCAGGTAGGTATAAAAAAGAATGTGGAAAACATGTCACCATTTAAGACGTGTATTTAGGCTGAGTGAAGCTGAAGGCTATGTGTGATGTATCATGAAAGTGTGGTTTCAGGAGTAAAGTCTTAGAGACCTATTTCTAAGTGTTCATAACCCTGAGTCAGAGTAAGGATCTGTATGAATTATATGGAAGTCAAGGGTTGGCCGCTCCCATTGCCAGTATTTTAAGCATCTTTTCCACTGGGAGGATCTGGCCAAGAGGTAACTTCAGCAACAGTTCAAGACTCGGTAGTAAATCATGCTGCGTCCAGTCCCCTCACGGTGAAAGGCTGTACCTGCTCCCCCTCTAGGCCCCCGATCCTCATAGTTGACATTGACAAAGACGTGAATAAGAATTGCATTATCATCCTCTCCCGATCGCACCACACGAGATACGAAGATCTCGTCAGTAGACACTGAGAGCAAACCACAAGCTGAGTACATGAGCGAAGTCTTCCGCTGGGCAGCGGAAAGGGAACGTGCTATCCAATATGGATGAGTTCTAATACCTCCGTTAGAGGGAGGGAGGAACGGAGGATACTACGGTATACCGGACGGACGCAAGACGCCGTTGTATCACGGCTGAACAATGTGAAGGATCTCAAGAGAGTCATAATGCGTGACGATCTCGGCCTCAGTTGACAAAACAGGGAAATCGTTGCCACCGTCAGAACGTTCGAGGGATGGATCGTGGGGACACACACACACACACACACACACACACACACACACACACACACACACAGACTTCACTAGACATCATCTTTCGTTGTTGTGTAGATTTATAACTTTGAATCGCTGTTTAGATTTAGAAACTAGATAAACAGACCAATTGCATGTGTGATATATCGAATTTATTGATATTTTTTTGTTCTCATTTCTCGGTATTTCACCTGGAACAATAAGGTCGCATAATGTGGTGGTAGTGAGTGCGAAATCTCTCGTGTCTCAGTTGCCCTCTGTGTGTGTGTGTGTGTGAGAGAGAGAGAGAGAGAGAGAGAGAGAGAGAGAGAGAGAGAGAGAGAGAGAGAGAGAGAGAGAGAGAGAGAGAGGCAGCCTTGAGTATTGAGTTTGGAGAACAGCAGAAAGGATCCGACCTAAGGTTTGAAACCTCAGGTGAAGACCTCACCGTCTCGTAGAACGTTACTGCTCTGTGTACACTGGAGGACGGGTACTGTCGTGTTGGCTTTGTACGTGTCTGTTGCGCTTATACTTTACATGGAAGTGCTGGCATAGCACGAGTGTCTTTAATACTTACACTTTACATGGAAGTGTTGGCATAACACGAGTGTCTTTAATACTTACACTTTACATGGAAGTGTTGGCATAACACGAGTGTCTTTCACACTTACACTTTACACGGAGGTGTTGGCTTTGTACGTCTGTCACACTTTTACTTTGCATGGAAGTGTTGGCATAGTACGAGTTTCTTTCACACTTAACTTTACACAGAGGTGTTGGCTTTGTACGTGTGTCACACTTTTATTTTACATGGAAGTGTTGGCATAGTACAAGTGACTTTCACACACTTTACATCAGTTTCGTAAGCTTTGCTGCCTCCCCATCTTCACTGACCGTTTAAGCTGTTTGAGGCGGCGACCCATAACGCTTACCGCCATCAGACACTCTAGTTAAGTGCATATAGAGGGGCACCTTTGTATTCTCCAGTGGGCAGTCAGCAATGTTTCCAGTGGTGTTAGCAGTCATACAGTTGAGGTCCAGGCTGTTTCTCCAGTGGGCAGTCAGTAATGTTTCCAGTGGTGTTGGCAGTCACTTACACAGTTGAGGTCCAAGCTGTTTCTCCAATGGGTAGTTAATAATGTTTCCAGTGGTGTTGGCAGTGACTTATACAGTTGAGGTCCAGGCTGTTTCTCCAATGGATAGTTAATAATGTTTCCAGTGGTGTTGGCAGTGACTTGTACAGTTGAGGTCCAGGCTGTTTCTCCAATGGGCAGTTAATAATGTTTCCAGTGGTGTTGGCAGTTACTTATGCAGTTATGCTGTTTACAGTGTTTATCTCGTAAAGGACATTCTGAATGTTATTATCATTTGTTTATGTTTGGCTGTGGGCACATCTGTACATCAGCATTCATTCGTGAGGTGTACAGTTCCCATGATTCGGCTGGATGGTACACTCATATTTGTTGGATGTTTGAAATGACAGCTGCATACCACAGATACAGATGTTCCCTCTGAGCCACCGCCACACATTTGTCCCTCGCATTCCAGTTGGCGCTTTTGATAAGTTATTATTATTGTTTTACGCTCTGCTTACCTTCGTCTTGTGTGTGTGTGATGGAATGTTTCTTCCCTTGACCTTCACGTCATCATTCAGGTTGCGCTACGCTGGTTTTCAGGGTCCTTCGATACACCTGGATATCTTAGGTGTGGTTCATATCCTCGTCTTCACTAGCTCTTATGTGTGGTTCATATCCTCGTCTTCGCTGGCTCTTACGTGTGGTTCATATCCTCGTCTTCACTGGCTCTTACGTGTGGTTCATATCCTCGTCTTCACTGGCTCTTACGTGTGGTTCATATCCTCGTCTTCACTGGGTCTTACGTGTGGTTCATGTCCTCGTCTTCACTAGCTCTCTGAACGGAAGGAGAGGACCGTAAAGATTTTAGATATTCTTTGCCAAATATTTATGTGCTTCTGGCACCTTGTTTGGTCTTACATTTACTCCCATTTCGCGTACATTTGCTGAATCCATCTCGTAGCGCCAGAGATGCAATACTTAGTATCATTAAAACCTGTTACAGAACCAGCGTAGTAAACTTAAATTTGGACGTTGTGTGGACGTGTATATCATGCCTCCACGTTTATACAGTCGCCAGTGTTTTAGGTATTTGACGTATGGTACTTACCTGAGATTGGACGATGGAGAGTTCGTATCTGCACGAGGGAAAGGGGTGCGTGTGTGGGTGTTTTCAGTAGTGGTGTCTGGCCTCTGGATTTTTCGTGTTAAGTATATTTATGGGGACTGCGATGTGTGCGGGTGTGACGTTTCAAGGAATGGCTGATGTGCGCCTCTGATGGATGCTACGTATGTCTCAGACGCTCCAGTGTTGGTCTTGTCACCTTAGCTTCACGTAGCGGAGAAGTGATGGGCTCCAGTCGGAATGAGGAAGATCCTCGGCGAGATTTTTGTACTCCTTTCCGTCCGCAGATGATGATACAGCCTCACCTTGAGGGTGATTCTTCACTCGCGCGGCGTAAACCGCAAGCAGACGCTATCCGGTAACCCCCACCCACGTACAGGCGGAGGATTTTGAGGACCCCAAACGGCCCGAGAGAACGCTTTTGAGAAGTCGGCCCATATGTCACGTGACAGATTCAACTGTATTTTTACCACACACACACACACACACACACACACACACACACACACACACACACACATATTGAGAGAGAGAGAGAGAGAGAGAGAGAGAGAGAGAGAGAGAGAGAGAGAGAGAGAGAGAGATTCAGTACTTATAAATACACATTAAGTAAAAAAAAAAATAAAAAAAGCTTGCATTGCTTCATTAAACTTCCTCGCAAAAATATGCACAAATAAGATGACCTGCTTTTCCAGGCGACTGAAGTTATTAAGCAATAACGGCTCAGCTGTATGATGATACATGGTATGATAATGGACTTAATTTTCTGTACCGGGAGGGGCTTAGGGGCTGCATGAACACGGATTTTCTGTACCGGGAGGGGCTTAGGGGCTGCATGAACACGGGGTATACCACCCGACGCACACCAGTACACATGTAACAAGACGCCCACAGCTTCACGTACACACAGCTGGGTTAGGACGACCATGTTATACTCTCCCACAGTCCTAGACGTCCCAGCCCACACTTTGAAAATCCCATGAAGGCATTGGTCCCCCCCCCCCCCCCCCCCCCCCCCCTCCTCTCTCTCTCTCTCTCTCTCTCTCTCTCTCTCTCTCTCTCTCTCTCTCTCTCTCTCTCTATCCCTCCCGGTGCACCCTTAGAATGTTTTCCCAGTGGGCATGGCATCCGTGGAAAAACTGTAGAATTTTATTCCACGAAATCAAAAAGGCGCGTAAAAGAACAAGAAGAGTAAATACTTCAACATCCCGAGCCCCGAGGGTGTTCAGCACGCTCCCTACAACCATCAGAAGCTCTTGTGGAGGCACGGTGGAGAGAGATGGAAGAGGGTCGTGGATGACTGTTTACAAAGTGTACCGGAGTAGCCAGGCCGGGCTGTGGTGATTACGTGGGCGTGCGGGACGCGGCTTCCAATTGCTGGGTCGATTAACGATCCAGCTCAGCGGGCTTGGATTCACCCCGAGGTGTGGGGGAGAAGACCTTCGAAGACTACACCGGGCGTACTGCAGCATAGAGGCCAATGTTGTATTAAGAAAAGAAATGAGACCGAGACTTGAGCCTTGAGGAACGCCACTGGAGGCGCCAGTCCGTTTCGAGGATGCACCTCCCGTCCATGCTTTTCCCGTCCTATCCACCAAGATGATCTTGCATCCAGTGAAGTCCACCTCCTTATTTTCGCAAGCAGATCTGAATTTCCAGTCAACCTCTGATTTGATACAGTGTCAGAAGCCCCACGACAGCCCAGAATTTCACAGTCCACTCGCTCTCAATACACTCAGCTTAAATTTCTGCATGATATCAGCATTAACCATATTTTCAGTCATTTTATTCCTCTCCCCCCACCTCTCTAATACTATAATAGTACTTCCTTATCTCTTTGTAACAAGTTTCATGCTTGATTTCATATTATAGCCTCAGGTTGTTTTATCTCTACGTCTTTGGAAGAACTATTCAGTGACTCCGTAATCGATTTTTGAAAACTTTAAGGTTGTGCTCAGGTCACCCCTTACTCTTCTCCCTTCCAAGATTGGCAGATTTAAAGAGCCTCCTACCTTTCCCAGTCACTCGGTTCTCTTGATTCTGGCAACATCTTTCTTGCTCTCCTCTGGACTCCTCCGTTTTAGTTCTTTGTTCCTCTGTAGGTGTAATGACCGAACTTGAGAAGCTTGTTCTCGTTTTGGCCTTGTGCATGATGTGAACAGCTTGCAGAATGGGTCCTTGTCCTTGAACTTGTATGCCAGGAGTTTGTTCCTTTTCATGATCCTCTGTATATTTCAATTAAGGCCCGGCCTTGAAGTGGACATTCGTCGTCCGTGACCGAAGCCTCCAACGTAACAAAGAAAATGATCGTATTGTCGCAAGGTGGAGTTCTGGCTACGTGGTACGGACAGACTGTGCCCCTCACCTCACGAGGGCTTTTGTAAGTTCATCCACCTCCACCCACAGCTTGGACTACGGTTGCATTCTAAAGCTCCCCCGATCACTCTTGTCTATTTAAGGCCGAGGCCCACCGTACCCTTTACAGCCAGGCTGGCCAAGTACACTAGGTGGCGAGGACGTGGAGATATGACAGTAGAATGTAAGGGGATGGATGGAAGACGTACACACAGGCCCAGTTACGTCAGGAGTACTGTGGCTCTGGGCAGGTGTGGGCTCTGTGTGTAAGGGGACGCTGTCGAGAGATGTCAGGGCAGGTGAGGTAAAGACCTCCAGGTTGGACTGGGATGGGGATGGCAGGTGATGGTAGTGGTGGCTGATACCGGTACCCCGGTCCTCCCCCCTGTTCCTCCCAGTACGACGCCGGTTGCCAGCCTGACAGGTTTGACCGGTGGGGCGCCCCGACGACCTTGCCCGTTGCCGAGCCGGGGTGGATGGCCGCCCCCGCACTCCACACCTCCATTATCATACCTCACTTGCCCTCATTATTGCGGTCCCTAATGCTGTGAGTTATACACACCGCGGCCATAGTGGCCCATCTGCAGCATTTTTGACGTGTTCTCCCGGGCTGTTAGTGATGACAGACTCTGCCACACACTGTCCGGAGAACTTGTGGTTGTTGTTATTGTTGTTAGGTTGGGCTGTCGCGACCCGGCAGTGCAGTATGATACCAGTTATCTATCGTCTGTCGAAGCTGATTATTGCAGAAGGTCTCCGCTATGCTACGCTAGGCTTCCCGCTTTTCCAAGAAGATTGTATGATGGATTTTTTGGGGACTTTGAGACGAGGCAGACAAAACGGATGACTGGTGATGACTCTCAAGGAACCGTAGGACTGTTGTATGCTTAGTTTACCCTTCATTGCGTGGAGAGTTGTCGCGTCCGAAGAATAGGCAAAGAACGTTCAGAGCCTGCGTTGACCCCTCGACGTCGTAGAGCGACCGAAGACAAACATACTCGGTTCTCTGTAGAGCGCAGACGGGAGAGAAGTATCTTACTTTGTACACAGGAGATCCAGCAAGGCGCTTGGCGTCATGCTTTACGGCACAAGAGGCATGGAAGACTGAAACAAAGGTGCCAGATGTATATAGAAGACCGTGTTAACCTCGAAGTGGTTTACCATATGACACGCAAGTTTTGGCAGAAAAAAAAGAAAATACGGATTGCTCTCAGGAAAGCGTAAGAAATTTGAGAGGTTGGATATCAAGAAAGTGGACCTCTCCAGCTGAAGTTGTACCAGGGTTCGTAAGGCCTACGACTGGCTAGC